>NC_141993.1:37622582-37934757 GCF_049901715.1 Pseudonaja textilis
GACTTCTCCTTCAAGCACAAGAAGGTGATTTGCCATTGTTACTAAAACAGCATGGATGATTTGAAGCAGAACATTTCACCGATAGGTACTATAGCACTAGTCCCGAGATATAGGTAGTCCTTCACTTACGACCACAATTGAGCCCAAAATTTGTGTTCCTAAGTGAGAAATTTGTTAAGTGAGCTTTGCCCCATTTTATGACTTTTCTCATCACAGTTGTTAAACAACTGCAGTTGTTAAATTAGTAACATGGTTGTTAAGTGAATCTGGTTTCCCCATTGACTTTGCTTTTCGCAAAAGGGGGTTACATGACTCAGGGACACTGTGACTGTCATAAATGTGAGTCAGTTGCCAAGCATCTGAATATAATCACATGGCCCTGGGGTTGCTGCAATGGTCATAACTGTGAAAAACAGTCCTAAGTCCCTTTTTTCAGCGCCATTGTAACTTTGAACGGTCCTAAACAAACTGTTGAAAGTCGAGGGCTGCCTGTACTGTGTATTGAAATTGCTTGCAATGGTAAGTTACTAACTATAAAGTTGTGTGATCAATACTCATTTTGCTGATGTTTCAGGGCGGTGCCTTCATATGGAATATCTAAGGTATTTTCCCCCCTCTTTCTGTCATCGAGAAGGTTGTAACTATAATAGTTGTATATGCAAGTCTATGTGCTTTTAAGTCAGTCCAGACATTTAGTGATTGTATGGAAAATTCTCCGTGGTTTTCTTGCGAAGATTTTGCCAGAAGTGATGTGCCATTGTTTTCTTCCTGAGAGAGTGACTGGTCTAAGTTCACCCAGTTGTGTCTTAACCATTATACCACATGCAAGGACACAAGTCAAATTATGAAATCAGAATACTTTAAAAAATTCCATTCCCAGGATGGTCTTATGGCTGGGACATTGTATCATTATAGAACCACTCACCCAAAGAAAAAACTTTAAGGGGCTAAGTTAACAGAGAGCTAGAGACTGCCATCACCAAGAACAATTGGAAGGAAAGAATGGAAGAAATCTGATGATGGCTTAAAATTTGTGTGGTTAGGGGAATTACAGTGAAAAGATTGAGGGTCTGAAGATCAGTTAATCCATTTATAAGTTTTACAGTCCATTTTTTTCACTCAAAAACACCTAAGGGAAACCAGCCACAACATTAATTTGTATGTAAATAACACTTGTAGCACCAAATTGTAATCAAGATGTATTAGATTACAATGCCCACAATCTTAAAGAATAGTGGTGTAATGTCATGCCTTCCTCCAATCAGCACCACTATATTGTGTTGGGATATGTAGTTGTGTCTTTTCTAACCTACTGACCATGGAAACAGAAGTATCTTAGTCCAAATGAGCATTTTAATGTGACATTATTATTTTTTATAGGGATCAATTAATAAATTAAAATACTTCTGCCTGGAATGTTTCCATATATTAATCACCTGTGGCAGGGGGAGTAATAGTAAAAGATGTTAGTGGTAAATGAAATATAGAATGAGGATGGCAATCTTCCACAAGTAGCAATGATTAACAAAGCAAAAACCTCCACCATTTATTTATTGCTTTTTAAGAAGCCACGAAACTTGTTGCTTTGGGTTACAAGATGTTGACACAGCTACTTCTCTAAGAGTGGCTTACGTATAGGCAGAAAAAGGCTTTCTTAGTGATCTGTAGAGCTTTTGATTAAACTCTGAAAAGGTACTTTAGACCTTATGAGTATACAAACATAGCACCTCTCTGCAACTCCTTAAACTTTTTAATATCTTTTCCTGGGAACGTACAGTTATCTTGTTGAATCAGCCTGGAAAATGACTAGCTCGATCTGAAGAATTTTCCACAGGTATTGCATTCCACATGCTCCAAAGAACTTTTCTGGAACAGATATAAACGGATGCATGCACACAGCCTTGGTTTTACATGGGGAAAAAGAAGGAAAGCTGGAGTGTTTTTTCAGCAGCTTTCTACTCACATTCACAAATATTTATGGCTTATATATAAGCAAAGGGTATTTAATGTTCTCATAACCTGAAAATAATTTAAACTCGTTAAAAGATTTGTAACTCATTTTCCTTTGTCAGAAATATGTATTTGTGCTCTTTAGAAACCTTAGCATAATTGATAAATTAATTCTATTCTCAACCCCTGGAGCTTTTTTGATGTATTTTTAATGTTTTAATTTATCCCCCGCAGTTATATATTATTTTTTAAGCTACAGTAAACTGCCCAGAGAATCTTGTTTTTGAGTAATAATTACGGCCAGTAAACACATACATAAACACATCCCTTCTACTAATGAATCCAAAGTTACATCCTATACTTTGAGGGTAAATAACGATACAAAAAAGTTTCCATTAAATTATGGAATGCATTCTCATGAGGAGCAGAAACGGTTTCTCTTCTTCATTAAACAGACCCTATAATAAGATCAACAGATTTTTTTAAAATAAATTGATTAATTAATTGATTCAATGAATATAGCCGCATATCTCACACCTGCAACTCCGACTAGCTAACAGAGTTTCTTCTAATGATGATACGCAGTAATGATGTTACCTAGTTTGGGTAATGTAAAAAAAAACAACCAAGCTCAGAGAGCACCAAGGAACTCTCTTAGTTTCTTCTGCTGCTTCATTTCTTAGAATTCCTTTGTGATCCATGCACAGAGTCTGCACAGGCATAATCCGTCTAAGGCTGCTGTCCTTTCTCATTTCAAGTAGAGATGAAAGCCTCAGATAAACTGTGCATCAGAATTTAAAGTAATGTAAGAGGCTTTCCCAATCAAATATGTCCTCCCACTTGCAGTGAGGAATGTCTATAGAGGTCTCCAAAGCTAACAGAGCATCATATGATGATAACAGAGTAATGGAATTAATCTTCCAACTCATAGAAAGATAGGAACTGGGGAGACATCAACTCTTCAAGGCTAGATCAAGAAGTGGATACCACATGTATTATAGAAATGCTACTTTATTGCTTTGTGTATAGTAATTGAATCCTGAAAGCCTGTCAGAATTTCTCTCTGTCTCATCTCATACTAAAGAAAATCAAACATAAGTTTCGCTAATAATTTTGGTCTATCCAAATGGATGCCCGGAAGACTCATCTATGAAATTAGTTGTTGCATCAAAGCCTAAAACAGCAGAGACCTGCGTTTCTATGCCTGAGGGTTTTATATGTGCATGAGAAGATTGACAGGGATGAAATGAACAATGTCTATTGTGGGCTGTCTGAGCTCTTCTTAATTGTGTGAAGGGGGCCCTGCTGAGTTCTTGGGAAGGCAAAGCTCTGGAGTAATTCAGGCACCTGCTTACTAAATGACCTGAAGTTCCACAGCATCTTGAAATCCTGTTCAACTTTCTCCTTTCACTAAACTGAATCAAGGCAGGCCTATTTTGAATTTCTTTTCCAAACTCATTTCAGCCTCTGAACTGAAAAATCTCTTTTCCAACTCCCTTGTTAATGGCTAATTCCATCTTCCCTCCCTTAATGGCTTTTTCATATCTTCCACATCAGCTCTAAATTCTTTTATAGAGGAGGAGAAAGGCAAGATGAGGTCTTTCTGTTATTTGATAAATCCCCTTAAGCTGGCAAACATTGTACAACTGCAGGCATCAGAGAAAAGAGTGAACAAATGATACAGGGACAGTGAATGTCTTTCCAAAACTATCTCTTTAGGTTACAGGTTAAGAAGACATAATTGAAGATGGGGTTTCCTGATGAAGCTCTGATGGTTGCCAAGGGAGAATTCTAGAGGTTCATTTCACAGTGTGGTAGGCCTGAATGTAAAGATTGGTCAGCAGCCCCAAGCCTAACAGGTGGTTAGACAAGTAGAGTAGGGAGAACATTATTTGCATATGATGAATTATTCAATTAAGTTTCCAGTTGGTCATGAATTTATCAAGACTGGTAGGCATATCCTGTGCCAACCCAAATTTTCAAGGTGACAGAAATGACTAAATGTCAGCGCTCTTAGATAATCAGCAAAGCCCTGCTGGCTCCCAATTGCATAAATTCAGCTTCTGAAGTCTTTGATGTGAGGAGAGAAAGGGAGGGAGGAAGAGAATATATGGAAGTGACAAGTGACAAGTTCCTTTCCTCCCTGTACTCTCCCACAATTTTTCAAGTTTTCCATCAATGTTCAAGCACTCCTGGATTAATGTAGGTCATTGTGCTAGGTGTTTTGATGAATTAGATAAATTTGTACTTCATCTGATAGTGAATCTTTGAGGTGGTTGATTAGGACTTTCTCATTCCAATCCACATTCTAATCCAACAGCTGCAATTCTATATATATTCACATGCTTAGTTTGTGGTGTGCAGTAGATTTCACAACTGACTATTGCTTAGAACAGGGGTCCCCAAACTTTTCAACTTTAAGAGTTGTGGACTTCAACTCCCAGAATTCTCCAGCCAGCATAGCTGCCAAGTTTGGAGACCTCTGGCTTAGAAGATCCTGAGAATTAGCCCTCAGACATGGCACAAAGTAATATAAGTGTTCAAAATACGGCTGGCTTAAATCAGAAGAGGTCTTAGTCATAGTTCTCAGTCCTTAGGCTTATCACATGGCCTTCATTTGTGCTGAGGGAATTTCATCTGGTTCAAGGAAATGCATAGTTCACAGAATGAGGCAGGCAGTAAATTTGTTTGGAATTCAACCAAATGTATCTGACACCTAAATAGGAGCTATTGGCACCAGCTGTAGGTTTGGACTACTGAGAAAGGATTTATTTGTGATAGTGTTGATTCTGATTCGTCCTACCTATTGGGTTAGCTTGTTTATGATCTGGGCTGGTTGGCCCATCTGGACAGTCATTTGGTTCAGTTACAAGAGCAAGACATTGACTATCTGATTGTTGATTGGCAGCAATTACGCTAATCTTTAATCTGTGGGCAACATCATTCCTTCCATTAAGGTGGGATACTGAGAAGACAAACTATTTGGCTCCCCACAACGGAACTCTACAGTAAATTTGCATATGAATTAATCTAGATGCATTAAATGAACTTGGCTGCAGTGTTGTAAATATAGAACACAGTGTAGATAAGTAAGAGTCCTTACTGCATCTAAAATGAAACATATTGAGCAGCTGAGTGTCCTCTTTCAGCATGCATGGCCAGTTCCTCTTTTGAACCCATGACTATTTAAACCCATTGCCAATGCTTAGTTTTTACATATTTAAATAGATTACTTGCTCTACATTGTAATAAAACAAAACTTACACATGGTTGATTATTGATACAAACTATAATCTCTGCCTGAGAATAGCGCGCTTGGAGAATAACCAGCATATAGAGTTCATATCAGTACAGGATGGTTGAATAAAGAAAGAGATGATGGCTGATGCGGTGTAATTAGTGAATACATGCCAGCAGAGAGAACAAATGTGTTGTGAAGCAAATTATGGAATTTGTATTCTGAACAGTCTGATTCAAATTTTCCCAAACACTTTTCAGTACCTATGCCTAAATTTGCAGAATTCTTATCTGAAGCTTAAAGTGATAGTGCATCATTTATTTTCCATGCTCAGGAAATGGCTACCTCTGCAGAAAGGATATAATACTTTGTTGAAGTCTATTGATTACTGAGATGTTGGCACAAAGTGTAGCAAGATAAAAATCCCAAATAACAGAAAAAGCAAGAAGGTTAAATCCTATTTTATTTTTTCCCTACTTCCTGTTCTTTGAATTAAGTTTTTTTTAAATGGCTTTTTGGCAAATAATAAAAACAATTAGTTGATGCACAAATTGCTTTGACAATCTTAGATATTTCACATAAGTGAGAAATACTCTAAGTGAGAAATATTGAGAAATAGCCTAACAGATGCTACTGTAAATTAGATTGTTTGAAAGCTCAACATTAATCCCCTCAAAATACATTTCAGTTAATTTAGTAGCTGCCAAAAATCATTTTTAACTGATATTCTTAAATTGTAATAAAACATAAAACTTATACATATTTTCTGTGAGAAGAATGAATAATATTTATAAACAGCATGCAGGCATTCAAATGTAATAATAAATCCTGAGGTGTTACGTCAACTTAAGAGTAGCCTAAGAATATTTAAAGCTCTGGGCTTTGGAGTAAGGCCAGTTTATGATATCTTGTGTGTGACACAAGTTATCACAACTTCCTTTAGGGCTCCTTCCATTTACAGAAAATGATAAGCCAATCCCCATCTTGTAAATGCTTCTGTTCATCAGTAACACTTGGCTCCAAGCTGTCTGTATTTATTTATTCAATCTGTCTCAAATATGATACAACTGAGTACATCTGTACCTCTTTTAGAGGCCATCTCATTCTGACAATGCCGATATAGAACTATTTACATAGAAAATTAAATTTATTTTATTACAATCAATGAAACCGTGGTTCGTTAAATTTGTCCTCCAACTTTCCACCACTTCAGCCATTTATCAGTTTGGCTTAATAAAACTGCTGTATTTCTTGAAGAAACCTAGATTTTTGTAGATTTCCAAATGGAGGGAATCCCATAACTATAAAATAGATACTGGGCATATCACTCTGCTTCAAAATGGAACTAGTAAGATATTGTTAAAGAGATCATTTTGACTTTATGTTGGCAGCCACAATGAGAAATAATGGATAAATGGGCACAAGCAGCTGAGCTAAAGCCATTTAAGAAATTAAAGGTCAAAAGCAGAAATGTTGTCCTTGAAGAAAATAGGGCATCTATTAGATCCAGGGCAATGGCGCATTATATTTCAGTTGTAAAAGAAATATAGAAGCTAACACACATATTGGGGCATGATGGCTCAGTTGTTAGATACACTGAGCTTGTGAGCTAGAAAGCTGACAGGCCAGGTTCAAGACCTGAGGGCTGTGCAACAGGGTGAACTCCCATTATTTGCCTCAGCTTCTGCCCACCTAGCAGTTCAAAAGTATGCAAATGCAAGTAGATTAATAGGTACCACTTGGGTGGGAAACTAACAGCATTCCGTGTATCTCCATGTATAATCATGCTGGCCATATCCCCATTGACCATGGAAATGTCAGTGTTGGCTTTCTTGGCTAAGAAAGAAGAAATAGCATACAGTGAATCCTCAACTTATGACTAGTCACTTAGATACTTGGTTGGTGCATAAGCGCACCAACGTGCCTACCGTCCCTGTCCTATTGTTTCTTTTATTTTTCTTATATGTACCCATTTCATGTATTCATAACTATGTATATACTTATACCTATTATCTTGTAAGCGATAGACAAATAAACAAATAAATAAATAAATAAATAAAATAGAATACTGTTTGAAGTTACGACAAGCTTCTCAAAAGGTACTTTTCCCCTGCCCCAGTTACATGATGATAAGTCTATGTGCTTGGCAACATGCTCACTTTTTAAATGCAATTTGCATTATCCCACTGTCATGATCATGTGATCATGATTTATGATTTATAATTCTTTTTTCCAGAAACCAGCAATTGCTTCTGGTTACTGGCAAAAAAAAAACCCCACAACACCTCCATGGCAGACAATGAATTCACTTAACTGTGGCATTTATTTAATGAACATTGCAGAAAATAACATACAATCAGGTTGATTACATTGATGCTTCAACCTACAACCATCATGATTTATCATGACACACAATGGAAATTCCAAGCTCCATTATGGTCATAGGTCAAGAACTACCAGCATTTAGTTTAGACAACAAAATATGAATAATAACATTCCATTTTCTTGCTTATTTTCCTAAGCATCCCCTTGTTAAGGAATTCTAGATGAATTTTATTTTCACATCGATGTATAGTCACATTATCCATTCAGATTTCCAGTGACATATCCAACAAAATCAAGTTATCATGAAACAGCTGATCTTCATATCAACTGCAAATTGACTGTTAACTAAAAAAAAAAAAAAGAAAATTAGGATGTATCTTCCATTTAGCAGATTTTCAACTGAAATTTTTCAACTGAAATTAATTGCTGATTTTCTTTGCAAGAAACTAAGCTAAGTTAGCCCTAAGCTAACTGTATCATTGATCATTCATCTAAGATGCTGGCTCAGGAATTCTGGGATTTTAAGTCCAAAGTCAGAAAACAGTCATAGTTCCCCACCTCTGGTCTAAGATAACATTTTCTATTTTGTGCGTTTGAAGTCCCATAAAATCCTTATTCCGTTAAGATTAAAAGCTAAAGTTCATGCCATATTTAATTGGAGGGGGAAGAGAGAGAAAGAAAAATGCCATATTTCTGTAGTCAGAGTACATGTATAGCAAATTGTAATCCAAAAATTACCTCAAATAAGCATGCATACACCTCCTCAAAGGAAAACCTACAGATATCATTCTGGTATGGGTTACATTATAAAAATATTGGCCTCAGTATAGCTCACTCAATAAAGCATTAGCATTGTTTGCCCATCTAGTCTTTCCTTTTTGATGCTAATGCTTTATTGACTGAGTGTCTTATACATAGTTCCTCAAACAATGGATTTGACTCCTCACCCAAACGTCAACTGAATTGTGATACTTCATCCTGTAAACTTCAGCTGTATCATTACTGAAGTATCACAATTCAGTTGACGTTTGGGTGAGGAGTCAAATCCATTGTTTGAGGAACTATGTATAAGACACTCAGTGATGGAGGAAAATCAGAGGAACTACATCAGTTGTGACACTGGCAGAAAGATTCCCCAGGTGGGAGAGAAACAGCTCAGGTTGAAGTAAAACATTTTGACCAAAAGATGGCCTGTGGAAAATTGATCTTGAATAAACATTGCAGCAGAAAAGGACCTGCCACGTTGTAAGAAAGAAATTTGTGGACAATATTTTTTCATTACCACTACAACAGTGACAAGTCTCCTTTTGTCTCCAATCTGTGCTTGCCCTCACTTTTGTAATGAATTACAATCAATGTTGCTAAACCAATGCTTTAATGTCAAAGTTGGTTTCTGTTGAAGCTCTGAAGCAGATTAAAGACTAATGGGGGTATTTTGTGCCCCTGGATAAATGCCTAAATCCAATACACTGTGGGGATATATATGAATCTCAGTTTCAATCAAAGTACAACTCACTGGACTATACTAGCACACAGCCTAACTATATAACAAATTACTAGTACAAGTATATAAACAGATGAATCAATAACTCCACCAAATTGTCTTTCAGATTGAAAATAAATGTTCCAATATACTTTTTTTCCCAGTCCAAAAATGGGTAGAAACCAGTTTTCAGGTCTTTAAAGGATAATTTAATGCTTTGGGGAGTTTTAGGAACAAAACAAGTATCTTAAGGAAGCATTTCTTTTCTTCAAACAGAAATTTACCACCTGGAGAGCAAAAATTAATTAAAAAAGCAGTTATGATGGGAAACAGGCTTCATGGGATTGGAAGCTATAGTACGGGGGTGGGCATATTCAATTATTAGCTCAAACTATCTCTTCTCTTTCCTTTGCCCCACTAACTATGAGCAATGACTCTCACGCTGCATAAAAATAGGTGGTAGCAACTGAAATTTCATCCTTGGGTTTTTCTTCAAGTCTTGTACTCAGCATAGGGTATGATTAGGCTAAAGTACTTTATAAACACAAAACGCGAAATTGGACCTAGCCAGGATCCAAATATTTAATGCCAATAAGTCCAACAGGTATTCTGCTTCTACCAATGGTATACCTTAACCAAACAGAGAAAGGCTTTCACTCAGGCATGATAACATGCCCTCACCATAACTGTTCTTGAAGTCCATACTAGGTGTTACAATAGTTTGGGATTCTGGACACACACAAACAAAAGAGCATGTGATTCTTCAGTGCCTATATTTAAACAAACATTTGCACTACTATCTTCAATCAATTAATACATAAATGTCCAGGGTACAGGACAATATTAGAATATACTGTAGCTTTCAAGAACCAACCCTGATACGAGAAATTATGTTGCCAGTTTCTGGCATCAAATTCATCAGATGATGACATGCTTGAGGCTCAACATTATGAACTAGATTTAATTAGCACTTTGTTGGCCACATTAGGATGAAACTTACTAGAATGTTCCACATACTGTATAGGTATTCCTCATTTAGTAACCATTTGCAGTTATTATGATGATTAAAAAGTAAATTTACAACCAATCTTCATATTTACAACCTTCACAAGTCTGTCTTTAAAGCAAAGGAAAGCTGAAGTAAGATAATTAGCACAGTCATGGTTTTACTTAATGACTGCTTTGCTTAAGTTGCTGGTTCTAAATGTGGTTACTAAAGAAGGCCTATCTGCACTAATTTGTTTACGATGCTAATGGTCCTACCTCTTCCTTATATGTACAAATAATGTATGTTTACATTTAAGTTTTAACTTATATTTTCTAACTTTTTCTAATCTAAATTTCTGTTTTCATTTTCATTCTCTTCCTTTTTCTCTCTCTTTGTATTTATATGTGTGCATGTATGTATATAATATACTGTATGTGTATTAGATCAGAATCTATATCTATTTCTTCCCCATTTCTCTCTCTCTCCCCACTCTCTGTCTCTGTCTCTCTCTGTCTCTCTCTCTCTCTCTATCTCTCTCTCTCTCTCTCTCTATCTATCTATCATTTATCTATCATTTATCTTATACTTCTTTGTAATGACTGTACCCACTTTATTTTTTTGTCTGTGGCCACAATATTTGATATGGAAAAGTAGTAAAGAATAATAATTAAAAGTGTTTCATTTCTTTTCTGTTTTTTAACTAAGTAACTAAGATCTTAAGGGATGCATTATATAGAAATGTCAAAACACTATCCCTGAATTCACCATTAAACTTTGCATATTAATGGTGTAATATTATAGGACATTCTAGACAAATATGAAATCCTGTATTTTTAGAAGGCTGGCAACATAGCTGAGACATGTGAAAAATTTGTCTAAACATCTATATCCAGTGTAAAAGAACATCAGAACAAGAAAGTGACTATTTAGTGAAACATCAAATCAATTGGAAGACAGTGGAAAATGAAAAATATGTATTAGAATATTTCACCACAAACTTGACCTTGTCTCACTGGGCCTCAGGGAGAGAATATTCTCTGACTATAGGAATCATAACCTCATTCATTGCTGCCAAACACCACCTGCTACTTAAATGTTGTAGGGAGAATGGCTTCCAGGAGAGAAAAATTATATTTGTGGTTTCTTAGCAACACAGCAGACTATTTAAGATCTGGATGGTACTATACAACTATGAACTAGGTGAAACACAGGGCGCGTGGAGATCAAAAAGGAGTTTTTCAGTACATTAGCCAAGATACTGCTTGCTTGCTTCCCCCCCCCCCCATTTCATTTACTTACAACATCTGTCTAACTAGGCAGATCATACACCCCTTATTAATTAGACCAAGCAGTAACAAGGTTGGTTAGGACTACAAAACACACAGCCCATCAACTCATCCAGAATCATGCAGTACAAACTATTCTTTATATATCAATTCCTGCCGCTGAAAACAAACACATACACATAAACACATGAAAGGATTGGGAGATAGCTTGATCTGATCTGGATCCAATCCATTATTTCTAAAGCATATTCAGAATAAAATTAATAAATAGATAAATAGCAATAACATTTAGATTTATATACCATTTCACAGTGCTCTAATGTTGTGGACCATTGGCGGCCTGGCAGCAGAGTTGGCCAGTGGGGAGGAACATGGGCCAATCCTGGAGTCTGGGGAAGGCTCGGACAAGGGATCTGCATCCAATACAGAGATGGGGCCAGGGCCATCTGAGAGTTATATGCTGACTCCAAAGCCTCCAGAATCTGACATCAGTGAGGCAGAGGAACAAGGGGACCAGGTTCCCAGTGCGCACTTGTGCAGAGCTGCCAGAAGGCAAAAACAGTTAAGACAAAAGGGGTGACTCAAGAGTAAGGCTTGGAGATGGTTGGCCCCTCCCATAAGACATAAAGGAGGAGCAAAGGGACATGAGCCTTTGCAGGAAGCAACTTTATTTGTTCTGGTTGGTTTAAAATCTGAAGCTCTGTATGGACCTTGTTTTCCATTTGGCCTTGTACAGCTAATTGGCAATTTAGTCATTGGCAGCATTTTAAGGGAATAAGGTGGGTACTTATCAGCCTTATCCTGAAAGATTGTGGCAAACTTCTGTTGAACTATTCATAAACTGTTTGAGATTCATTATGGGCTGTGCATATAATTCACAGTTGTTGAAATAAAACAAAATGTTTTTGGAAACAGTGTGTGATTGTTACTGTCTCGGAAGCATTGGTCAGAACATCTAAGCTGTTTTAGTGTCAGCATAGTGCCCCCAACAATCTGGGTCTCATTTTACCCAACTTGGAAGGATGGAGGGCTGAGTCAACCTTGAGCCTGGTGAGATTCGAACTGCCAAATTGCAGGCAGCAGAAGTAGCCTGCAGTACTGCATTCTAACCACTACACCAATGCAGCTTATAAAGCTAATAAAAGGGAAGGAAGCGCAGGAAACAAAATGGAGATTAAGTAATGAATAAAATGTAAGGTGAAAAATGCCTCTGTAATTGTTATTTAAAACATGCAAGGCTGTTTGATGATTTAATTTAATATGAAATCTATCATACAGGAATGTCTACATAATGTTAAATCAGAAATCAACCTTAATTTCTCATTACAAGTTTTAATGTTGGGAAGTTATTATTAACCTAATATTTCCTATTGATCAGCCTTACCAACTAGTTGAAGACTATCCAAGTGTTCTGGCACTATAATTCTCAGATTCCCAACTTGGATAGCTATGTTTGTTTAAGAATTAGTAATACTTCTGGAGGAGTCAGGTGGGAGGCTGTCATAGACTTTTTCATTTAATGCATTGATGCCCAATTGCAGATACAAGATTATTTATATTTAAAACAATTACATCCCACCCTTGTGGAGAATACACAGAAAATAAATCTTTTAAATACATCCACACAAGCATAATTGTAGCTCACTGCATTAGTGGACTGTGTGGAGGAAGTATTGACATGCAATAACCTTTTCTTTCAATAATTTCTGTCTCTCTGTCTTATCTTTGCCTTTCTCTCTTTCCTTCTTTGTGAGGGAACCAAAGTAAATTGTGGTTTTCCATATAAACGTGATGTTGGAGTTGGACTCAAAGCACCTATTTTAAGACATCAGAAACAAAGTAAGTTCCTTCTAATAATCTTATGATATTAAACATTAACAAAGGTTGCTTAAATATTAGCAGAGACAAATACTAGTCTTTGCTCCAGTGAGCTCCCAAATTAAAAAATTCAGTCTGAGAGTTATAAATGCCAGGCTATTGAACCCTATTTTTGTTGAAGCATTGCTAATTTTGAATATTTATTCCTGGTTCAAATTTCATGCACCGAATTATTTTAGCTGGAACTTTTGTCAGGCTGTCACTTTAAAAAAATTGCTGATTTATTGAAGATGATGCACTTGTTGTATGGAAGAAAGTAGAAACAACCAACTGATGATGTTCAGCAATAATCAACAGCAACAAGCCGCTCGTTACAGTTTGCATCTTCTGCTCTATGGTGTAAAAAAGACAAAAAGTGTTTCCTGAGAGGAATAAATGACAATGTGCATTGTTATATTAACAATTTCAAATCATCGTTGGCATAGATAAGTATAGTTCAACATCTCCATTTCACGTCTCGAAACAAAAGCAAGCAAGATCAATTGAATATAGAACAGCACAAGCACAAAGCCAAAAGCACCAGCCTGAAGATGGCGAGTGGGACCTCATCAAAACATTGCCAAGATGCTCTCAATCTTACACGGGAAAAGACCTGAACACGCCAAGACTTGCATACCTGTACCCGTGAAAATCTACGAAAACATGTATATATATGAGTATATATATGTATATGTATGTATATGTATGTATATGTATGTATATGTATGTATATATGTCTGTGTCTGTGTGTATGTATGTATGTATGTATGTATGTATGTATGTACAAAATAAATTAAACTTGCAGCATCATGTGATGTATTGTAACTTCTTCCCCCTTCACTAAACCGGGTGTGGGTGCGGCAGCGCATGGCAGCGCATGACACATCAGGCCCATGGGCTGCCAGCTTGACAGCCCTGATATATATATAAAAAATAAATCTTTCCAGACACTCTTGCATTTCATTATATCTTTAAAAAATGAATGGGTATTTTCTTTTAATGCAATGACCTTCCATCTCAAGTGTGTCAAACTGGCAGCCCAGGGGCCGGATGCGTCACGCGCAAACTCACCCCAGCTCTGCAAAGGGGAAAAAAATTCACATGACAGTAACGTGACACAGAGAGTTTGACACCTGTGCTCTATCTGTTTATAAAATTACTTCCATCAGCATGAATCACAATTGAGTCATATCATGCATTTCATAATGTCTTTGCCAACAGTTTGATCTTTTTGTAAGGCACTGGGCCATTCTTGCAATAACTTTGCAGTCAGTACACAAGCTAGGAGAACATTGTTCATTTAGGTCCATAGTTAATTGTGTAATGTTTATGTGCCTGACCTCAGAATACTCTTAATGCCTCTTAAAATCAGCTTTTGACAGGATACTATTGGAACATTCAGGCATTTATATGTCCTCCTCAAATCTACATTCCATTAATCTTATTGATAAATAACAAAGTGGATAATACAATATATGCTACAAAGACTGAACATATTATTTCTAAGGGCTTTTTTGCATACAATGTTTCCCAAGAGGAAATAGGGCCATTTAACATTTGTGATTAATATCTACTTCACTATTACACAAAGTAGTCAGAGAATTATTTCATTTTTTTAAACAATATATGTTCTTATATGTTCTTAAGTCAGTTGAACTGTTATGCCAAACGCATCAATAATCATCTTTTAAACTTTTAAATATAATTCAAAGACCAGATACTTTCTACATTCAGTTTTCACTACCAGATTATTTGAAAAGCTTTAAAAAAGTCAACTTTGGATATTTTTCCATGAATGGCTCAAACTAAAGAGTAGGATTGTAATTAATCCATCTATTATTACAAATCACATACTAAATTCTGAAACAGGTATATTAAATCAAATGTCTATTCTTTATAAGCAAAGAAATAGAAGTGGTAAATTTTTTGTAATGTTTTTATACCATTGCCTGGAAACCTAAAAACTAAATGAATGAAATAAAAACCTAAAGCAGAATGAATGTATACACACACATACACTCACACGGACTCAAATGTATGAACCTTTTTGGAATATACTTGCATGTTTCTATGTATAGGTAGATGCACATACATATATACAGTTAGAGTACCTCATTACCCTGGTATAAAACATAAGGTTTGTAAGAAAGTAACAAAATAATTGTTAATGCACATGCGCAACAAAAAAATAGATCCACTGGCTTTATAATGTCAAAAAGTCTAAAAGACTGATTATCTGAAAAATGGCTTGTATACATTACTACTGTATACCAAAACAGATAAAATATTACAGACAGAATCTGCTAAAATCACAGACAAATGTAAGCATCAATTAATTTTATTTGGATACCAAAGGACGATTTCATAAAGAGATCTAGAAAAGCATGACTATTTTTCTTATTAGGCTAAATGAGTCTATATACAAAGAAATCTAGTTAAGTTGTATATTATAGTTTTCACATGATGTTTTGTGATTTAGTATGTCATGCAGACCAAGTCAGTTCTGATGTGACAGAGATATGGAAAATTTGAAGGAATTCAAGCCAAGTTCAAAGAACAAATTTCATTTCATAGCAGAGATTTTTATATCCCTAGTCATCTAGATAAATAGATTATTTCTCAATAAGTTTAAAACATAAACCTATTAATATGTGATGACCCAGGGCATGGCACAAAGGCAACACAGTCAAATAAGCAAGAAGAGTCCCTTTTTTATCTCCAACTTTTCCAGGAACAGCCTTTTACTGTAGAAAATTCAGTCCAAAACAAGGTACATAAAGACTGTAACTAAAACTCCAAACAAACAAAGCTGCATTAATTAATTTGACAGGGCAGGAGAAAGACTTTCAGACTTGAAAGCACAGCAACACTCACACAGTTGGGAAGACGCCAGGAACACAGATAAGAACAATGATACCAGATAAATTCACGATTTGCTCCCAACAACTTACTGTGTGCAGCTTCCCTTTTTAAACACTGCAGCTAATGAAGGGAATCAGGGCCCTTTCCTCCCCCATAAGCCACGCAACTCACATTGCTCCCTTCTCCATTTCTCCCTGCGTGCACTAGGATGAAGAGGGGGTGGACCTGGGTCTTCCTCTGAGTGCCCTCTCCCTTGCTCTACCTCTCTCCTGCTCTGCCCAGCTGGACTGTGCCCTTCCCCAGTTTCTTCCACATCCAATGGAGCCACACTCCTATTCCCTGTCAGCTATTCAGCCTCCCCCTCCAAATCAGATTCCAACAGGGGCATGACATAATAGTTTGCTGCTAACTTATATATAGGAGATAGGGTACTGGAACCCCAAAGCTTCACATGAAGGGGATTAATTTCAAATCTGCAAACAGGATATTTTCATCACATACATTAATAGTTGATATATCTCTAATAAAAGCTAGCAACGTTATTTATTTATAATATCTTCAGTCTAGTGAATGTATTCCCTTGTACTTACATAGTTTCATCTTGTGTTGCTATTGTTGTGAGACTAATAGTATATGGTACAGGTTCTCTTTACTAAAAATGTTGTACTTATACTCTAGATGGCCATTTTTAACTGCATTCCACCACCAGTCATGGAGCAGCAGAAATTTATGCCAGAACAAATTTGCTGTCCTGATGGTCAAGCCCTTTTTTGCTTCAGAACTCTGCCTTTATCGTAAATTTTAAAGTTGATTAAATTAACAAAAACACTTGGTGGATTCCTCTGATTTGGTGTAGTCTTGTCACTTGCCCTTGGGAACATAGCCATCAATCATTTTTTTAACATATACTATGTCTGGGTAAGCACGTACTTTGCAAAGTCAGTTGCAAAGCCTCTTAAGGAAGTCCTGAGTGATACATCATAAATCTGTACTCCTAGCTTCATCTTAATTTTCCAGTGTTTGCTCCACCTCCTTCCTGTTATCTGTGCTTGAAACCTGTCAGATTTAGCTCTGTTTCAAAACAGGAAATAAGATCAGAAAAAGCAAAATAGCCTGGTAAAATGCTTTATCCCAAAGCAATATAAAAGGTAAAAAAAACATGACTATGCAAAAACCCTTGTTGGTAGAAGCACATGAAAGTTCCCAATACACTCTCTGCTAACAGAACCACCACTTAACAGAATGTGGCTGTCTTTTTAAATTTAGTTTGATTTTCTGTAAAGCACAAGGGCTACAACAGCTTTAAATGCATGTATTTAAGAGTCTGTGAAAATTTTTACAAATATTCTGAAGCACTGATCAGTCATTATAGAGGCAGAGGCCTTTGTGGAAGCCAGGGACATATTCTCCCCTGCTGCCAGAGCCAAAAAGGACATAGTGTAGGACAAGGGTCCCCAAATTTGGCAACTTTAAGAATTGTGGACAACTTTAAGACTTGTGGACACAAGTTTGGAGACCTCTGGTGCAGAGGTGGTATCCAGCAGGTTCTGACCAGTTCTGGAGAACCAGTAGTGGAAATTTTGAGTAGTTCGGAGAACCGGCAAATACCACCTCTGACTGGAGATTTTACAGTATCCTTCCCCTGCCATGCCCACCAAGCCACTCCCATAGAACCGGTAGTAACAAAATTTGAATCCTACCACTGCTCTGGTGTAGGAGATGACCAGGCTTAGCCTAAGAGAGGAGTCAAACAAGTCACAGGACCCTTCACACCTGCAAGAGTTCTAAGTCAAGCCTACCTTGAATGCCTTCCTATTCTTAACTCCTGTGCCATAACCATCACTTGGCTAGATTCTTGTAGGGAATTTAAGCTTGCAATAAATCTTTATATTCATTTGAGCTGTCTGAATGTCCTGATTTCCCAGGTGCTTGACACCTAGAGGGCAAAGCCAAACATTGAAGGAGAAGGCACATGTTTACAGCAGTTTAAAATGAGCTAGACCGTAGGCCCATGATGGTGAACTTGCCATGCAGAGCCATTTGTGCGGGCAAATGAGCCCCAGCCAAACTTACCTGCACTGTGCACACACACACCTTCCAGGTGATTTTTGCCCCATTTGTGGCTCTTTTCACCCTCCCAGAGGCTCAAGGGAAGCCTCTGCAGCCTCTGGAGGCCAGAAAACAGGCCTTCCAGAAATACTGGATGTGCCGAAAAGGGCCATTTTCAGCCTCCCGAGGCTTTCTTCGAGCTTCCAGGAAGGTGAGAACACCCTCAAATGGGCCGAAAATCAGCTGGGAGCTGTGCACATGCGCATTGCAGGTTAGGGGACAGGTAAGGGGGTGGTGTGGCAGTGTTTCATGTGCATGCGCAGGGGGGAGTGCATTGCATTGTGGATGTCGGCACACATGCACACATGCTTTCGGCAAACTACAACAAAAAGGTTCACCATCACTGTGCTAGACCAATCTTAGACTCCAACTGCATTGTCAATCACACTCATCATCTCCATAATAAACATTTGGTGATAAGAAGATAGAAAACAAGAACAGTCAAAGAATGCTCTTATCTTTCCTGCAGGCTCAAAATAAAACAAAAGCAGTGCTCTGAGAATATAACATATAAAATTATATAGTTTTACCAAAGCAAGTTCATGACACTGTTAGGGAAAAATGGTCTAAATTCGTTTGTTTCTATATTTTGGAATGGTTTGCTACAGCTTAAAGAACAGCCATATCTTTAGAAAGGTGTAAACCTAAGTCTCCATCTAGGAGTATAAAATTGAATAGGGATTTTATTTCATACTATCTGGGAAAATTTATTGCTGTGTTTTTTGTTAGCCAATGCTGATTTGAAGATCCTGAAAAGCACTTCTTATGCTTCCTGGCTTCCTGGAAACCATTTATATTTACAACTATCATATAACTGTTGAAAATATGGGCGTTACTGAGATGCTGATGCCAGGAAATATGTAAAGTCACCTCTGAATCTAAAACTTAAATTGATTGATGTTTATCTCATTTAATTAACAATGTTGTATATTGTTTGAAATTAAATGTGTTGCCTTTAACATGGTAGTATATTTTTGGTCTGTCCTATCAAGATAATCTTTTATTGTTCTGGCAGTTTCAGGTTCCTTGGTACTGCCTTCCAGCATGCTTTAAATCTATCTCATCACCCTTCTGTCATCTCAAGTCTAAGTTTCTTCTCCACTTCTCAGTATCATCTTTAATTAATTAGAACTTCATTTCAGGCCTTCTGATCATTGAAGCATTGTTGAAAATTGAAAAATTGACAGTGGAAGAGAAAAAAAGGAAAACAAGAACAAACTCAATGAAGATTGTGAACAGCATTTCAAGGAGCTCAGTGGTGCTGATAGAATGGATTCTCAGGTCTTCACTGACAAGCTGCATTCAATTAAGCATGATGATAAATCACACTGAAAATATGTCTTGAGAAGATCATATGCCTTATAAGAGTACAAGTAACTGCAAGCAAGAACTGCTTTAGCTTCTTCGTGGCTCACCCTCCCTCCTGTATTTTAGGACCCAAAGCACCTATCATGGTTACAATATACCATTTTAAGTAGCGAGCATTCCTACTTCCCTTATTTCTTAAATCTGTCATTTCCTCAATTTTCAAGGCATTATAACCCAGCTCACAAATGGTTATATAAAGAACACAAGGTTATATGGAAAATTCGAGCTGGTGTTCATTACATTTAAAGGGAAAATATTCTAGAACTAAGTTTTCCCACAATGTAATTTTTAGTTGGATATCTTCATGTGTGTGTTTGTGTAACAGTCCCAATGTAAGTCTAATATAGACTCACTACAAAAGTACACCCAATCAATGCAGGAACTATTCTCCAATTTAAAGAGAAACTGGGGGTTTTTTTCTTTAAAAAAAAACATTCTTCTTGCTATCCAGTAATACTACAAACCTACCTTTTCTGCTTGAAACGCTAGGTTTCTTGCATTGCTGGGAAGTTTGTCATAGTTGGTTGGCAAGCTTGGCGGCCATTCCTGGGAGGGAACCAGTGGTGGAATTCAAAAAATTTTACTAGTGGATTCTGTGGGTATGGCTTGGTGAGCATGTTGTGGCTTGGCGGGCATGGCAAGGGAAGGATACTGCAAAATCTCCATTCCCTCCCCACTCCTGGGGGAAAGATGCTGTAAAATTTCAATTCCCTCCCCACCCCACTAACCTGCTTTCCAGTTCTGTTTTCCTGTGCAGGGCAACAAAAGAAGATCCAGCCAATCAGCTGGGACTCAGGAGGCAGAGAATAGATGGGGGTGGGGCCAGTCAGAGGTGATATTTGCTGGTTCTCCAAACTATTCCAAATTTCTGCTACCAGTTCTCCAGAATTGGTCAGAAGCTGCGGAATACCACCTCTGGAGGGAATCTTCCTATCACTAGTCTCTGTGTGATGCCAGACTGAGATGTTGGCAAGCTTGAATTCTTCTGAGCAGTGACCCTTAACTTGCTTTGTGGGATAGTATAGCTTTGCAACAGTGGCAAATATCTGTAGCTCGGGTATAGGATGAGGGCAAAGGTTAATTCTTTAAGCTTGTGATTTGGTTTCCAAACATTTCATTACCAGACTAGCTAACATCTTTAACAGAGTTTAGGGAATGTTAATGTTCTTCTGTTGAGGTATTCCCCATTAGGAGAATGAGTGCACTCAGGGAAACATAGTGAAACTGGTGTTGAATAACACACAACCAGCATACAGATACACTGAATAGTGAAATGTAGGTTTTACTTCCAGTAAACGGGTAAACAAAGTCCAACAAACAGTCCAAATCATACACGATTAAAGCAGGTATTATTCAATGCAATCAGTTCTGGGATAATCCAAAAACGAAGTCCAGTATCATAAACAAAGTTCAGTCAATGGAGTTTGCTAACAGTTAGCAAGACTCACAGCAATTCCAGCAGAACGATGATCAGGCAAAAGGCAATAGGGGAAATTCAAGAAGAGAACAAACCAGGTTTCTGGCTCTATCTCAGCCAATCACAATTACAGCACTCTCTTAAAGATACAACAGTATTAAATAACTAGCCTGGTTTATATATTACCAACCCAACTGTTACGTAACTATCATTCCTAATATCTTCTTTTTATAAGGACTTCAGGTGTAGGTGATCAAATGAAGGTTTTGTGGGTCAGCTGTGTGTCATCAGGGAGACTTGTGATAGGTCTTGAAATGGGTCTTGTGATCAAGAGGTTACATTAGGTCAGTGTCACTGGGAAGTGAGCTGCTGGTAGGGAAGGGGATTTGCGTGGCTTGATTGAGGGTCGAATCTGTCTCTGATTGGCTTTGTAGATGATTTGGATTCTGAGGGGTACTATGTATGTCAGAATCCTAGCATAGCTTTGCTTCTACATTTTCTGGGAAAATGTGTTGGTTTAGTTGAGTAGAAAACTTGGGCCCTCCTTGAAAGTGGCAAGGGTTTACTAGTTTTGTAACATAATACTGGCAATATTGTGGGTTACTTAGCCAGGCAAGGCAGAAAAGCAGAAAGCCAATGAGATAACAATAGCACAGAGATGGCCAACACACACAGGAGGGGGAATATGCTGGCACAGAAAAAGTAACAGCTGCAACCTTTTCACTTTCTTGGGACCTTTATTTTTATAGTGCCTCTAAGTCTTAGCTGGTAATCCATCCACTCAGTGTCAAAAGATGTAAACTTGCCCCCTTAGTGCAGATTCTAAAGTAAAAGTCAGCCATGAGCTCATATTTGGCATGCTGAATTCCCAATTGTGTTGGCAGGATTGAAAGACAAATTTAAATGTACATTAGTACAAGACAGTATAAAGTTTATTATATGGATGGCCACTTTAAAGAAATTGAGAGCCAAGAAATTGATATGCCGGTCTTCTGGTTTGAGTTCCTTTGGCAACAGACAGAAATCTGTGATCATGCATGGTTTCGGTCTGGGCTCGCTGCTGCAGCACCCCAAACCACCTGGTTTCGGGGCTAAGCCACCCTGTAGAGGTGGTGAAGAGGGGGGAGACCGCCAGCAGGGTCGAGGAGAGCTGCATCTCTCCTCCTCAGCTGGCCATGACCCCCTTTCCCGAAGGCGGTTGCAGCGGTGGTCAGAAATGGCCACCTCAAAGAAGAACTTGACCGGAAAAGAAAGTGCAGGAGGAAGATAAGAAGAGAAAGTCTTGGTTGACCAGGTTAAATTGCAAAAGCAACAACTAAGGTACCCTGGAATTTAAACTTACAAAAAAATAACCGTTCCCACAGAAGAGTCAGAAGCAGCGAAGGAAAGTGAAAAGGGAAAGGTTTGGCTTTTTTCTTCTTCTCTCCCTTTCCCTACACTGACAACTAAGAGATTTAAATAAGAAATCGGAAAAATCCTCTTTGACATGAACAGGCAATTAAGTTGAAAATAAAACAAAATGTCAAAGGGATAATAAAGACTTCTGGACACTCTTTTTTTTTTTTTTTTTTCATAAGCAGGAAGGGAGAGAAAAAGAATAAAAGGGCAGGATCTGGAAAGAGGGAGGAGACTGCCTGGAATTAAAAAGAATCTACAGTAAAACTTCAACAAGACTTCTAAAAGATACATTTTAACTGAAACTTTGTAACTAAACAGTAGAACCCCAGGAAGAGAAAGTGAAAAAAAAGAGCAAAAAGAAACAGCTTGTGTGTATTTGGATAACTTGGTGATCTTTGGATTCTTGGTTATTGCATTTGAATGACTAAAATTAATCGGGTGGTTGTTTAAAAACTTATACAATGGCACTACTTCTAGATGAATTGAAAATGGAACTTAAAAAGTACAAAGAAGATGCACAAGAAGGGAAGGGTTCTTTTGGCTTCATTTTTCAACTCTTAGAAATGGAGATTTGGAACTATGAGAAACAACAAGAAACGTCTGCAAAACAAGAAGACTGGGACAAAGAAGCCATCTTTAATGAACAAGTAATTCTATGTGGGGAAGAAAAAGGAAAGAGGGGAAAGAGAATGGAGAATAAGACTTAAAAAAACAACCAAAGAAAAGAAAAATAATTCAAAAAATAAGTATAATACTGGAAAGCAACAGAAGTGGGGAATACAGAAGAGAGAAATAGAGGTAGACAGACAAGGGGGTAAAAGGGGGAGAGAGAAGAAGGAAAGGAAAAGAAGTTACAAAGGACCGGAACAAGATATAGAGAAACAGGACCTATTTAGAGATAATGGGTGAAAATTTAACTGAAAAGGGGATTCTGTAACGGTACATAAGATTGTATTGTTATATTAGTAATAGAAATAACTTTAGAAAATTGGAAACAATGTATGATTAAAATGAGGGATAAAATAGTTAGTGTAATTTAGTGAAATGTTTGTTAATAAAATAAGTGAAATAAAATAAATGAGAAAATTGAATTAGGAAGGGACAGGAACATTTTAATTAGTTAAAATTTTATAAAATATAGGTGAAGGGGGGGATTTAATTGTGGAAAACTTATAATTGTTTCCATAGAAATATGATATTTAATTGAAAAGTAATGTTAAAGAAGTTAAGATTTTAATGAATATTAATTCATTAATGATAGAATTGAATTGGAATGGAATGTGTTGTTTTAATTACATATATTTATATTTTTTCTTTTTTTAAGAATATAGTGTGTATTTTAAGAATGTACCAAGCAGAATCCAAATGGAAGTTATGTATTATATTGAATGTTATAACTTTAGGGTATATATTGAAGCCTAAATAAGAGTTAAATGGATAAACTTAAAAGATATAAAGGCGTCATACTCCAATCAGTAACTACAGGAGAAACTTTGTTTAATGAGAAAAGATAATAGATAATTGAAACAGGACAGACAAAAAATATAAATATAATGATTTGAATTGCGACGAGGTAATTAAAATAAAATTGAGAAAATTAAAAGAGGGGAGAAGCTATGCAGAAAATGTAAAACAGTAACGAGATATGGAATAGAACATAAAAATGAGCATGAAATTGAATTTGTGTCTGTACGAAGAAATGTAACCCGGGATTACACTACTTTCAAAAAAGATGTTTTATTTGTTTTTTATTTTTTTTTGTGAAAACTCAAAATTTACACACAAAAAAAGAAAGAAATTGATATGCCAAAGTAATGCCATTCCCCAAAATCTCAGATTGGTAGACAGTTTAAGATAAATCTCATTGGCTGGCTGCTTACATCAGTGTCAGCAAGCCACTCATATTGCTCATCTCTATGTGGCATTTTCTATAGAGGGAACTAAAGTTGCAGCTTTGTACATAGAAGCAGGGGTGGGTTTCTACCAGTTCTGTCCACCTCTGTAGAACCGGTAGCTCTGAAGAGCAGCAGACATAGAACCGGTTCTATGTCTGCTGATGTTTTTTCCCACCCATCTACCCAGGCTCTTTCATGACCTTTATTTCCTGATTTTAACTGCACAGCTGCAGTTAAAAAAGCAGAAAAGGGGGACTTTTTCAAAAGCTGCTTCTCTGTATGGAGCATGCTGATGACGATTTACAGGTGCACCGGCAGCATGTAGGGAAGCACATCGTAAATTACTGAATCTCGTAAATCACCAAACTTGTAGTTAACCCTGTCGGATCCTACCCCTGCATAGAAAAATTCCAAAAGCAGCAGAAAAGCCAATAAATCAATGATCAATCAATCATTATTTTGAAGCAGGTTGCTGCTTTGATCTGCAAATCTGCTTTGATGGGTGATTAGACTGAAGCTTCATTGATTCAGTTCATCCATTTAGTCTTTTAAGCAGCTCCAATGAAGTCTGCCAGAAGTGGATGTAAATATAAGGGATCTTGGATGATTATACCTTATCTTCAATTGCTAGCATTTACATTTATTACAAAATGGAAATAGACATCACTTTCTCCAGTTTACATGTGTCACAGTAAACTACTTGAACTAAGATTATCCTATTGATAATATATATCATACTGATTTGCCAAATGTACAAGAAAAGAAAACCTAGTTCTCCATCATTTCACTTCTAAAATTAGTGCCTGTGCATTAAAAGCATTTCTGGAAACAAAATTGCAATCAAAGTTAAACATTATTATTATGCCGCAGTTATGCTATCAGCAACCAGTTTTCTTGTTAAATTCTCATTTGTAAAGCAGTTCTATCAGTCTCACCACCCACCCTCATCCCAAATTAACTAAAAATTCATTATGGAACTAAAAGCTAGTCAGAACAGATGCAGCTTTTAAAGTTTTTCAAATGGTAAGGATGGCTTACAGTACAGAGGCAGAAAGATATTAGTTTGGCTGAAGTTTGTTCTAATGCATTTCTTTTTGAATATTGCACAAGAGAAGTACAAATTAACTATATGATTCTCCAGCATAATAAATAAATGTAACAACATCAATATGGCTTGGAATTATATATGAAAAAAAAATGGGATGCAGAATTAGATACAGTTACAACCCTTTTCTTTTGAAAACTCCACACTGTTTGCTGATGGTTTTCCTGGATTATTTTAATAGCAGTAGCACTTAGACTTATATACTGCTCCATGATGCTTTATAGCACTCTCTGAGTGGTTTATAATGTCAGCATATTGCCCCCAACAATCTGGGTCCTCGTTTTGCCAACGTCAGAAGGATGGAAAGCTGAGACAACCCTGAACCCCATCAGAATCGAACTCCAGGCTGTGGGCCGACTTTGCCTGAAAAACTGCATTCTAACCAGTGAGCCACCAAGGCTCATTTTAAGATCTTGGTTGTAAGATAATTTGGGATTTGTGGATGCATTTGGAATTTTGAAATATACGGGTACTTTCACAGCCCTGCCTAATAATATAACAGCTGCCATGAAAAAAGCATAGCCAGTTAACAAACAGCTGTTTATAGAACCATTCCCACCATATATGGCCACATCCCTAAAACAGCAGTCTTTTTACTTCCTCTTACTTTGAGGTGATGGATCTACTTACAAACAAGTAAGTGAGTCCAGCCAACACTTTTATTTTCTAAGGAAGCCTCTGGCTCCCAATGGACACCAAGAATATTCTTAGAAATAAACATGATGGAAATTAATGCTTTGCAGTTAAAAAATGAAAAAAAAAAACCGAAATGGAGCAAGGAGCATGACAAATGTCAAGGAAGCTGCCTGAAGATACATTAAATTCTCTAGGTTCTGCATTCGTAATGCCTACTTAGAACCTCATTATCTGAGAATCCATTTCTGAAGGCTTGACAAGGTATTTAAGAAGCAGCTTCATGTTCATTACCAGATTATTGAAACAAAATCTCTAGGGAATTATTTGGCCTCACGTTAAAAATAAGATATAATTGCCTATAAAGACATTTGCTGGAAAAAAGCAGGATATAAGTAAATATTTCATTAGATCTGAAATGGACAATAAAAATCTGAAGTGATTGTTAGTTGTAAGGAATTGGATGGAAAACAAAACCAAAATTTATTCTATATAACAAACATTTTGGATGACTGCAATAACAGAAATCTACTCTGAATTACAAACATCTAAACCACCTCTGGAAAGCAGCAAAAGCTAGAGTTTCCAGTAATTCTTGACACTCTGTACTGCCATCTGGATTTTTGTAGCCCAGGTCTCGTAACACTAGCAGAAGTGTTAAACTGTAATGATACTGTATAGGCCTATGAGAACTTTTCTCAGCTGTTGCCCTCCAGGTGTGTGATAAAATAATTTTAGTTATCCTATAACAAAAATGACATGGCCAACAACTTTTAGATTAATAGCATAATTACAGTGTATGTTCAACCCCTCTGAAGGGCAACAGTTTAGGAAATCTATCCTAACGCATTGGTGGGGAAAGAATGAAGTTACTATATAACTGTGAGACCTAAAACCAAGAGTGATACATGGTGATTCTTCCTAAATAGATTGTTTATCATTATCCCCCTATAGACAAAGTCTTGCCAGGATGAGGACTCTACTATCTGAATCTGAATACACTATCTGAATATACTCTATGAACTATTAAGGAGCAGCTGTCTTCATCTTCTTTCTTTCACATGTAACATCTGGACTGGGTTGCCTCTTACTCCTCTGGAATGCACCTCATCCCTCCTGGGAATTTACTTCCTTAGTACTTTCTATCACAACAGTTTAACACACAGCCAGCAACTGTGACATTAATGACAAATCTTGACATTATGAAAACACCGAATATATAGCAAGCTCTTCCATACTGCCAAATGATTGTATGGCACTATGCTGTACCTCCAGTCTTTGATAGACATTGGTGTTTTATATGCCATACTTTTTTTCTGTGAAAAAACGTTGCTTTTTTGGCAAGAAGCCACCATATACTTCTGTGTTAGATTATATTACAACATTAGAAGCAGAGATTGCCAGAGAGGCAGTAGAATGATAGCTGCTGCTATTATCTAAAGTGGACTGCTTTGTCAGTAAACTCATGCAGCTTGAGAAAAAGGAAGATTTTGCCATTGCCACAAGCCTGATGTTTTGCTCATGTCAAATACTCTTGCTGATAATATATATATTTCATCTCACTGGCTCATAACTTCATTTGGAATAAGAAAACTTTCTTTATGGAACAGGATTTATTCATTTTTTATTGTTTATAAAACTTAGATATTGTTTACTATGGGATTTTATCAGGAGCTTATAATAAAAAGAGAACAACAAAATCAGCCGAAAATAAAAAAAAATATTAAAAATACATTATAATGTTCAATAATTAAAGGCTTTCCAAATAGATTCATTGTAGGCCTTTTAAAAATATAACAAATGGCTTAGGTCCCTTAAACTTAACCTGAAGGTGTTCCAGGGACCTAACAATGGGCTTGTCAGGCTAGAAAGACCAGGTCCATATTTGAGGCTTCAATTAAACTGAATTACTACCATAGCTTATGCAGAAGAATCTTCTCAACTAATGGTCAGCACCTGCTTCGAGTTACATATAAGTTTCAATGGCACTCAAATGGGATTGGACATAGTTTGCTTGTGGCTACATAGGGATTCTAGGCTGATCCGTCTTTTCACCCTGCCTCCAGGTTTGCCACTCCTCCCCCCACCATCAGCAAACCTGAAATCCTCCTCAAATAGCCTCAATTGGACAAATGGATGCCAGAAAAATGCATTTTTTTTGGACCCAAGCTATATAGAGCTTTAAAAGTAACAAACAGGTCTTTATATATCAACCTCAAAACTTCATATTTATGTACTTTGATATCTTTAGCAAAGATGTCATGTAATTTATTTGAATTCTTCCAGATTTGGTTTACAGTGACCTACTTATTTTGAAGTATGTATGCCTGAGATTTCAGCTCTAACATTATTTTATACATTTCTGTTGGTTCCATTGAGGTTTACTCTAAGTGGGTATATGATTAAATGTAATAATACAATTATATAGATAGCTAATCAAAAAGAAACCACACTGAGTTCAATGTGCTTATTCAAGGCAAAGTATATAGTGCAACACAGGTGTATTAAAAAGTAAGCTGCTTAAGTGTTTCCCTTCCCTGCTTGATTTATTTCCACCATTGCTTTCCTTATTTATCTGACAAACTGATATTAGCAAACCAGCCTATAATTTCCTACATCCTGTCAGGAGCTGTGCTGCAGCCATAGCAGAATGTTGATACTCTTTAAAACTGAGTAATAATTACAATAATTATCACTCAAGGAACCATTTGCAGAATGAGGCAAAACCAGGGATTGCTTTCCTTTAAATGAATGGAAAATGTCTGCCAATAAAGCACACAAAGGAGTCAAATGATCTTTATTTATGAGCATATGGCATATTGCCTCTCCTCTTGCATTTCAGCTAGTCTGTTGTAATGTAAACCACGTTTATTGTAGGTACCAAATGGAACAAAGAGGAAACTTTTGGAATGGCAGCCTGACATTTTGCTTGCTTGGGTATAGCAGTTAATGAGGTCTTAACTTCTAACTACAGTCTTAAGAGCCATGATGGCACAGTGGTTAGAATGTAGTACTGCAGGCTATTTCTGTGCCTGCTGGCTGCCTGCAATTTGGTAGTTCAAATCTCACCAGGCTCAAGGTTGACTCAACCTTCCATCCTTCCAAGGTCGGTAAAATGAAGACCCAGATTCTTGGGGGCAATATGCTGATTCTGTAAACTTAGGGCTGTAAAGCTCTGTGAAGTAGTACACAAGTCTAAATGCTAATGTTATTGCTTACCTAAATTGAGATAGAAATAAGTAAATGTGGGGAAAGACACCTGTTGCTGCTAACATCCAAGTGTCGGCTCTTATTATATAATAGTTGTATCAGCAACATTTTTTTTCCTATTACTTCCCTATACTCTCTATGAAATGTTCAAAATATTTTTTTCTGGTAACAAACTTTGTGCATCAGCTTAGAGGGATATTACATCAAGAATATGACTTTTAAAATGGATGGATACTGATGACACCTTTTAAGACGAATATGACTTTTAAAAGGGATGGATTCTGATGACACCTTGCATCATGTGTTCTACATTCATTCTCTAATCTTATGCAGACTTATCGAGGAATAAGATGCACTGGGATCTGTATCATATGAAGTTTATCATTTCCAACTCATAGCAAACAAATTAAACTGTTATTATTTTGATGGATTTGTCTGTATCATGAATCCAGTGTAAGAAAATGAAGAGACTTAAAAGCTCTTAACTTAAAAGACACTTAACTTAAAATCCCTTTTGGAATGGGGAATGAATTGGGGGGGGGGGGGGGAAGAGGAGGAAAAGGAATTTCACAAGGTGCCAAACATGAAACTGATCAATGTCCAAAAAAGACCAGACAAGAAGTTAAGCAGAAACCTGGTTCTTTGTTCAACAATGCCTGGAAATTGAAAAACATTGTTTTTAGATATACTACTGGAAATAGAAGCCAGATTCCATTCAGGTGAAAGTCCCTCAAAATGCATCAGCTATTAATACATCTAGAAGCAGTCATCTATGAAGGTATTAAATCTAGACTGTAATATAGTTTAGGAAGATCACTTGCTTACTTATGATTAGTTTATCATGAGCATAAGAAGATTAGAAAAACCTGTAGAGATTCCATGGTGATATATTAAAGTTTGAATAGCTATCACCTGTCTTTTTACTTCTGGAAACACATGTCTTTTAAAGCTATCATGCTAGAAGTAAAGGAGATGTGTATGAATTGCTAGCAAAAGTAGAAATATCTTGAGGGATTTCCTTTATTTTCCACTGTACATAGAATGTTTACCAAGTGTTAAGGCATATCATCTAGTCTGAATCTGAAATAGTTGCATGGTTGAGTTTCCAGAAACCAGGCTTGTAAATCAGGATTTTTCATATATTATATGTCCCAATTCCTGCAAATCCAAAAGGGTGCCTCTTTGAGATTTCAAGGACATGCTGAGTTGCAAGCGAAGGATAGGATAACATTAAATAAAAGTGCATATCGGTCAAGAGTTTTGCAAGCAATTGAGGTCATATTTTTTACACTGTTGCATGAAAGTTCCAAGTTTGCTTTATCTCCAGGCTGTCTGCTGTAGGATTACCAAACATCCAGCAAGAGAAATGTCCTCCTTTTTTGTCATCATGTTGTCTCCTCAGATATAGAGTTAAAATCAAATATTGTCCAGGTTTTTAGTACCTTTGTTACTGTTTTAGTTTGGACTGTTTTCAAAACAGTAATAATTCAAACTTTCATATTGTAACTTTGTAAATTCTCTGCTTCCTTCTTTCTTTTGTTGATAGACTGTGCAAACTACATTTACAATATTTCCTGAGTCTAGACATTGGCTTCAGTTCAGCCCTCCAGAACTATGATCACACATTTATATAGTATATAGATAACATGATTCATCATGTTTCTATGATAAAATTTGAAAACTATTTTATCTATTCTAGATTACTGCCAGCATGTGTTCTTGAAAATAAAGATTTGTTGGAAAAATATTGTGATTAAAAAAACAGTTTTTTGAAGCTGGAAAAAGTAATTTCATGTTCTGTACCCCTAGGCCTAAATACATTTTTTGCTATTTTTACTGTAAGTTTTGCTGCAGATGCCAAGAAAAACCAAACATTTTGTGTGTCTTCCTTCACCACCATCTCTTACCCATCTGTCTTGGCTGTGCAGATATCTGGTAACCCTAGCTTGTTGTGAAGCAAGAAAAGTGAGAAATCTTGTGTTATGTCCCTGGAACTTGCCAAAGTTCCCACCCAGGTCCGTTCATGCTGCGGGGGCGTTTGCTGCCCCTCATTGGCTGGCTTCCCTCGACAGCCGGCTATAAAAGCCAGCTGCAGGGTTCAGCCAGCCGCTGTTCGTTGGAAGCCTGCTCCAGGCAGAGCTAACACGTTCAGTCCTTTATTTCCCAAATAAAGTCTTGTTGCATCCATGCCCTGGTCTAGCCTCTCATTGCTCAATCTACAACACTGGCGACGAGGATGGGATGGCTACCAGAGGCAATCTGCAACAACTGAAATCACTCTATTGCTGAGCCGCAGCCGCGCCGCCGGAGAGCTCGGTCAGCAAAAGCGAAAGGAAGAGCGTCTGTAGCCGCTCGGTTAGCAAGCTACAGGAAAGCGAAACGCTGCGAGCCGCAGCCGCTCAGCTCAAAAGGGCGCGAAATTCAAACGGCTGTCATTTGAATTCGAGTCGGAATACAGCGCGGTGCTGTCATTCCATGAGTCTCTGACGCCAACGCAGGGTGCGAGATTCGAATCACTGTCAGAGGCGGCCAGCTATTACCGCCTACGCTCTCCAGGAGTGCGAAATTCAAAAAACGCTGCCAACAGCCGTTGCAGCCTGAGCCACAAGCGTTAGCCCAGAGAGAGCAGAGAGGTTCAGTGGAGCCTCTCAAGAGCTGAAGTCACTAGTCTGGCAAAACGCTGCAACAGCAGCCACCACAATCACCTAGAGCACACAGGGTCATTTTTTTCCATCCCAGAGAGATTTCACAGCCGTGTAACCAGCTGAAGTTCACAACATGAACTCCAACCCAGCCTTCCCACCGTTCAAGCCTGATGAAGAGAAGTGGGAATCATACAAAAATCGTTTTAACCACTACATCGATGCCATTGGTCTGGCTGATGCTGGGGAGCACAGGAAGAAGTCATTCTTCCTCAATTATTGCGGGGCCATCATTTTTGATACCACCACAGCACTCGTCGCTCCACGTGAGTTAAAGAATGTTCCCTGGGCAGAATTGCTAGAGATCCTCACCAATCATTACTCCCCCAAGCCTTCACAAATCGCGAGACGTTTCGCCTTCCGGATGAGGAAGCAAGCTGAAGGGGAAACCATCAACCAGTACATGGCCGCCCTGAGGACTGCAGCTCTCTACTGCGAGTTCAAGAACTACTTAGATGACATGCTTCTCGACCAACTCGTCTGCGGGGTCAAGGACCTTCACCTCCAAAGGTGACTGCTTGCCAGGAAGGATCTCAACCTCCCCCAGGACGTCGAGGAAGCCTTGGCTGCAGAACTGGCAACCCAGTCAGCCACCGAGATTCAAGGTTCCATTCCCAAACAAAGCTGTGCCACCATCCACTCGGAAGAGGTGGTCAACGAAGATGATCCCAACGATCAAACAGACGTCCACCGTCTGACCCATGCCAAGCAACCTCAGGTAGGAACCAGGCAAGAAAGCAACAGTGCACCCAAACACATCATCCTGTGCCTATCCTGTGGCGGACCTCACTCAAGAGCTTCGTGCAGATTCAAGGGTGCCACCTGCAACAATTGCCACAAGAAAGGCCACATCGCCAGAGTCTGCCAGGCTGTACACAACTCAGCACAAAGGGTTCCTTCCTTTTCCCATTCTGGAGCCCAAAGGCAAGTACTAAATTGTCACACTTGCTACCATGCTAACCACACCTGTCACTCTATTAGTAAAATCACACTCTCCATTTTATTAGAAGGTAAACCTTGTCGTATGGAGGTTGACACGGGGTCAGCGCTCTCAATCATCTCTTGGAGCACACTCAAGAAGATCCAGCCCAGACTATCCAGAAACCAACTCCAGAAGTGCCAGCTCACCTTGAGGGACTATCAAGGGAAGGACATTCCAGTACTCGGCAAAGGCAAGTTCCTTGTTAATTTTAAAGCTTTCGAAGGCCACCTGCCTCTAGTGGTAGTTAACGGCAACCTCCCTAGTCTCCTGGGGCTTGATTGGTTCCCCTACCTCGGCCTAGGGGTAACAGGAGTCCATGCTGTCTCAGCTTCTGACACTGACTCCTTATTCACTGACTACTCTGACGTATTCAGCGATGAGTTGGGGTGTTATAACGGTACCCCCATCTCATTTGCAGTTGACCCCCAAGCAGTTCCCGTCCGGCTGAAACCACGTAGGGTACCATTTGCCATTCGGCCTAAACTGGACGCGGAACTGGACAAATTATTAAAGCAAGGGGTCATTGAACCCACAGACTTTGCCAAATGGGAGACACCAATTGTCACACCCCTTAAAAAGGACGGCAGTCTGAGAATTTGTTCTGATTACAAAACAACAATTAACCGCTTTCTACAAGTTAGCGCTTACCCAGTCCCGGTCATTCAACATTTACTGCACACTTTTGAGCCTGGCACCATTTTTGCCAAATTGGACATGTCACAAGCGTATCAACAGTTCCCTGTTGACAACCAAACAGCCGAATTACAAACTATTGTGACTCACAGGGGTGCTTTCCGGTGCAGGCGTCTCCAATTTGGCGTAAGTGTTGCCCCTGGCATCTTTCAATCCCTCATGGAGCGAATACTACAGGGCCTCCCTGGTGTAGTACCCTACTTCGACGACATATTGGTCTCGGCCAGGGACAGACCCCAACTCTTCCAGAGAGTCAGAGCAGTGTTAGACAGGTTCAGACAGCATGACCTCAAATTAAAAAGGGAGAAATGTGCCATTGCCACTAGAGAGGTGGACTTTCTGGGCTATAGAATTGACGCCTCAGGCATCCACCCCCTAGAATCCAAAGTCAAGGCAATCCATGAGGCGCCCACGCCAACCACTAAAGCCGAGCTACAAGCCTTTTTGGGATTATTAAACTTCTATGCGTCATTCCTACCTCACAAAGCGTCAGTAGCAGAGCCTTTACACAGACTCTTAGATAAAAAATCACCTTGGCACTGGGGACACAAGGAAGACACCGCCTTTTGCGCAGTCAAATCACTGCTCACATCAGACGCAGTCCTTATACAATTTGACCCACGTCTTCCATTAGTACTAGCAGCTGATGCATCCCCTTTTGGGATTGGAGCTGTCTTAAGCCACAGACTACCCAACGGCTCCGAGGCACCAATCGCTTTCTTTTCCAGAACGCTCTCAGCAACAGAGCGTAATTACAGCCAAATTGATAAGGAGGCTTTAGCCGCAGTCGCAGCGGTAAAGAAATTTCATGAATTCCTTTTTGGCCACAACTTCGAACTGATCACAGACCACAAACCTCTCCTGGGTCTTCTGTCCAGAGACAAGCAGACCCCCCAAGTGTTGTCTCCCAGGATGACGAGATGGACCTTGTTCCTGGCGGCATACTCGTACAAGCTCATCCACCGCCCAGGGAAAACGTTAAGCCACACAGATGCCCTCAGCCGCTGCCCCCTGCCAGCTCCAGCTGAGGATCCGGCCCCTGTCCATGCCATCTTCGATGTCACCGAGCTCGACCTTCCTGTCACCGCCCTCGACATCGCCACCAAATCTAAGGCTGACAAAACAATCGCCCAGGTACTGGACTGGGTGAGGAGGGGGTGGCCGGGCACTAACCTTGCAACCGAGTTCACACCTTTTAAGACCCGTCAACAGGAACTATCTAGCTTGCAGGGCTGCCTGTTGTGGGGCACCAGAGTCATCATCCCGGCCTCACTTCGCACGCCAGTCTTAGAGGCACTGCACGAGGGCCACCCGGGCATCGTCCGGATGAAGGCGTTAGCTCGTAGTTACGTCTGGTGGCCTGGCTTGGACGACGACATCGTCAAGTGGGTAAGCTCTTGCCAACCCTGTCAGGAGTCCAGACCATCCCCTCCAGTCACCACCCCCACAAAGTGGGAGAGCGCCAACGCGCCTTGGTCAAGACTTCACATTGACTTAGCCGGTCCAATACATGGCAAAACCTTCTTGGTGGTCGTGGATTCATACTCTAAATGGATCGATGTGGCCCAACTATCCACGACCACCACGCAAGCGGTTACCAAGGCCTTGACCCGTCTATTCGTGACACACGGTCTACCAGATACTATAGTTTCGGATAATGGCCCCCAGTTTGCCTCAACAGAATTCAGCCGCTTTGCCACCAATCTCAGCATCCGACACATCTTCACGGCCCCCTTTCATCCTGCCAGCAACGGATTGGCAGAGAGAGCCGTTAGGTCCACAAAAGAAGCGTTAGCCAGATTCAGCAAAGAAGACTGGCATCACAGACTCTCCCGTTTCTTACTAAGCCAACACTCAACCCCATGCATGGTAACCAACAAATCCCCAGCTGAACTCCTGATGGGTAGACGCCTAAGAACTGTGTTGGATAGGCTCCACCCTCACTATTGCCCTGACACCCCTCTTGCTTCAATGACGGGGGTCAGAGATTTTGTCTTGCAGGAACATGTCTTTGCAAGGAACTATGCCGGAGACCCACTATGAATTCCAGGGGAGATTGTAGCCATCACCGGTCCCAGGTCGTACCGAGTCCAGCTGGAAGACGGCCGCATCTGGAGAAGGCACCTGGACCAGCTAAGGAAGCGCCAGGGTACCCTCGCCAGTGCTGGGTCGTGGGCACAGGTCAGCCCCCAGGTGCCACACCAAACTCTCATCGGAGACCATTCCAGAGGCTCTTCGCCACCATCACCCGAGCCTAGGGAGCAGGCAGTAGACCAAGACTGCCCGATGGGTCCTCCGCCTGAACCATCTGATAGAGCCGCGGCATCGCCGGCCAGAAGCACTTCACCGGTACCAGCTCAGACCTCCGAGCGAGTCAGCACTCCATCACCACCCCTACCTGCTTCTTCGAACTCTGAGACACTTGGTAACTCGCCTGAGTTACGACGCTCGGGGCGCCAGCACAGGCCACCCGCTTATTTAAATAACTATACGTGTTCGCATCTGGGGGGAAGGGGTGTTATGTCCCTGGAACTTGCCAAAGTTCCCACCCAGGTCCGTTCATGCTGCGGGGGCGTTTGCTGCCCCTCATTGGCTGGCTTCCCTCGACAGCAGGCTATAAAAGCCAGCTGCAGGGTTCAGCCAGCCGCTGTTCGTTGGAAGCCTGCTCCAGGCAGAGCTAACACGTTCAGTCCTTTATTTCCCAAATAAAGTCTTGTTGCATCCATGCCCTGGTCTAGCCTCTCATTGCTCAATCTACAACATCTTGGTTCCCCAGAGGACTTAAAAAGAAGATTTTGCTCCATTACTTCTGCAGATGGAAAGCAGCTTGTAAAAACCTTGAAGCATAAATATGAATTGAATATGCTCCCTGGTGCTTGCGGGTAATGTTTTGATTAATTTTTGTGCTTCTTTAAAGAAATTAATCAACTGAATTGGAGATATTAGAGAGGTGAGATAAACTAATAATTCATTTCAGGAAAAATCTACTTGAGTTTTCTAAAGCAGAGAGTCAAATGAACACTTCTTTCTTACTCTCCAAATAGGCAGACAGATACATTTACCCATAACATATCTGTATAATCAAGAACAATCAAGAACACTTTTTTCAAAATGGAAGTGAGGTCTGTCTCAAGCCGGTGCCTCCAGGCATGTAAGGGACGGAGCTTCATTTCTCATTAACTATAGTGCCGTAAGCCAGGTAGGAGATAGGGGTATTCCAAATATTGAATTACTACTTCTACATTTCTTATGACTGGCCATCTGTACTAGCATCTGCAGAGTTTGAAATTCTCCATTCTTTCAATTACTCGTTGTTATTATTTGAATAATTAATTGATTATAAGTTGTCAACATAGTGTTCTCTCTTAGTGTGCACATGGACAGATTTTCTTCTCCAGGAGGATCTGTCCTCTACCTGCTTCTTCCAGTCTTCCAACTTTGCATTCATTGCTTCTGTAATTCATCTACCTCATTTCTCTTATTCTGTTTGCTTGCACCTTTCCAGGCATTATAAGCTTTTCCAGAGAGCTGGATCCTTAGCTAAGATGTCCAAAGTGTGATAATTTCAGCCTGATCATTTGTGTCTCAAGATCATTTGTTTGGTTATCTTTTTTTGTTTTGTTTTGCTATTTATTAGGAGTCTTCTCCTAATAACACCAAAATTCAAAGCATATGTTTTCTATCCTGCTTCTTCAGAGTCCATATTCTTCATCATCTTCATTTTAGCTATTGTCTACCCACTGCAGGATGAAGACCTCTTCCATATGGTTCCAACCAATATGGTCCTGAGCTTTCCTTTGTCAATTGGGCCCTCAATACTTGTTCCATCTTGTTTTAGGTGTCTTTTTATCCAGTGGGATTGATTCTATGACTGCTTGGTCCACCTGCCATAGGTTCTTCTTGCTGTGTGACCAACCCATTTCCATTTCAATTCTTTTACTCTCTTGATGATATAATATACTTTTACTTGTTCTCTAATCCATGTTCAGGTCTTTCTATCTTGTCTTTTGATGTCGAGCATGTATCTTTTCATGGCTTTTTTCAGTCGTAGCTTTTGTATCGATTGTGAGGTTAGTGTCCATGTTTCACCAGCATATGATAGAACAGGCAGCACACACTGATCAAAAACTTTTTCTTCAGGCATAGAAGGATGTTGTTCTTGAAAATTATGCTTAGCTTGCTGAATGCCTGCCAATCATGTTTAACACAACATTCAATTTCCTTTATTATGCTACCTTCCATTGAGTAGATGTGATCTACTACATCTGGTTCATCTCCAGATATACTTTTTTTTCTTTTTTTTTTGGTGAATTTATTAAACATAAACTTGGTTCTTTTTCAGATTATTATACAGTATATTTATATCCTGCCTACTAAACAGCTTAAGCGGCCACCACAAAAGTATTGTCTATTAGTTGCATGATGAAATTAAACATGACTGTCTACAGAATTAGCAAACACTTCATTCACTCAGCTATTTACACTGGAAGAACAGATTCTGCAAATTGGAGATTTTTCCCCCAAGTACAAAGTACAATCGGGTCAGAACTACCTACCTTTCAACCCTAAAACAATTTATGGGGAAAACTATTAACCTGTTATGCATTGGCTAGCTGTACTTACCTCTTCAGCTCATACAAACTAGTTTCATTTCTCAATAAAGCAAAGTGAGAAATCTGTGATCTGTCAATCACTAGCTATAAAAACCTGTAGGTTTAACTAACACTGAGGGTGGTAAGAGATGTTGAGAAGTATATGCATTTATTTGTTTGTTTGTTTGTTTGTTTATTTATTTATTTGGTAAACTTCCTTGACACCTAGGCAACTCAAGGCAGCTTACAATCATTTAGTAAAATAATTTATAAAGCATTAAAACAATAACTAATGACTGTGAATTTAAAATTCAGGTAAAATTCATTTAACCAAGATGAGGAGCAAAATGTGTATAAGTAGGAGGTGCCTAATCAGCTTAAACCATTTAAACTTTGTTCTGAACTAATTAGAATTGTTGCTAGAGTAAATTATTTTGAGATCTCATTAGAAAGTTCCAAATACAGAGATATGAGACGGTGACGCTACATTCCTACAGAAGTAATACATAGGAGTAGGAGGTTGCTGTTACCCTTTTTCAGTGAAAGAAATTAATTTGGGAGTTGATATAAAGAGAAGCCAGTTCCTTTTTTTCCCTTATTGAAGAAGACAACTGATTTATATCAAGCTGTTATTAAAGTTATTTTTGTAAGAAAAATATGCATGTTGCCCTTTTAGTTTGCAACTGTTTAACATAGCATCCTCCCAGTTGTAGGGGAGGATAAATAACACGAACTGTTAATTAATTTCAACATCTTTTTTTCATGGATACCAAGCAAACTTATCCTGCTGGGTAGCCATGCGCCATTTAAATGTGCCTGGTGCCTTTCTTTCCTGAGCAAGTTCTTCTAATGTGAGGGTGCAGCAGAAAAGGGTTCAAGCATTTCTCCTACTCTATTTCACAAATAGGAGCCTTTTACACATACATATTTTGGAAGAATTGAGAATGACATGTTTAAGGCATATATATTCGGATTAGAAGGTACAATTTTAATATTTAGTATTTTTATTTTGCATGCACTTATATATAAGGGTTTACAAAACCTATTTGTTTCCCAACAACTCTGTGAAATATGATGGGTTGAAACTGACTGATCTAAAGTCATTCTGTCATCTCCTTTGTTTCAGGGTAGATAAATTATATGGTGTCCAGCTATTTATTTTATTTGAATGCTTAGAAAAAATGCCATTTGTTGCAAGTAGTAGTGTCCCCAAAGCCACAACACAGAGATACAAGAAAAAAGGGTGTGTGTTTTTTACAACATTCATTCTTAAATGGTAACATCTCCAGGAATGGGAAGCTTTACAAAACAAATGCTGCAATGGAGCAAGCCATTTATAAAGCCTAGGGCCTACTTTCTATTAAAAGGTAAAAATTCATAGGAAGAAAAACTCTAAGATATAGTGAAATGTGATGACTAAAAATTCTAATTAAGGACAAACAAGGCAACCTCAAGAAAACTTTGATAGTTCATGTGAATTTTACTGAACATAAAGTATATATTATAGAGTATATGCAACCATAAAACAGTTTCTCAGCCCATTAGGAATAAAATATCACTTTAATCCTGCTTTCTTGGAGTCTTCTTTGCCAAGAGGTCTAAAACTGTTAGGTTGAGTGTAGCTCTTCTTCTAATTAAAATGTTATGAAAGTTTATGTCCAATAAATGTCTGAAGAATAAGCCAGAAAGAGTCAGACAGAGTCAAGTAACTACAGGGAGATTTATAAAACTTCAGAGCTCGTCAGATCATCTGTTCTTACTCATGTAGGTTTCTTATTAATAATGGGTGAGGAATCCTGCAAGCTAGACCAAAACAAAATGTAGTTTATAAAATTGTGGATGCAATGGCTTCAAGGGGGGAGGGATATTTAATTCCACTAACATTTGGAAAAATAAATGTGGGGAAGACAAGAAGTTATTATCTTTTAGAATAAGTGACACACTAAAGAATAACAAAAGGTTTCAAGAATCCAGCAAATGTTTTGAAATGTCAGTACAACCATATCAGATATCAAGGGAAAGGAAGCATATTGTATGTTAATTCTCTTAACATAGTACAGAGATAGAATTTCTGGGTTACAGTGAGAAACTTACAGGTAATTAAACATATATACTTTTAACACATTCTTATGACTTCTGGAAGCTTCAACACAGTAATACTGACCCAATCTCCAGGCCTAAAAAGACTGGTCAACTCTATCCATGGAGAGTAATATTTACAACTTCTTCTTCAGTCTGATCTGTCATGGTATCAGAAACATTCTATACCAAGTTCTAAAATACTCCATTCAACATTTCCTCATTTTCATTTCATGAAAACAATTTTATTGCTATTATTTTTAATTCTACTCACTCTCCTGGAACCTCTTTTCCCCAACTTGCAAAATATTTTTATTTTGATCTGAATCATTCTGGATTTTCTCTACCTTTATTCTGCAAAACATGTGTAATTAACTGAACTAAACTATTCTAAACTATCCTTTAATCTAAACATAATATTAGCCTCATTTCGGCACATAACTGATAATATACTGTAACTAGACATAAATGAGAATTATTCTTTCCTAATAACAAACACAGAATGAAAATAATACTCAGATCTGTAAAACGGTAGGGAAAACTAAACATGTCTCTGTGTAACTTTAGTCCCATAAAAATAAAAGGAACGAATTTTATTTGATAAAGAACACACATTTTGTTGGTTCATTTTTTCAATTCCCTTACAAGTTTACTGTATTTGTGTTTTTCTTAAAACTACTGAACTTGTACACTCTTGAACAGCTGTTTTACAGAGGCATTTCCTACCAGACAGATTGGAGATGTTTGAAATGCTTCAGAAATTTCCTGACAATTAGAACAATTAATCAGTAGAACAACTGCCTCCAGAAGTTGTGGGTGTTACAACACTGGAAGTTTTTAAGGTGACTGGGTAGCTTTTATCTGAAATGGTATAGGGTTTCTTTCTTGAATAGTGGTTGACTAGAAGATTTCCAAGACCCCTTTCAACTCTAGTTTTGTTATACCCTGAACTGTATTACACGGGAGAAAAAAGCTCAAATTCTTCTTCCCTATTAGAAGTAATTTCCTTTTATTAAGTTGGATTTGAATGCTGCTAGTTACTTATTAACTGATAGATGGAAATCTAAATACAACCAAAATTAAATGATTATCTCTAAAATATAATAACTCTTCAGCATATAATAAAATTTTGTATTTTTATTCTTACAACTTGAAAACATATTTGATAAAATAGGCCAAAAGCTTCAGAATCAAACTATACATAGAGGAAACAAAGGATAATATGAATGAGTTCAACAAGACCTCTTCATAGATGAAGAAATCATTCAATCTGTAAATAATCAGATTGGCAGAAGTTATAAAATATTACATTTAAATTCAGTCAATTTTTTTAAAAAGGAAATCAATATTGGGCCAAAATGCGCTCCAAAAATTTCCATTTCATCCACCATTTTAAAATGTCTTTATACATCCAATAGGACCACCACTGCCAATTGCAGTCTTTCTGAATATAAATCTAAAATATTATCCTTGGCTTGTCAGCCTGTAAACAAGACTTTACAGGATAGAAAATAAAAGGCAATATTTCATGCACCTGTGTTGCTGAAAAAACTTTGGCATAATTTAATGAAGAAATCAGATGGTTGCTTGAATCATTCACAGAATTTTTATCATGTTTCAAAACCATAGTTATATAAGGCTGATGGTAGAAATTGGAAAGTTTAGAAAAGCTACCTTGTTTTTTTTTAAGTGCCTAAGTTTGTTCCTCAGTGAACCTTTGACTGCATACTATAAAAGGTGTAATAAAAGGTCTAATATATTTTGAATAATGCTGATTCATTATGTTAAAGTCATTATATACCTTGCCTGAAGTGTAATAGCAGAAATAATATTATTTTATTGTTGCTGTTTCAATCTAGAGGTCAACAATTTCTTAAATGCTTCAACCTGCACCCAATACCTTTGCTTTATGAAATTTAGTGAAATTACCATTTATAGCATGAATTTCTTAGAAATAATTTAAAAGTATTTTTATAATGTCAGCAAGATCAGTCCACAGCAGTCTGTATAAAAAAAATGTAAGTTAACAATGTTTTGTTTTACTGCAGTTGAAACTTAAACTTGAACTTAAAACTGTTCACCTTCAAACCTTAATTTATTGGCAAAACTGCTCCAATATCTGTAAGGCATTGTTTATTTTCAAGTACTAGTTTCTTTTACTTCCTTTTTTTTCCCTATGACTGTTTTTTCCTAATCCTTCTTAATTCTACCAGACAATGGTCTGCCTCATATTCAGTAACCCCTCATTATTAAAAACAACAACAACACTTGAGCATATGATCTGGAGATCAAGCATCTGGAGAGAAGCAATACATATCAACTGGACACAATATTGCTAAGGTTGGTTGGTTGGTTTATTACCTTCAATAATTTGCCTAGACAAGACAGTTGTGGCATTTGCCTAGACAAATCAGTTGTCTAGGTAAAGATTTCAGAAGTGGCTGGTCTCTGCTTACTTCCTCGGGGTATGAGAATGTGATCGGCCCAAGATTACCCTGCTGGCTTTGTGATATCATTTATATCACACCTACATGAATAATATCATTATCTCTATTCTCATTTTGGAATGTCAGGCAAATGTCGATCACAAGGGTCTTATCTGTTTTAGGAGCTGAATCAAGGATATTTCTATGACATAAATAATGCTAAAAGATTAATTTTGAATACAAGGAATAAATAACTATAACAAATTAAGCTGAAATTCACATACATACACACACACAAGAATTTTAAATAATATGAAGTCTTACTGAAAGCCTATCATTGGGGCAATTCTACAGAAAAGGCTATCACTACTCCTAATTTCAATTTACCCAGATCTATAATAGTATACACCATTTTAATTGACCCATTCAGAGGAAATCCAAATGAAAGTCCTTAAAATTGCCAAGCTTGTTCCTTCATAGCTATATATTTTTACATATGTTTTTTCTAGTATACTGTGGGTTTTTCTTATTGGTTTTGTTATTTTCACTAACATAAGCATTTTTATCCCTAATATTCTTCATTCTTGTAGCTATTTTTTCCAGACATCAGCATCAGAACATTAGTTACATTTAGTTCACATTTCAGTTCATGAAATAAATTTTAGGTAAACTTTTATTAAAATATTAACTACATTATTCTCTCAGCAATTCCCCATCATAACACTTTATAGCAAAGAATTACATATTGATAGATAAATGAAAAAGTGTTTTCTTTAGTTTGTTTTAACCTCCTGCTAATCACAAATGGGAAAATGATGTTGCATGATTATTTAAAAATCTCTAACATAGCAATTTTAATCAACATCTTTCCTCATGCTGAAACTTTTAATTAGCTTTTCTTCACAAGATTGATAGTCTAATAGCACACTCATTTTAGTTATAGACATTTTAAAACTATATCTTTCATCATGTTCCAAGTATGGATGCATATAATTTCAGTACTGCCAATAGTAAAATCAAGACTAACAAAGTAAATGTCTTTCTTCTTGCTTTCTTTTTATAAAACTAAAGAAATATATAAATGTCCTAGTTTCTCATTAGAGACGTAAGTATCAGTGTGGTTAACAGCCTATTATGAGGGGACAGCTAGATAGGACTCACCCATCATGCAAATCCATAGTATAGAGTTCCTTGTTTTTAGCTTTGAATAGTGATTAGTCCAATCTCTGGTTTGTTTGTTTATTTATTCATACCCTGCCTTTATTTATTTTTTTACAAATAAGTCAAGGCAGCAAACATATTCCCACATCTTCTTCCTCCTATTTTCTTCACAACAACAATCCTGTGAGTTGTTTTTGGGCTGAGAGAGAATAACTGGCCAAATTAACCCAGCTGGCTTTCATGGTCAAGCCACGACTTGAACTCACAGTTTCTTACTTTTCAACCTATTAACAATTAATAATAGATGAATCAACTCCATAGCTTCTTCAGCAAGCCACAGTTAATGCAAACCATGACTTAACATGAGTAAATCAATTCAATGCTTCCTTGAGTTTATTTGATAGAGATGCTATTCAGTCCTTCTAGATTTAATTTTGACCCAAAAGCTAATATACTACCAGAATAGTACAATGTACTACAAGAATAGTACAATGAAATACCTATCCAAATATTTTGAAGGAAGGCCATTTTCTCATACAAAGGCCTATAAAAATTGAGAACACATTATTGATTTTTTAAGCTTTGCTAGCTTTGAATCTTTGCACATTGCTGACAGCCACAAGAGTTGGTAGCCTTGTTGTTGCACTTAATTAACATTGCAAGACAAGTGCTTGCTTTGTGTTGGAGACAAAACACTAAAAGAGCCATATACATAGTGGCCATATATAAAGAACCATCTAATGTGTCCAGACAGGCAATTAAAAATAGAAAAATAAATATGGATTGAAAGCAAATAATTATTTGTAACATGTTTAATGATAAGGAAGGAAGAAGGGGAAACATTGCCAACTGCAGTATATAGTTAACATTTTGTAGTTAGAAAATGAGGTGGCCCTTAACTGCCTGGACTAGACCACGTGTATGCGAAATGTGTGAGCTGTTATTAATAGAGTATTGTGCTTGAGACAGCAGTAAGCAATATATCTTCTAATTTTTGATGAACTGTTTGATGAAAAGTTGCGCAAAAATATTTTGTGCAACATTTTGAACCAGAGTTCATACGTATGTGCCATGATATGATCACACTGGATTATCAATCCTCCATCAAATTAATAACTCTTAACATACTTCAGATCTCCACATGATCTAGTTGTAAACATTGGAAAGTATTTATCAACCTTTAGTCAAGGTTGAAGGCTCAAATATAAAATATATAGCGTGGTCTGATATTTCAATGTGTCTGCTATTCCTTCTGATTTCTGTATCAGTGCTGTTTTCTTTAGTGCTAATTTCATCTTGTAAATTTTGTACCATTTTAAGCTATTTAGCCTCAGGTTTCATCTACCTGAGTTTATGTCTTCACAGTAGTCTATGGGATACTAATTGTGATGTCAATGATAAAAGCTTTATTTCACCCATTTTAATGTTTGGGGCATTTGACCACCAAAAGTTAACATAAATTACAGAATTCTTTTCATTAATTTATTAAACTAATGTTCACGTCATAAGCTTGATGTTTTTGTTTTAATCTCTTGAGAAGAGCAATAAGGTTATCAAACTATAAGCAAAGGAAATGATGCAATACAATTAATTTTTCTTGCCCATTTTTGCTTTTATCATAATTATTTATTTTTATTAATCAAGGAATAACACAGTTTTATATGAGGTGAGATATTTTTTCATATTTTTTCAGCTTTGTTTTATTTAAGATATTAATGAGCACTGTCACTAAAATGGTAAAAAGCAATGGAGACATTGTATTAACAAAATTCTCTCATGATACTTACTTTACAGTTCTTCACCATTTACTATCAAAGTTTTTTGTGACAATTGTTTTGCACAATTTTGGATGTCCACCCCAATATCAAAAAGTTCTGTAACCAATAATACAGAAAAAGAATCAATCTCCTTTTTACAATAAATTCAAGCCATTTGGAATTTGTTTTTTCTTCACATTTATTCTAATGAATTTTGGCAGCTACCTTTCTGTTTTTCTGTTAAGGTAGATACAATGCATTTTGGAATATCTAACTTGAAATCATGTTTGCTAACAATACAGTTAGCAGCTTAAACATTGCCAAACTAGCAAGAATTTCCCTGTAAGTGCTTGCAATTATACCTTTGCTCTGTCTTCTATCATTAAAAATATTCTACCACTTGTCCTCTGTTCTTCAGATTTTTCCAATTTATACTATTTCATTAGACTAAGTGGTCAATCTTTCAGGGCCAATCATATGTTTAAGTCAAAATCTATGTACTTAAATCTTCTTCAAATGCACTTAAATTGGTTGTTAATTTTATATATTCAATACTTTTTTTTCAGTTGCCCCATCTACATTAATTTACTATGTGCAAAATTGAAGATTTTGAAAGGTATCAGGCACAATTTTGAAACAGTATTAATAGCGTAGCCTGCTTTGAAAAAAATTCATTGAAGATTTGGAATGTTATTCGATATATCTTTTGTGGAAGGATTTAGACATTAGAATATTACTTTATTTTATTGGGTTATTTTAAATGAGGATGTCATTGCACATAACAAAGTGCCTAGACAAACCAGGGCATTTCAATGAGAAGTCTGAAAGTCACTGATGCACTTTTCTTGATTTTTTTTTGGGGGGGGGGTGGGGGGGGGAAGAAGTCATCACTTATAGAAGTTCTCATCAAAGGTTCAGTATCTCTGACCAGTTTTACTACTTTTCATTCATCAGAAATATCCAAGTCTTCGTGGATTATAATGAAATGTTGCAAGAGCAAGAAAGAAATGTCAGATTTCCCCTGTACTTCTATAGAACATGATGATTTTTATTATGTCATGTTTGTATGCTTCAAACATAGAATTATGATTGTAGAGATTAAGACAGCAGCTTCAGAATTGTAATGAACTATACATTTTATGACTTTTGGAATGCATGAGTCTAGGTTTATAATGTAATAACAAAGTATTTTAATGCCTATGTCTATTATTTCATTCAAAAGCTAGGAATAAAAGGTTAATGCTATTTTATCAATTATATTGTACAATGCTTGTTTTAATTTTTAGAAATTAAAAAGTACAATTATTTTTGTAGACAATAATCCACAGCCATAATTCCAGAAATAAAGAATAACATGATAGATAAAAATAATTTGATTATTTTATATGCTATGAGGTTTGTCTGTTTAATTTATATGCCAAGTATCTCACAACTCTGGTCGCCTTACAGAATCATTAAAAAAAGGTTAAAAGGATGGTGTAGATGGTGTAGAATGCAGCAGGTTCTGCAGGTGGAGATGTTATTCTATTATTGGCCATCACATTTTCTCAAGGTCTGTATTTGGATCCATCAGTTTCATTGCTGATACAGTCCTCCTTTACCAGCTGATTTTCTTGGCATTTCCTTTTATCAGTTTCTTGCAAAGTTGTGGATACCATTCAGAGTTGCATTGCTTCTAGAGATGAACAGATCTACAAGTAATCTTATAGGTACTTATGGCAGCTCTACATGCTAATAACCAAGTAGAAAAAAAAATCTTGCTTGGGCCTGAAGGACCTATTGGCTCATGGCCTATTGGCTCATGAACTATAAACATTCAGATAGCAGTTGTGACACAAAAATAATTCTTAATCTTTGCTGCCATTCAGTAAATATTTGGATATTTTAAAGTCAGATGTGATAGCGCTTCCTAGGCTGTCTTCTTATGAAATCCAGAGCAAGCATAATTGTTTGGTTTTTATTTTTATTTATTTTATTTATTTTTATTTATTTGATTTGTCAATTGCTTACAAGATAATTGGTATAAGTATAAACATGAGTAAGAATACAGTAAATAGGTACGAATAAAAGGGGAAAATAGGACAGGGACAGTAGGCACAATTATGCACTTATGCACGCCCCTTAGATCTCTTAGGAATGGAGTGAGATCAATAGTGGATAGTTTGAGGTTAAAAGAGTGGGGGGTTGAGGATGTAACAACAGAGTCAGGTAGTGCATTCCAGGCATTGACAATTCTGTTGCTGAAGTTGTACTTTCTGCAATCAAGTTTGGAGCAGTTAACATTGAGTTTATTGTGTGGTGTTGTATTGTTGCAGTTGAAGCTGAAGTAGTCATTGACTGGTAGGACATTGTAGCAGATAATTTTGTGTACAACGCTTAAGTCCAACCATAGGCGGCATAGTTCAAGATTGTCCAAGCCCAAAATCTCAAGCCTGGTGATATAGGGTATTCTGTTGCGAGTAGAGGAGCGTAGTACCCTTCTCATGAAATACTTCTGAACTCGCTCAATTGTATTAATTTCACCTTAGCTTTAAAACTATTTCACATTAATTTATTTACTTATTTAGTCTGGGCTGTATGCCAGCAATACAGTAACTTTTGAATGTGTTTAAAATCTATTATAGTACAATTAAAATAATAAAACAAAATAAAACACACACAATAGTAACAAAAGCAAACTGCTAATACAAAGAATTGGTATCAGTAGCAATAAGCCTCCAAACATAACTGAGGATGTGGACTCCCAAGTTAGATCAGATTCCTCAAAACTTTTTCAAAACAAGATGTTACAGGATTCCTAAAGTTCAACACAGTAAGGGCTAGTCTGATGTTAGAAGGTATTTTATATACAATAAAAATACCAAAAAAATGTAAAAACTGAAAAAGTAGGAAAGAGTTAGTATATGACTGTAACAAAGTAGGACTCTCAGGAAAACACTTGACCAGGGATTAGTTGAGGCCAATGGATATCAATCATTCATGCAGACACCATTTTCCTTGTTATATGTATGAATTATTTTTGTTAGTCTATCCAATCAGTCAATGATTTTATTTCTGTCACTGCTAGAATCAAGAGTTTTCCCAGTAACCTATTACTTGTAATCTTCAAATTAGAACAAGAGTCAGAACCCTCTTCCAATCAGAATTTATAGTCATGAAATTTGTGAAATTTAACTACCACATTTATATTAGTGCAGTAGTCAAATGTGCTGAAACATTATGGCCTAGATGTTATCATCTCATGGGTCATCATTGGCAAAGCCATTTTCGAAACAGAAGTTATAAACTTGATCTCATCCCATAGTTTATTTTAAGCTACAGGTGTCCCTCATGGATTCATCAAGACTGCTGAATCTAAAAACATTAAAACTGCAAATCTAATCTTTAAATAAAAATCCAACCCCATTCAGAATAATATGAAACCTGTTTCCATGGTCTGACTATCCATTAGTGAATATCTTGTCTAAATTGAGCCTCAATTTATTACCCCTCATGTGGTTCATTATTGACTCTGTTTACCTACTTAACATATTCACAACTGCAACTGAACTAGATAAAAGACAGAGCTAAATTTTTTTAACTGAATGATATAATCCCAGATGAGCCTTCTAATTATTTTATAGAAATATAGATATTTGAGATATAGATATTATATTGATTTGATATAGATGTGGTTAATGAATATTATAAAAAATGGAACAAAACTTGTTTTTTGTGCCTAAACTTAATTAATTTAAACTGAAAGAGATTTATCAAACATATTGTCCATTTAAGTCTTTCATTAAAACAAGAATATTATGACTTGGTAGATTTCTCTTCTATATTCTTTAATAAGTACAACTATATTTAAGCTTTTTCCCATGAGCTTGTTTCCACTATCTTATCTACAAAATATCATGAAGCAAAGTGAAGAAGGTATTGTTTTCTACTTCTGAAAATACATTTTGTTTGGAGTCATCTGACAGCAATCTGCACACATTTTTGAATTTGTATGGAATCAGTAATAGAGACTATATGTTATAGGGTCAGCTATATGTTTTTAAAATATTTTGGTTTTGTCACCTGTATACTTCCACTTTTTTAAATACTTTTCTTTCCCTGAATATCTCATTGTGAAGATTCTGATTGTAATGCAATACAATCATGGATCCTGCTTAAACTGTACCACTTTTTAGGCATGTTGAAATAAACCTATATGCAACTCCTTTAAGATTTACTGCTTACCTCTAACAATATATTTCTACATTCGTTTATAATAAAATGTACAGGGTACCCAACCATAGTAATTATAGGTGACATCTAAGATAAAAGCAATCCAAAACTGTGCAGCAAAAGAAAGTAATAACCCATAGATTAGCATGTCAAGCACAATAAAATTTCCATAGTGACACATACTTTCTAACTTAGAACTGAGTCAGGAGGTCACTTTTAAAGTCAATTTAAAATATGTTTAGATTGTGGTAACTCAAACTCAAAAAACAAGCAGTAAAACAGAGAGGGTATACTACTTAGGTCCATCAGTTGATAATGCTTGAAAGTTTATTGGATTTGGGGGCAGAAATCATTGAAGCTCTTACTGAAGTTCCATTGTTGAAAATATAGCCGCTTGGAAGAAAAATAATATTTAGCCGACTACATCTTAACTGTATCTCATTTAAATGACCAATATATTTAGATTATTATAAAAGTTGTTCACATCTTGATTATATATTTAACTGAAGTAAAACATATGAGGACATATCCAGTTTATTTCTAACAAGACCACTGGATCTAAGTAAATTTATTTACAATTTAAAAGTTGTTTCATTAGTACATTAAGACTATTTTATTATCTTTTTTGTTTTCTGCAAGCTTACTAGAAATCAAGTCACCAGTATAGAAGTTCAAATAAAATTCCTACACTGTGAAAAGATGAAAGAATGGCAACAGTGGGACCCCTCAGAAATGTATACTGCATTTCCACAATTTGTTAGGCAACTGGTTATTCTCCTAAACTTTAGGCTAGGTGGAGGTTGAGCTCCATTGTGTTGTTGTTGTTTTTTTGTCTGTCCTCTAGTCTTCTTCCTCTAACATTAGTTGTTTGGCAGGGTTGTGCTATATTTCTTTTAACTTTTTTTCACTGTAAGCCACCCAGAGTTTCTGTGCATTAGGACAGTCTTGAAATTGAAATAACAAGCTGTATAACCAGAAAAAAACAGTATTAAAAAAAGGCAGGAGGTGTATACTTTTTTCAGAGGGTGAGAAATTATTTTGTCACTATCTTATGTCATCTCACAGGCATTAGGCCACTTTTTTATTGATTTGTAATGAAAATCTGGAATCTTCATTTCAAGGGGATAGATAATACTTGGTTCATCAGTAAAATTCCTTTTAAAGTGAATCTTATTCTTTTATCAGCCTTTATATCTAGCTTAAATATTTTAACATAATGAATCTCCAGAATCAACATAATGTTTACATATGAAATGAACAACTATCATCCGGATACAAATAAATTATAATTCCTAACATCACATTAATCAGGCTGGCCGCATTTAGAGTCAAAGGCTTCTACCTTGTATCCGAAATGTGTGGTTTGTCTATTTTGTTGCTATCAATTCTGTCTATGTTTTTTGAATTCCCACTAGTGCTCTTCAATGTAACACCTGAAGAATTCAATGGTTCCATATGCTTATTACCGCAAACATAGCCTGACTTAGCTAGATACCTAATATCCAGTGTTCTTATATTTTTAATTCTACTTTTAGTGAATTTTGTCTAGTAAGGTTGTCCCATAATGTGCCATAATAGTGGCTACATTCTGAATTTGCCACATCTTCTTTGGATTTATTTTATAATTAAATGTTCCATTACAGTATATCATTTGGACAGAGAAAAAGAAGGAACAAAGCCATTTAGTGTAGCAGTTAAACATACCAGGCTAGAAACCAGGAGACTGTAGGTTCTAGTCCTACCTTAGGCACAAAGGTGACTAATCTTCCTCTCTAGAAAGATTTAGGAAGCAGGCAATAGCAAACTACTTCTGAAAATTTTGTCAAAAAAACTTCAGGGATAGTTGTTAAAAGTCAATTGTGACCCCCAGGCAGATAGATAAAAAATGTTCAGTATCTATAACAAAGATGTTCAGGAACAACAAATGAAATATTTCCCATTGTCTTAAGTTCTATCACATTAGGTTTAATTAGTTACACAGAGCTGTTTTACGTAAGTCAACCTCTGATTATGTTTTATTTATTTATGCTGCTTGATTTGCAGAGCTGTTAATTCAGTGTCTTTTGATAATTTTGGTAATTTTGCCAGACTGAATGCAGTTTTGCCAGACTGAATGCAGCCCTTTTCACCTGCAGAACAAAAATAAGGTTTCAGTGGCTAATAGTTTCCCTAATACAATTGAGATAAATCCTTCTTCTCCTTAACAGTAATTTATGTTCTGGAAGCTTTTATTCTCTGCACGTGGCAAAGCAATTTGCAGATAGGTACAGCTATGGTATGTTGGGCAAGCACTGTAGCAAAAGGGCACAGATGATCAAGCAAAATCTACACGTTTAAAAATGAAAGAAAAAAAATAATCAAACACATAATAAAGATTACCTATGCATAACTGTGTATGTGTTAAGAATGAACATGCAGAAATGTTTTTCTAAAATACCTCTCTCTGAAGATGCAGCTATAGGTTTTGGGGAAACATTATTTAATGCATTTAAAGCCTTTATATTGAGTTTTCCTACCCAAAATATTCAGTACGATGGGGGGGGGGGGTATAAAGTGAGGTAAGGAGAATGCTGTAGGATTTTAGCTTGAGAAAACAGATCCCTTTGAAAGACCTCACTGTTCAACAGTCCTTTGTCTCCAGTCTTTAATTTAAGCAGCTGCATTTCATAATCCCTCTATTTCAAAAGTTCTGCTTTCAGCCTTAATGCTGTTTTAACCTTTTCTGCAGATCATTATAGATACTGTGAGATTAAAACTCCTGTCTGCTTCACTCTCTTGTGGCACTCCTATTCTCTACAGATTATATTAATCTGCATATATTGCCAGAACGACAGCTCCTGATCTAAATGGACAGTTTAACCCGAATCTCCTCCCAATACTCCTGAGTTGCTATATCAGTGACCTGATTTCTCTTGTCATGAGTCTTACTGCAGTCTTGCTGCAGTGACAATACGACAAACAGCTGCCAATTGCTAATAGAGTTGGCAGAGTTGTTACATACTAATCAGCTTTGTACAGTCAGATTCTTGATGAAGAATGCTTGCATTGTTTTATAAAAATGGGATCTAGGTAAGTAGTTAGGGAACTAAACCCTACATGCTCCTACAGAAGGATAGCCTATCTAATCCAATAGTAGAAATAGTAGCAACTCTGATATGTTTTCCCATCATTAAAAACTTCAATTAATTTAGCACTTATAATTTTAGCCATAAATATCATTCAAATATTTCTCAGAATCAGGCTTACCCAGACAGAATATATTCATTAATTAGCCTTTTTGTGTTTGTTCTCACTTCTTCCTTCCAAGCCTATTAAATATTTTCATTGTTGTTCTTGTGGAGAAACATTTATCTTCAGTCTTCTTGGCATTCACCACCAAGAAAAGCAATTATCTCCTTCCTTTTCTCTTTTTCCCCTATTTCCATTCTTCTGCATTTGTCATTGTTTCTCAAATTACCTGCAATCATGGATGTCTAGAGATCTGTTCAGCAGTTCATTCCAGATGTTCTGACACTTCATGGCTGGGTGTTGGTTCCCTAACTTCACCCCTTGGAGCTATCACTAACTAAATATTCAGAAAATCTAGGGATCACCTAATTAAACAAATATTTGCTACCTGTATTTCCACATTCTTGTTATTGCTAAGGGATTACTTCTTCCACAGTGGAGAGATAAATTTATGATTCAGTAACTTGTTGTTACCTGAGACTTACAAAGTTGATTATTTACAGGTAGTCCTTGATTAATTACTGTAATTGGGAATGACAACTCTGTAGCAAAACATCACATGACTACATCAACTTATGATGGAAACCCAGGCTGTGATTGCTAAGCAAATTACTGGTAGATGTTGAGTGAGACGTTATGTGACCATCCCTTCTGACCTCCTGTCAGCTTTCCCATTGATTTTGCTTGTTGAAAGCAGAATAGAACAGAACAGAATAGAATAGAATAGAACAGAACAGAACAGAACAGAACACAACACAACACAATAGATGGAAGGGGCCTTGGAGGCCTTCTAGTCCAACCCCCTGCTTAGGCAGGAAACCCTATATCATTTCAGAAAAATGGTTATCCAATCTCTTCTTAAAAACATCCATTGTTACAGCATTCACAACCTCTGGAGGCAAGTTGTCCCACTGATTAACTGTTCTAACTGTCAGGAAATTTTTTCTTAGTTCTAAGTTGTTTCTCTCCATTACTTTGTTTCCATCCATTGCTTTTTGTCCTGCCCTCAGGTGCTTTGGAGAATAGGTTGACTCACTCTTCTTTGTGGCTGTGAATATCACAGATGACAACTGTTAGGAATATAAGTCACCTAACAGCTATTTGGGTTGGAAATATATAAATCAGGATAGACATTTTAATACTGTCTCTTTAAGAGAATCCTAAAACTGTAATTGGGTGTGGTTTCTCAAATGGCCATAAGATGGACCCAGAAACCTGGGTTGTTTAGTCTTAGTCTTAGTCTCAGAAGAGAGTGTGTCTCAGTGAGTCTCTTTTTCCTTCTGTTGGAGAGTTTTGCTGTTCTTTCTAATTGACTAATATTCTTGGATTTGATGTAACTCTGATGCTGAACTGTTTTTGATACTGGATTTTGTTATTGGATTATCCCTGGACTAAAAACTGACTAATTTAACCAGTGAATGACTTGGACTGTGTTTGAACTTTGCTTAAATGTTTCTGGAAGTAAAAACCTACATTTACTGTACAGTGTATCTGTGTGCTGTGTGTGTATTATTAGAACACTTCTCTCACTACGTCTCCCTGTATGCGCTCATTCTCCTAATGGGGAATTACCTCAACAACAACCATGCATCTGTAGATGCTATGACTGTCATAAATATATGCCTATTGCCAAACACCCAAATCATGATCATGTTACTGCCAGGATGCTGTAACAGTCACAACTTTGATAACCAATTCTAAATATCTTTGTTCAGTGCCATCATAATTTTGAATAAGAGGTCATTAAATGAGGACTATCTGTAATGACAATAATTACAGTAAAATATGCTTATCTTTTATTGAAACTGTCTTGTAAAACTATGCAGCTGATGTAGATATAATTTTGTTGTTGCTTTGCTTTCTTTATTTTTTCAATGTTTTGTATTTTTCCTTCTGTTTAATTAAAAGGAATTATAAAAATTAAATACTTCATGTTTTTCATTGAGTAAGATAATGGCTATTCTTGCCTCATATATTTATTCTCCATTTCTTTCATTTAAAAAAACCCTAGTAGACAATTTCAAAATTACATTTTACTAAAAATTGTTATCTGAACTAAGCATTTATTTACAGCTTGAATTATATCACATACTCCATGCAATATAATAGGAATTCTTAGCAAAATCTTGCTGGTCACTTATCTTCTTTGAAAATAATCACGTCATGCTATTTCATTTCAGTGGGAAGGTTGCTTCTTCTTGATGATATCAGTAGATTCAGATGCAGATGAGTGGCAGACAATTGAAATGGGAGGTTAGGTTCCATATCCAATTACTTCTTTATTCTTTTTACTAGCTTTGACCCCCACACTCACTATAATAGGTAATTTGGAATGGCAGCAGTTGTATGGCAGGAGTATCAGATAATTTTGGATATACTCACTCAGAAATTCTGACACAATTTTTCAACAAAGACCAGAATCAATGCTCCAGATTAAATACACAAACATTTTGCACTCACAAATTGGAAGGTTGAATGATTCAGCTTGCAGGACAGCCACAAATTAAGTTCTTATAAATTCTTTGGTTGCCACTGGTTCTAAAGAGTATTTTGAAATGTTCTGTTACACATATTTAGACTGTTGATATTAATCTTATTTCCAGGGAAGAAAAGCCAATGGCACAGCAGGATGAAGAACCAGCAAATAGACTGGCTCTATGTAATTTCTCTCCAAACAAGGAAAAGACTTGATATTGCCCAAGTTCTCAATTCAATTACTCTTCACAAGGAGAACACAAGACAGAAATCTCTAATGCAGGGCTGTCAAACTCATGGGCTGTGGGCTGGATGCATCACGCACTGGCCATACCCATGCCTGGTTTAGCGAATTGAAAAAAAAGTCATGATATTAGACATGATGCCACTGTGACAACAAGAGTTTGACACCCCTACTCTAATGGATTTAAAGCTCTGGCTTAAGAGGGAATGCTCAACCCATGACTGGCACCTTTAAGGGCCCTGGAGTCACATATTTCCTTTTCTAACCACTTTCAGAAATTACTTATTATCAGTTAATAATTAATTGCTATTAATTATTTTAGCCATTAGGAATATTTGGATCAATAAGTCTGAAGACAACAAATGAGTTTCCTTCAATCCTGAGTGAAGTACTTTTTAAAAATACAAGTTTAAGGGCTTAATTATCTTTCTGGAATAAAGAGCAAAAGAGTGATTAAAACTTTAATTTTATAAAGTTACAAACAAACTAAAAGCTCCAGGTAGATTTAAAATAATATTTTGGAACTGATTATAAGAATTAATCCTGTGGAAAAATACTTTTGTTTTGAATTCTTTTTTAAAAAATGATAGGATGGTCCTATGAAGGTTGGATGCTAGAAGTAAATAGAAGGAACTAAAGATTACAATTAAAGGAGTAAAACACTTAAAATTGACTAATTGATTAATACAGAATGGAGCAAAATATTTTAACAATCAAAATATTGAACAATTTTTGAACATTGGAAACAGATTAATTAATTTTAAGACTGTTTGCTATTTAAAAGATGTTACGGAAGAGGAACAAATTTTACCAGACAACTGAAACTGATCTGAAAGTTTAAATTGATAAATTACAATGATGATATGGGAAAAGATCACACACACACACACACACACACACACACACACACACACATCAGTTGATGCCTCAATAATTCAAAGGGTATATAAGGAACAAACCAAGAAACCTCCAAAATAATTTTCCAATATTAAATTTACAAAAAGGATTTGTTAAAGCTTTGAAGAATTGTTAAAGCTTTGAGGAGGGGACAAGGGGAAAAATTGAAAAGAAATCAAGTTCTGGAATATTATTTATAGGGACTAAAGATCAAGATCATTACAAGTAAAAAGAAGGCATGTAAAGTTAGTTCATTTGATGAAGATATGTTGCTATATTCTTAGCAAAAGTCTATTACTTTTACTTTTGCTGACAGGACTGAAATGGTGGGATTTTTAAGGATTTGTTTGTAGATAAGAAAATGGATTATGGTAAGAAGAGATCATAATTTAGTAATAATTTAGTAATATTGTAATGTATGTACATGGTGAAGGGGGAAAGTCATTTATATATTTTATTTCATTTTTTATGCTATTCATATTTTTGTTTCTTTTTTCTGTATTCTTGTTGGTTTTGCACTTTCTGTTTTTTATTTTTTAGCTTGTAATATTTGTTTATCACTGAAGTTGTAATTTTTAATAATATTTCTATTTTTAAAAAAAGAATGTTCACATGAATCCAATACAACTTACTTCCACCAAAAAAGATAAAAACATTAGCAGCAATAAAAGACTCAAATTCTTGCTGCATTTTGCATCACAATTCAGTCTTCAAATGAAATGCTGGAATCTTGTCATTAAGAATTGTGATACTTTGGCTCAGAAATGAAGTGCCATATATCAAGCGAACAGCTTTTATTGAAAGTATGGAAAGTTAAGTACCTTTGCTTACTTAATCATTGTCATCCATCAATTAATCAATGTCATCAAACAACCTTTCCCTTTGATAGTCACTGTATTTCATTTGGAAAACTAGTTTTGCATTTATTGCCTCTTCTTTCACATAGTGCATAGAAAATATAGTTCCCAGATTTCACAATTTGCTCCAGGGCTGAACTGAGAGCAGGAAGAATTAAAATACAACTGCCAGCTGTTTTAGTAAATAGAACATTATATGAACTTGCATTAAGTTCAACTTTCTTGTGTCTAGAAGAACCTTTCTTTTATCTGTACATAACTAATCCTTATCCCCAACTAATCCACATCATAGGTCATTAAATTGTTCTTAACTAAGCCAATATACTCTCTGTACTTTGCATTTTCAGTGATTAACACACTTCACAGCAATTGTTTCTCTATATTGTTTTCCAGGGATTTTGTATGATGTTGCACAGTACCATTCAACAAGATAATGTTATCTGTGCTTTGTGCTGATTTTTCTTGGAACACAATATTTTTCAACAACCTGGCAGCTGGGTTGACAAGTTTTTCACCTATGCCTTGACTTTTGCTAAGAGGAGTGCAGTTCTGATTGATGCTTTGTTTCATCCCCATTCTTAGCAACAAATGTAATTCTTTCTGATTGGAAAGGATTGATTTGCAATATTTATGGGGGGGAAATTTCTGATGGTTTACTGGAGAAATCATTATATTAGGTCTGCAATGTTGTAAAAGGTTTGAAGACTTCATGGCATCCTTTCACAAAATTTCATAACATAAAAGAGAAATTCATCCCGAGTGCAATGAAAGTCTATTTTTAGAACCTCACTGTTATTTTTCCTTTCCTTTTGGGGTTACCCATTGCAAAACTACAGTTCTACATAGCAAGCACCACATGGATTCTCAGTCAGAACCAAAGTTAGCACTGTTTACTATGGTACTTTGCAACATTTTAATATTCACTTTGTTTCTTCTTCTACAGGTAGTACTTGACCTACAACATTTCATTTAGTGACTGTTCGAAGTTACAATGGCACTAAAAAGTGACTTATGAGCGTTTTTCACATTTACAACCATTGCAACATCCCCAGGGTCACGCGATCAAAATTCAGATGCTTGGCAACTAACTCATTATTTATGACAGTGGCAGTGTCCTGGGGTCATGTGATCAGCAAAGCAAAGTCAATGTGGAAGTCAGATTCATTTAACAACTGTCCTAGTAATTTAACACTGAAGTGATTTACTTAATAACTCTGGCAAGAAAGGTCATAAAATAGGTCTAAACTCACCTAAAAACAGCCTCACTAAGAAACAGAAATTTTAGGTTCAATTGTGTTCATAAGTCAAGGACTACCTGCATAATTCAGTGAATCAGTTTTCATCCACTGAGCTATTTTTACAAGCCAGTACGAAGAACACCCAATTTTTACCTGGCCGTCTGATCATTAGTGCATACAGGGAAATGGGGCTACAGTGGTAAGCAAGATTGGTTGGTAAACTTCCATAGACCACTATTTGCTCTCTCTTATTTTTTGCAATTTAGGCTCCTTAATTTTTAGTCTCCTGCCATTTTGTCAAAACTGTCATTTTCTTCAAATAATGTAATAATAATAATATTATCTGCCACCTCTCTTAGCAACATAATTTTTTTGTGGAAAAAAAATTATGGAAGGCCAAGAGCAAATTTATGTAACTAAGAAGAACTAATGCTTTAAGTGTGTAGGTTGTTCCATGTTTGTGTCAGACTTACATATCATCCTGTCATACTCACAATGGGTGCCTACCTTTCTTACTCTCAATCATTTTGAAGAATGGGATATTTCATATGCTGTTTCATTTCAGCTATTGAAGTTGCTTTCATGTGTCTGCAGTCCCGAGGGAATCCTTATGTCTAATAATGGGAGACGTGTCTTTCACATCCGCCATCATCTTCCTGCTGCATCCATGTTATTTTTCACAGTTTCCTGAATGTTCTATCAACCTTTCACACAAGCATGTGTGAAAACCACTTTCTTTTCTTTTCACTAACAGCTGGATGAGAATTATGTCAAGGTGTGCAAAGGTGCATACATGTATTAAGTATATCCTAAATACAGGGGTGGGATTCAACCGGTGTAACAACTGGTTCGGTGAGTGCACACTTCGCTAGCATTTCACCCTTCCCTACTCAGAATGTTCAACCAAAATATTTGGGAGGAAATATTTGTCACTTAATAACAAAACATAAGCTTTGCATCCTATAATGGTTTTGGTCTGAAACCTTGAATTGCTGGTGTAGAGTTTATACAAAACATCAACCATTTCAGGCAAAGAATGCACTTGTTCTTTGAGTGATATGTTTCAATAGTTAAATGGATGAGTTCTTGTATACCTGATAAATTTCTAAAAATGTCTGTATAGAAGTCATATTAATCATGTTTCAACTATATATCACAGACCTTGTTCTCCTCTCCAACCCAACATAAAAAGTTTTAAATTGATCCTATAAAAAGCTGGCGAAATCCCAACACCCTTTCCAAGGAAATAAACATTAAGGAAACTCAATATGCTTGTCTCTCTTGTCTGTCCTAACTCCAGTGTTCATTTAAAAAATATTTATTTTTAAAAAGGACTTTCAAAAGCACTTATTAGGCAGAAGATAAGATAGAAGATGATTCTGTAGGTAGAAGTACTGTAGTTATATTTTTGTTCACTTTGGTTTTCCTTTGTCCCTAAATGCACTAGAAATGTTTTAGTTTAGAAGATGAATGGTACTGCAGTTACCCAGATGTTAATGATTTTCCTATGATGCCAATTCATATTAAACACATACCCCTTTCTCCTTCCCAGTTTTGCTTGAACCCTAGGGATGACTCTTAAAAATTAATTGAACAAGAAAAGGAAGTTGAAAAAATTTATTCCCATCTTAAACAGCAGGCTTGCTACTAGCATGCAGTGAGTGCTATGCTCAGTCTGCCTGTATGCCTAGAGGGGTTTGGATTTTGTTTTTCAATTAAGTAAGAAAAGAAAGAAGCTGAAATGTTGAATCTTAAAATGTATTTCTTCCACAGTGTCATATCAGGCAGGGAAGTTACAAGGAGGTACAGTAAGGTCTGGAACTCAACCTTTGCAATTCTATTTTCCTCTAATGTTGTTGCTTAACTTGCCGGCCATCAGTCATTAAATATAACTCAAAACATTAGCAATCCATTTGGTTCAGGCCAAGAATCTTTACATATTTAACACAAGGTCACTGTTAAGTTTGTGAATGTTCAAGCAGAGGTTAGTCTGACTACAATTAAAAGGTATCATTAAGTGGTGTACACCAGGGTGCAATTGCTGATAAAAAGCTGAAGGGAGCATGAATATTGAGTGTGCGTATTTGTATCTATCATGAAACTCCCTCTACCGCTGTCTTCACAATATTATTAAAAGTATATATCACAATATAGTTTTTAAAGTACCTAGGTGTATGGCCTATATTCAGAAGTTATTTTACACTTAATAGAAGTTACAAACTTTATTTCTGTAAGTTAAAGAATCTTTTTTTAATAGAATAATTAAAGAAGCAGTGATATGACCTGGAAGGTTCCACAAGACAATTAATATAGTTACTTGTAGAGAAGAGATCCAATAGTAATAGAATTCTTGTGCTTCTTATTGTAGAATAGTGGTAGCCTGTTTTAAAACATATCGCCATTCCACTGCTGACTCTTTACCACTTTCTTAATTCGAACATGTATTTCCCCAGGAGTACAGTATTCTGTGAACCTAGAGAAAGAAAGTAACAATTGCAGAGCCAAGACACCATTTTCCTCTTAGTAAAAGGTATTTTAAATTCTGATATTATATATTTCTATAGCTGTAAGAATATGTTCCCATAAATTGGCCTGTCTTCAAATAATGAGTAAGTATCATATTAGGAATTTGATTGTTTAATTATTTGATATCTTGATTATTGTTAATTATGTGGGTGTTCATGGACATGTGCTCATGTGTTGGTATGTATAGTAAAATAGCGATCCTTGTTGTTTCAAGTGCACCAATGTCATAATGAGCTTTCGGAGACAAAATTAGAAAAGCCAGGAGTCCAAAAACATCAAAGAATTTTACAACTGTTCAGAATTACGATCTTCCTTCTCCCACGCTACTTACAACTCAGATTCAAATTTCCAATGTCCATCCCCTCCACAATCACCTGATCACATTTTGGTTGCTTGGCAACCAGCTCACATGGATGGCCATTTGCAACAGCCTGCTAAAGGATTTTTTTTTTTTTGCTAGAAACTGGCATTTACTTCCTTAAGCTTTACTGCTTAACTATTATAGCTTTTGCTTAATGACCATGGCATTCACATTGCTTAATGATCACTGCAAACAAATTATAAAATTGGGTGCGGTCATGTGATTGCCTGCTTAACAACTGACATGACTTATGAGCATAATTAAGGGCTCAATTACAGTCATAAGTCAAGGGCCTCCTGTTGGAAGCTTCTTATTACATGGCTGCCTTTTTTCATAACTGATTATTTTCCGATTTGCAATCTGTAAACACAAGACATGGAACTTAAACTCAGTATTTAAAATATATTAATCACATCTTTGGATTATTTTCCTTTAAGGCTGTAGTCAAAATGAAGGATACTCCCAGTTGGATTCAACTGTGGCAAAAATGTTGACTCAAAGACCTTAATATGTTTTATCATTTCTGGGATCCAATGAAATTGTTTTTATCATCTGCTGAGATCTAATTGAACGTGACAGGCATTTTATAGCACATTTATACAGTCTGATCTAGAGCAGAAACTTCGTAAAGGATACATAACTGCAGATGGCAGGTATCACATTCCTGCTGTGCTGATACCAAGGCAGTGAAATTTCATAAATAAGATAATCACATGCATCATTAAAAAAAACCTTTGGGGGAAATGAATTCCCAAACTTCTTATAAAATTACAGTATATAGATATCTAGGTGTTCAATAAAATGCTAATATTATCCACTAATAACTTCCTAATTATTAGATTGCTTAAGTTATAAGAAATATATGATACTTTACTGGATTGATTTGTTTTAAGTTTATCAGAGCAAGCTATGATATGAGTAAAAAGCTGGTTTCTTAAACACATCTAATAGTCCATAATCCCAAACATCTGATACAAGTAAACCCAAATATGTTTTCATTTTGCGGTGCAGCAGGGTGCCATAGAACAGAATAATTTAGGGCAGAAGATTGGAAAGAATATGTTTAAAAATACTGTTTTACATACTGTATTTTTCTTTGCCTAGGCCAGAGAGGTAGATGTTATTCAGCACCACAGCAGTTTGTGTAAGACTCAATTGCACTTCAGCTATTCCACAACTAGGAAAAAATGACATGATACAAGGATAAAAGATCTTGAGAAGTAAGATGAGGGGGATTGTTTGTTTCTGAAAAACTTTCATGTTGCCTGAGTTTGAAGAGGCTTACTTATGAAATGACAGCAATTTCTAGCTGCAAATGACAATGGCAGAAGAGGAACCTGTGCTTTCTTTGGTATCATAATTAAATTATGTAGGAATTAGAGATCCTTTGCCATCTAAATCCAGGCTCCAGCTTGGCAATAACATAGCCTGGCATTTTAACTTGTAAATTTAGAGCCATGCTGATCTTAATAATAACTACTTGATTTGCACATGTAAGCTTGCCCAGGGAAAAATGAGATTTGAATGGTATAAGACAGATAATCTATCCACATGCCTTAATGCTAATTGCTTTTCTGTGTAGTATGTTTATAATGTCATTGCTGAACAAATATAATCTGAATATCATCTGCTATAATCAGATGTATGTAACCAGTACGATCAGGTTGAAGATCATATTACTTAAATTATTAATATGTGATCTTGTAAATACTGCCTCTTATATTTTCCAGTTCCTGCTTGTAATTGCTAAAGATTTACCTCGGAGTAAAATCTAGAGCTGGTGCATGGGTCGTGAAAATAATTAGACTCTCCTATATTAAATTTGATTACTTTATCAGATACTCTGTTAAAAACAATATATCGTATATAACTATTTAACAGGCTTTTTTTTTTTTTTACAGCATAGATCTGCCTTGTGTCCACCATAGAGACTCATTGATTCTACATATATCTTTGCAGACATCCAGACCAATCAGCTTCTGGTACAGATCTGAGAATAAAGGTTAGGTTCAATTCTTATAGAAAATCTCTCATAAGGGAAGTTTCAGGTGCCAGCTGAGTCTAAAATGATCCTGAGTGGCTCACAATATAAAACAAATTTTAAAAATACATTTTAAGAACAGAGTTGATTGTGGAGAGAAAAATCAATAATAGAAATTCTGGTTGTTAGATGAAAGTACCTCAGTGGCTAAAATAAATTAGACTATGTAATGGCTTTTGAAGGTGGACTGTAGTTTGATGGGAAACCACAAATGACTGATCTGTTTCCACCAATATGGTGAGGAGCAACTGAAAATGATGACAGGAGGAAGAAAGTTATTAGTGCATTGTATGGTGGAGTGTGGACTCCCAATTGACCTGAAGATCATCTTGGATGCTGACCTAAAATGGACAAAGCCCAGTAGGCATTTGCCATGCCAGGTACTGTGTTTAAAGTGGCCAGAGCAATGGTGTACCAATCTGCCATGCCCTTGCCATAGGAGTGACTGGAGGCAGCCAGAAGATGATGGAGTTGGTGGTGCTCTGAGTTTATGTGTCATGTTATAGAACTAATACGGCCTACACAGTGGGGCTTGAGTCCAAGAAGGCAAGCCTACTGCTAGGAAGATTGGTGGCCAAACAAGGCCTTGTACTGTAGGGAACTCAATAATACATGGACCTTTGTTGCCTGGACCTTTGGAAAGTTAATCTAATGTCCCCTAGGGTACAGGGGTTCTAGACTGAGGAAATGGGGTGCAATATAGAGATGGTATTGTTGAGAATGTCTGTCGGTAAATATTTGGTGTAGCTAGAGGCTGTCCTGTCTGCTTTATACCATCTACAGCACTGACACAGGACGCTAGGTCCAGACAACAAGAATCTAGCCTCCAGCCAGTATGGTATTTCTCTCTGCCACATACATACAAGAACAACAAATGTGCTCCAAATTTCCTCAATTAAGTGTTCATCTTGTGGAACTGAAAGAAGCTGCATTCTCTCTGTCACTATTCTTCCCTTTGAAACAGCATCTTCTCAAAAACATTCTTCATGGGTTCCAGAAAGTCTTTAAAACCTGGGTGAACTAGGATTTCTGTACAGCTTGCTTTTTGTTATTGTGGTTAAGATACTTTAACAAGTCTTTTTTTTTAATGTTGGGGAATGTTGTTTTAGTCCATGTTGTCTTAGTTGTGTTTTTTTAATTCAATGTTTTGGATATGATATTAATCTCACAGTCTACTTTTGAGTCAGGCAGCCTTAACAAATCAATTAAATAAAGTATAAAATCAACCATCTGCAGGAAAGTTTGACAATTCAGTTTCATTCTTTACATTACTTTATTAAAGAAAACCACTAAAGTAATTATAAAAAGAGATAGTCAATAAACATATGTACATGAAATTAACAGATTAAATATCTGACCATATTTAAGCATATTGTATAATCCTGAGCATTTTTATTCTTATTTTATTAATAAAAATTATGAAAACACTGCCACATCATAAAAATTGTTGGCATCTATGTATCCTATAACACATTTTATGTGTTTTTTCCCCATAAGAACATGCCATTTTATTTAACCATGTGTCAAATCATGCAAGGGCAGGAATGGGGGAGTCTTGATTTCCAATATTGAACTATTTTCAGTCTGTCTGTAATGTGAATAGCAATTCCTTATTAGCCAAATGTGATTGGACACACAAGGAATTTGTCTCTGGTGCATACATTCAGTGTACATACAAACAATGAAGTGTTGAGTAATAGATTATAAATCATAGCATACAAACAATAAGTGACAAATTATAAAATATCAATACAATATAGTAGGAAAGATAAGAAGATAAGAAGGATAATAGCAATACAGCCCTACTATATGGTTAGATATCCTTAAGCATAAGAGAGTGCTATGGGAATTAGATGTTTAGCAGAGTGATGGCATGAGGCAAAAACTATCTTTGTGTTGTTTTGGCATGCAGCGCCCTGTTGTGGGTTCCTGAAGGGACAGTTTTTTGTTAATAATTAACAATTTTTATATATTGTTATACAAACATATTATTGTAATTGTTTGGAACAGATTCTCAACAAACATAATTTTACCTCTGTTACAAATGGTTTGGGGAAATAATATTGCTAATAACCTCATTCTTCTTATTCATCCCAGCTCTCTCCCCGTATGTTTTTTTTAATTCCTTTCTTCTCATAGTCTTTCCAATAATTAATAATTTGGGAAATACGTTGCTTTGAATTTATTATCGTAAGCTGTATTGGGTACAGTGCTACTTATAAATTACTTACATATAAATTATTCTCATTTTTTCTTTGGTTTGTGAAGGGATTAACATTTGGAGAAGTGTAGAATGCAAAGAAGAACTCATTGTGATTTCCACATTAATTCAGGATCAATGCATAGACAAACTGCTTGAAAAAAAAAAGATTAACACAATTGTTCCATACCCCAAAAGACCACTTCTGCAGAAGACTACATTCCCACAACATGGTTAATTGAATATAGTGATTCACAATACAGTGATTCAAAACCTAGCAAAATAGGCTCATTTTGCATAAATTTCTAATCACTCAGACCAATTTAAAAAAAGAAGAAGAAAAGCAAGGTTAACACAGTTAATATATTGTTGAAAAGTAACTAGTAGTCTTTAGCTGATTTGATTAAGCATGTTGTATGAATAAATTGCTCAAAATCTTGAGGCATCCCATTGTTTAAATAGTTCTTACTCTAGTGATGACATGGTGAGCTGATGGAACAACTGTCCCCTTTCAGCAAAATATAGAACTACTTTTCCAACTTATTTAATTTTTTTCACTGAAAATGAATTTTAATGCACACATAACTTGAGCAATATCTGACAAGAAAGTTAAATAATGGCATATAAGTTATAATGGATAAGCCTCTAAGATGAGGCAGAGCCAATACATTTGAAATTCTGGTTCATATCTGCAACATACAAAATAGTACTCTAGGCTTTTATGAATACTAATAATTGCTAAGATAACTGATAAAAATCAACAGTGGAGGATGATTTAATTATTAAAAGATAACCAGCCAAGCATTTTCTAAAGTTGGTTATTCTTTCCACAAAACATTTAGTAATATTATATATTGCACATCAGAATTTAACTATTGTCCTCAGGAGAATGCTAGCCTGGATCATTCATTAATTTGACCTAGCTATATTGCTCTGGTGAGTAACACAGTGCCCATAATCAAAATGATTATATTTATAATTAAACTACAGAAGTGCAGTTAAAATGCCATCTTTAAAAATTTGCCATTAGAATTTTTGAATATTGAGCAGCTAGATATGTAACTTCAAAAATAAGAGTTTAAATTAAGTTGCCTAATTTCCAAATATATATATTTCCCTTGAGATATTTGACCTGAACTGATGAAATCAAATGAGCAATTACATTCCTCAATATTTTTCCCTCTGATTAATATTATCCAGTCATATTGCTCACAATCCTTAAATCATTTTTAATTACAGATTAGGGGGGAAAGCCTAGATGATGCTGAACTTTAAGAGTCTCTAGCTATGTGGTTAAATTAGGTTTTATAAGTGTATTGATTCATATTAGATAGAATTAAAATATCAAAGATTAAATATAACACAGAAAAGAGACATAACTGTGTGACTGCAAGTTAACATGCCCCATACGTTGTTCTTCTAATACCATTTGGTACATTTTACATAAACTGTACTTATTATTTCTAAATAAACTTCCTAAGAGACCCATTTGATAAATAAAATGCACACATATATCTTGTTTTACACAGAAATGCTAGTTAAAGCTTTAAGCAGTTAATGCACTTTAGATAAATTAGTAAGAAAACCAACTTCTTGCTTATTTTGGTTGTCATTTACACATAAATTGTATTCAAACATATTAAGGAAAAACTGTCTTGCTTTTTTGTCCCTTTCCAGCAGTTTGTTTCACTTTCCGGAAGTGCAGAGTTCACTTTTTTTCCCCAGATCAATCTAGTTGTCAACAGAAATTGACCAAGTTGTTTGTCACTTGATCCTGATATTAGGGCTGAGAGTCACCCAATTTGCTAGGACTAGAGTTCACAGTCTCCTGGTTTTTAGCCTGGTGCTGTAACCACAGGAATACATTGGTAGACAGCCACAGAAGTCATGTAAGTCATTATCAGAGGTGGTATTCAGCAGTTTCTGACCAGTTTTGGAGAACCGGTAGTGGAAATTTTGAGTAGTTCGGAGAATCGGCAAATACCACTTCTGACTGGAGATTTTACAGTATCCTTCCCTTGCCATGCCCACCAAGCCACGCCCACAGAACCAGTAGTAAAAAAAAATGAATCCCACCACTGGTCATTATGATAATACAATTATATAAGAAGCAGATGACATAGAACTTATTTAAATATCCAGAAGTTTTCCCAGGAGAGGTGACGTTAATTTTTTTCGAGAGTCCTGGTAGAAATCCTGCAGAAAACATTTGCTCAATACTGCTGAAAGGATCCATGCACAAAGGGCATTTACTTTTGGAACAAAAGTAATTTTAAGAATAGTTCCATTCTAATATTGCTAAGGGGAGGGTATCAATTATAACTTGCCAGTGGGGATCTGCTCCATCATTTTTTGCATTATTTTTATGTTATTTCTTCATGAAACTTGTATGTCTTCCATCTTGCGAAGTTTGAAAATAAGATTATTGTCCCAATTTTTAAGTAGGATGCAATGTGCATAACAAATTATCTTTTGAGGCAATAATAATATGGTTGCAATGGTACAGATGGTAAAAATGTTTAGAAAAAACAAAGCAGGATTGCAGAAGTACAAAGCAGGATTGCAATCCATTCCTGTGCTTCCGTTCAAGAAAACTTGCTCCCATCATTAAATGTTTTGTTGTACATTGGCTGTCTCTAAAGACAGACATTTAGTAATTCCATTCTGCAAGTAAGGCATATGAGGAACCATTGAAAGTACTGGGTGTAGCTAATTTGAAGAAGAAAAAGCTAAAGGCTAAAGGAAAAAATCTATGGAAAGCTATCACATAAAAGATGGAACAAAATTGTTCTCTCCATTTTAGAGGACAAAAAAAAATATCAGTGGGTATAAAGTCATAAAGTGTGAATACTGGAAACTAAATTAGACTGAAACATTCAAAATGTTATTTTATACTTTATTTGGTTAAAACCAGTGTAAAATCAAATCCACCTGGTCTAAATTATCCTAATCGGTTCAAATCAGAACATTTTGTTTTCAGTTTTACCATCAAAACTTAGCTATCTGCATTCTGAATATGCTTCAGGATAATATTGTAGGATAATGGCAAATGATAAATTTCTATCACTTAAAAGTCAGAGTTTGCATTAACAATGCAAATTTTAAAATTGTATTTAATTCTAATTCTAATTTCATATTACAAAACTTGATTCTCTATTTTATTATCTCATTTAACCAGGGATTTTATTTTCCATTTACCTATAAAAAACAGCCTCCTAGCAGAATTATATAAATATTTACATAAAGAAAACTTTTCTTGTATAGTAGCTCCATAAAGCTAAACTAAATAGCTGACAGGGATTGCGGGTTATAACAAACATGCTTATTTCTAATTATATAGCCTTGTTCAGAAGATTGCTTCAGAATCTGGGGGCATTCTATTCCATAACTAACTTGGTGGTACTTCTCTTAGAATGAGATACTTAAGTAGAAAATAAAATACAGGCTGAATAGTCAAGACCTTGTTGATGATCCAAACTCTGTCAAGTATCTTGGAGTACTCATCTCTAATGACATAAGTGCTAGAGCCCACTGTAACTACATAGCCAAAAAGGCATTAAGAGTTGTTAACCTAATCTTATGTAACTTTTTCTCTGGTAATATTACACTCCTAACTAGAGCATACAAAACATTTGCATACTCAAATACAGCTCATCAGTATGGAACCCACATTATCTATCTGATATTAACACAGTTGAGAAAGTCCAGAAATATTTCATAAAAAGAGTTCTCCACTCCTCTACTGGTTGCAGAATACCTTATGCCACCAGATTGGAAATTCTAGACCTAGAATACCTAGAACTACATCGCCTTTGGTCCGATCTTAGTATATAAAATCATACATTGCAATGTCCTACCTGTCAATGAATTCTTCAGCTTCCACCATAACAATACAAGAGCAAACGATAGATACAAACTAAAGGTTAATCGCACCAAACTTGATTGCAGGAAATACGACTTCAGCAACAGAGTGGTCAATGTCTGGAATACTCTACCTGACTCTGTGGTTTCTTCCCCAAACCCCAAAAACTTTAACCTTAGACTGTCTACTATTGACCTCACCCCTTTCCTAAGAGGTCTGTAGGGAACGTGCATAAGCGCATCAACGTGCCTACTGTCCCTGTCCTATTGTTTCTTTTATTTTTCTTATATGTATCCATGTATTCAAAAGTATGTTTTTACTTATACCTATTATCTTGTAAGCAATTGCCAAACCAAATAAAATAAAATAAAATAAAACCTTTCTGACAAAGGTTTGTAAAAACAAAGCTATGGTTTTTTCCTGTAGTAATTTATGGCTATGAGAATTGGACCATAAGGAAGGGTGAGCACCAAAGAATTGATGCTTTTAATTTGTGATGTTGGAGAAGGTTCTTGAGAGTCCCTTGGATTGCAAAGAGAGCAAACCAGACTTAGTGACTGAACAACAACAACAAAAAGTTTTCTAATTCTTTAAAACCCTTCCTAAATCAGGATGTTACTAAAAATAAAGTTTGTAACAAGGATGTTACAAAACAAGAACTTCTGAAACCTGGACTTGATCTAATAGCAATAAGGTTTGTTATATCTCAAGATGTTTGTTCATCAAACACTATTGAACATTGATCAGTGATAGTTGTAAATGGCAGCATGTCTAATGCATTTGTTAGTGGTAGGTATAATTTGGTAGCGGGTTTGTCTGAGAATTACAAAACAATACGAGGCTTTTCCCTCATTTTTCCTCATTTTTCCCATACAGCTAATCACAATGATATTATGTGTACCCTGACATCACTTATCCACAGCAAAGATTTATGTCTCCAGTGATGCAGGCACATAAGCTGTTAACCCCACCTCAACTAGGGCAAAGTTCATCAGAGCCAGGTTTAGCTGAGAATTGGGAGCAAAAAAAATCTTCAAGCTCTTTTAGCAATTTTTGTATTTCCTGCTTCTCAGTCACCAAAACAGTTGGTATTAACATATGGCAAAATACCCATAGACATAAGCAATCATAAAATTGGATGTTCAAAACTGAACTCCACTGACTTCAGAAGAGTTTTTCTCATTATGTATTCTAGAGTGGATATCAGTGTGTAGATTAAAATTGCTGTGGGAAATCAAGTGTGATCTCTCTCTCTCTCTCACCTTGTGCTGATTATGTTAATCCTGGGACCTTTCTTACTCCAATAATCAGGCAGATGGAGTAATATATAAGCAAAAATTGCACACACAAAAAGTCAGCTTAGAAAACTTCTGTGAAAAATTATGGGAAAGCATTTTATCCACTTACTCACTTTTAGAATATAAGCAAGCCAAGTTTTTTTATTATTGTTGCTGTCTTTTGCAGTGGCATGAGAAGTATTTAGAGAAAGATGCTCTGAGCTTCAGAAGATGTACCAAGTTGACTCATTGCAACCATCACAATGATTCAGTCCATCACTGCTTAATCCTGACTATATCTGACAAATGTACATCATACCTGCCAGCCATTTGGATAACATGGGGATAGTTCTGACAGGTTGTCTTTTTGTTTTCTATTCAAACTATATCTCAAGATGGATGTTATAGGTCTCTTTTATTGATAAATGTGGAAGCTGAAAATTTAACAGTTATTCAGGCCTGTAGATTATAACTTGCGCTTCAACTATTGTTTATGCAGCTCATCATTTGTACAAGATTTTCAGTGTCAAAAGTCATATTTTTTTCATATTCTTTTGACATAATGTCTTTGTAGTGAGGTTTGATTTATTTGGGATTTTAGCCAAGATTTACATTCAGGGTTTATATAAGTACATTCCAAAGATGATCTCGATTTCCTTTTAATATAGCAATACATCCTTTGGCCTGCATACTCAATAATTCTTTAAACATAAAAATATATTACAGTAGGCTGTATAGTATAGGCTATAAGATTTTATTAAATAAAATCTTTTCTTTGTACGGTTAAAATGGAAATTTCTATTCCCAGTCTAATGTCATAAATACTTCAGTATTCTTACTCAGTTTCTTACTCTGCAAAATGATTTGATTTGATGCTACTGGAGGAAGGTAATAATGTAGACTATATAAAGTTTTGTAGCTTTAGCTAGTTTTTTAGTTCTTGTAAGATTTCTCAGGGAACTTTCTAATTTGAAAATTTGAACATGTCTTTTGATACAAATAAAAAATTAAAGAATATCTATAATCTAGAATAAGCACAATCTAAAACAAATGTGATTAATATCCATTTGATTCCAAATCTGAATCACATTTTGAAAGGCCTTCCTACATTTGCTCCATTATATTATTTTAAATGAATGTATAGGACATTGAACAAATTATGCCCATCAATTTAAAAGGGTTTATTATAAGATATTAACAAGATTTAATTATTAGCTGGAATACTGAACTTCAGATTCAGCTTATTTGTGGATTGTACTATTGAAATCCTAGCAAGCATTCTTTTCATAATGCACCCATCTGCTGAAGTAAATAAGAATGTTTTACTATACTACCATAGGTATTAGAGTAAATACATAAAGAGTAGTTAGGGTACTGTTAAGTTTGGGTAATGAGAGGCTGAACCAGAGCATGAGTGCAACAAATACTTTATTATAACAATAAAGGACTGACCGTGCTTGCCAAGCCTGGAACTGGCTCGCAGCGATCAGCAACTGGTTGGACCCCGCAGCCTGCTTTTATAGCTGGCTGCTGGGGAGAACCAACCAATGAGCGAGGGGGAAAACCGCCCCCGCAATGTGAACGGACCTGAGTGGGAACTCCTAGAGTTCCAAGGACATAACACCCCTTCCCCCCAGATGCGAACACGCATAGTCTTTGAGGTAGGCAGGAGGTTTATGCTGGTGCCCAGAACGGCGCAGTTCTGGTGGGTTGTCTGTCAGTTCAGAGTCTGTAGGGGAAGGCAGGATCGGTAGGGAGTCACTAACGCGCCCCTCGGTTCGGGTTGGCTCGGGACTCGTAGGGCTGGTCACTGGGGACGTGCTCCCGTTGATTGGTTCGGACTGGTCAGCCATCTGGACGTCGCTGTCCGTGTTCGGATTCCCTGGATCGGCCGCTGGTGTAAGCAGGTCACCGGAACTGGTGCTGATGTGGGGTTGATGCTGTGGCCTCGCCCCGGTTTGTACTTCAGAGTCACTGCTGATGAGGGTGCTGTGACGCCTTCGCAGCTGGTCCAGGTGCCTTCTCCATACTCGGCCGTCCTCCAGTCTGACCCGATATGACCTGGGTCCGGTGATGGCCACGATCTCGCCCGGGATCCACAGAGGGTCTCCAGCGAAGTTCCTCGCGAATACGGGTTCCTGTAAGATAAAATGCCTAACCCCCGATGTGGAAGCGAGGGGAGAGTCAGGGTAGTAATGTGGGTGAAGTCTGTCCAATACAGTCCTCAGGCATCTGCCCATTAGGAGCTCAGCTGGGGACTTGTTAGTGACTGAGCACGGAGTTGAGTGCTGGCTCATCAGGAAACGCGAGAGTTTGTGGTGCCAGTCATCCTTGCTGAACCTAGCTAGGGCTTCTTTAGTGGTCCTAACGGCTCTTTCAGCCAATCCGTTACTGGCAGGATGAAATGGGGCCGTGAAGATGTGGCGGATGCCCAGGTTGGCAGCAAAACGGCTGAACTCGGCTGATGCGAACTGTGGGCCATTGTCGGAAACAATGGAGTCAGGCAGCCCGTGTGTTACAAACAGGCGAGTTAATACCTTGGTAATCGCTAGCGTGGTGGTCGTGGATAGTTGTGCCACGTCAATCCATTTAGAGTAGGAGTCCACGACCACTAGGAACATTTTCCCGTGCAATGGGCCGGCTAGGTCGATGTGAATTCTGGATCACGGAGCGCTGGCGCTTTCCCACTTAGTAGGGGTGGCAATAGGAGGAGCTGGACGGGATTCCTGGCAGGGATTGCAGGAGCTTACCCATCTGATGATGTCCTCGTCGAGGCCCGGCCACCATACGTAAAAGTTCAATAGCCCTAAGAAGGCCTGCAGTTCAGTTTTGGAGGTTGGAGTGGGTGCCTCGTGAATTGCCTTAACCTTGGACTCCAGGGGGTGAATGCCTGAGGCGTCAATTTTATAACCCAGAAAGTCCACCTGTCTAGTGGCAATGGCACATTTTTCTTTTTTTAATTTGAGGCCATGCTGTCTGAACCTCTCTAACACTGCTCGAACTCTCTGGAAGAGTTGGGGTCTGTCCCTGGCCGAGACTAAGATGTCGTCGAAGTAGGGTACTTCACCAGGGAGGCCCTGCAAAATCCGCACCATGAGGGATTGAAAAATGTCTGGGGCAACACTTATGCCAAATTGGAGACGCTTGCACCGGAAAGCACCCCTGTGGGTGACAATGGTCTGGAGTTCCGCTGTTTGGCTGTCAACAGGGAACTGTTGATACGCTTGAGACATGTCCAATTTGGCAAAAATGCTGCCAGGTTCAAAAGTGTGTAATAAATGCTGAATGACGGGCACTGGGTAAGCGCTAACTTGTAAAAACTTATTAATTGTGGTCTTGTAGTCCGAGCAAATTCTCAGGCTACCGTCTTTTTTGAGGGGTGTGACAATGGGCGTCTCCCATTTGGCGAAATCTGTTGGCTCAATGACCCCTTGTTTTAATAATTTATCCAATTCTGCATCTAATTTTGGCCGAATAGCGAATGGGACTCTACGCGGTTTTAGCCTGATTGGGACTGCCTGGGGGTCGACTGAGAATGAGATAGCGGTACCGTTATAACACCCCAGCTCATCGCTGAATACATCTGAGTAATCAGCGAATAAGGAGTCAGTGTCAGAGGTTGAGACAGCATGGACTCCTGTTAGCCCTAGGCCGAGATGGGGAAACCAATCGAGCCCCAAGAGTGTGGGGAGATTGCCGTTAACTACCACTAGAGGTAGGTGTCCTTTGAAAGCTTTAAAATTGACAAGGAACTTGCCTCTGCCGATTACAGGAATGACCTTCCCCTGGTAGTCCTTCAGGCTAAACTGGCACTTCTGGAGCCGGCTTGTTGATAGACTGGGCTGTAGCCTCTTGAGGGTGCTCCACGAGATAATTGAGAGCGCTGACCCTGTGTCAACCTCCATGCGACACGGTTTACCTTCTAACAAAACGGAGAGAGAGATTTTACTAATGGTATGGCAAGTGTGCTTGGCATGGTGGTGAGTGCGACAGTTCAATACTTGCCTCTGAGGTCCAGAATGTGAGAAGGAAGGGTGCCTTTGTGCCGAGTTTTGAGAGGCTTGGACAGACTCTCGCGATGTGCCCCCTTTTGTGGCAGGTGTTGCAGGTGGCTCCTTTGAATTTGCAGGCGGCCCTCGGATGAGATCCACCACAGGATAGGCACAGGGTGATGTGCTTGGGTAGACTGATGCTTTCTTGCTTGGCTCCTACCTGCGGATGCCTGGCGTTGGTGAGGCGGTGGATGTCGGTTTCATCACTAGGGGCTTCCTCTAATACCACCTCCTCGGAGTGGACTGGAACTGTCGTTAGTTTGGAAGTTGGACCATGGATTTCGGTGGCTGAGTGTGCTGCCAGTTCTGCTGCCAGGGCCTCCTCGACGGCTTGTGCGAGGTTGAGATCCTTCTTAGCGAGTAGGCGCCTTTGGAGGTGGAGATCCTTGACCCCGCAGACTAGTTGATCGAGGAGCATGTCCTCCAGGTAGGTTCCAAACCCACAATGGAGTGCTGTGGTCCTGAGGGCGGCCATGTACTGGTTGATGGTCTCTTTGTCTGATTGCTTCCTCATATGGAAGGTGAATCGCCTGGCAATCTGTGAAGGTCTGGGAGAATAGTGGTTAGTAAGGATTTCTAACAGTTCAGACCATGGAACGTTTTTTAACTCACGTGGAGCCACGAGTGCTGTGGCAGTGTCAAAGACGATGGCTCCACAGTAGATCAGGAAATATGATTTTTTCCAGTGCTCCCCTGCATCAGCCAGCCCAATTGCGTCGATGTAATGGTTAAAGCAGTTCTTGTATGACTCCCACTTCTCCTCATCCAGTTTGAACGCTGGGAAGACTGGATTGGAATTCATAGTGAGGAAATCGGTTGTACAATCTGTGGAAAAAATCTCTCTGGGGCAGCAGCAGAAGGTTTCTAGTGCCTGTGGCAGGCAAGTGATTTCAGCTCTGGAGAGGCTTTTTCACAATCCTCTCTCTCTCTCTGGGCTAAACACGAGATTAGGCTGCCAGCCGTTGGCAGCATTTTGAAATTCGCGCCTGCGTGGGCGTCAGTGACTTGGCTTACAGCACCGCGCTGTACTTTTTAGTTTTGAAATTCAAATGACAGCCGTTTGAATTTCGCGCCTAAAAGAAACGAGCTGCGCGCTCGCAGCGCTTCACTTTTCCTGTAGCTAGGCTAACAAGCGGCTACAGACGCTTCTCACTTTCGTTGCTGGCTGACCGCTTTCTCTGGCTGCGGATCAGCGTTCGCTTCTCGTTGCTTGCTGACCGCTTTCTCTGGCGGCGGATCAGCGTTCGCTCTCGTTGCTTGCTGACCGCTCTCTCTGGCTGAGGATCAGCGTTGCTCTTATCGCCGGCCGATCGTTCTCTCTGGCTGCGGATCGGCGGCTAGTGATTCAGCGGTTGCATTGTGCTTCTGGTAGCCATCCCACCTTCGTCGCCAGTGTTAAGTTTGGGTAATGAGAGGCTGAACCAGAGCATGAGTGCAACAAATACTTTATTATAACAATAAAGGACTGACCGTGCTTGCCAAGCCTGGAACTGGCTCGCAGCGATCAGCAACTGCTTGGACTCCGTAGCCTGCTTTTATAGCTGGCTGCTGGGGAGAACCAACCAATGAGCGAGGAGGAAAACCGCCCCCGCAATGTGAACGGACCTGAGTGGGAACTCCTAGAGTTCCAAGGACATAACAGGTACCACTCCAATATATCTATACCTTTATGTTAATTAAAGTATACATATGATTTAGATACATTAGTTATAGTGGTCCTACAAAGCAGCAGGGTATTGACAAATAAAGCCTGACTTCTCAGGAATGGAGGCTATTGTTTATGTTTTATTTTTCCCCTATAAGTATCCTGTTAGAATCTAAACAATATTCTTATTGTTTTCTAAATGTTTTTTGTGCTGATCTAACAGCTTTATTTTTCCTACAAACATTTTAACAGATTCACAGAATTGGCAGGGACCTTGTAAGTCATCTAGTCCAATTCCCTGCCCCAGCAGACTCTACACCATTTTTGAAAGATAGCAGTCTAGTAGTCCCTTCTTGAAAGCTTCTGGTGATGAAGCCCCCACAATTTCTGAAGGCAAGCAGTTCCATTGGTTGATTGTTCTCACTGTCAGAATTTTTTTCCTTATTTCCAGGTTGAATTTCTCCTTTTTTGGTTTGCATCCATTATTCCTTGTCTGACCTTCAAGTCAGAGATGGTATTCAGCAGGTTCTTACCAGTTCTGGAGAACTGGTGGCAGAAATTTTGAATAATTCATAGAACTGGCAAATACCACCTCTGACTGGCCCCACTCTAATTTATTCTCTGCCTCCTGAGTCCCAGCTGATTGGCTGGGTCTTCTTTTGTTGCCCTGCAAAGGAGAAGAGACCTGGAAATCAGGTTAGTGGGGTAGGGAGGGAATGGATATTTTGCAGTAACCTCCCCATAGGAATGGGGCGGAAATGGAGATGTTAAAGTATCCTTCACCTGCCATGCCTACCAAGCCACGCCCACAGAATCGGTAGTAAAAAATATTGAATCCCACCACTACTTCAAGTGCTTTGGAAAGGGACTTCTGGTTTGAGCTTCTTCGGTGACAGACCGAAACCTCGTCTCTGCAAGGCTTCGATCCATGCTCGCCACTGGAGTGCCCCGAGCCAGCTGGTTTCGGGGCTAAGCCACCCCGTAGAGGTGGTGAAGAAGGGGGAGACTGCCTGCAGGGTTGAGGAGAGCTGCAGCTCTCCTCCCCAGCTGGCCATTAATCCTTTTCCTGAAGGCAGTTGTAGCAGTGGTCAGAAATGGCCACCACAAAGAACTCGACTGGAAAAGAATGTGCAGGAGGAAGATAGGAAGAGAAAGTTTTGGTTGACCGGGTCAAACAGCAAAAGCAACAAATAAGGTACTCTGGAATTGAAACTATTAAAAAGATCAATAACATTGTTCCCTAAGAAGATTTTTAAGTTGTGAAGGAGAGAGAAAAGGGAAAAGATTTGGGGTTTTTTTCTCCTTTTCCTATACTGACAGCTAAGAGACTTAAGCAAGAAATTGGGAAAAAATCCACTTTGACATTAATAGGTATTTAATGCTGAAAATAAAAAGTCAAAGGGATAATAAAGATTTCTGGATAATCAAAAGCTTTTGAAAACAGGAAAGGAGAGAAAAAGAATAAAAGGGCAGGATCTGGAAGGGAGGAGACTGCATGGAATTAAAAAGCACTTACAGCAAAATCTCAGCAAGACTTCCAAAAGATACATTTTAACTGAAATATCGCAACAAAAACCCCAGGAAGAGAAAGTGGTAAAAGAAATAAGAAGAAATAACTTGGGACTATTTGGATTACTTGATGATTTCTGGATTTTTGGTTATTGTATTTGAATGACTAAAATAAACTGGGTGCTTGTTTAAAACTGTTTTAAATGGCTCCACTTTTAGAAGAACTGAAAATGGAACTTAAAAAGTACAAAGAAGGTGCACAAGAAGGGAGAGGTTCTTTTGGCTTCGTATTTCAGTTTTTAGAAATGGAGATTTGGAATTATAAGAAACAAGAAATGCCTGCAGAACAAGAAGATTGCGACAAAGAAGAAGCTATCTTTAATGAACAAATAATCTTAGGTGTGGGGGGAAGGAAAGTAGGGAAAGAGAATGGAAAGTTTAAGATTGGGAAAAACAACTTCCCCCCAAAAATAGAGTGAAAAATAAGTATAAAATCACAAAGCAACAGAAGAGGGAAATGCAGAAGAGAGAATTAGAAGTAGAGAGACAAGGGGATAAAAAGGGGAGGGAGAAGATGAGAGGAAAGAAAGAAAGGAAAAGAAGTTATAAAGGACAGAAACAAAATATAGAGAAACAGGGCCTATTTAGAGATAATGGGTGAAAATTTAATGGAAAAAGGGATTCTGCAATGGTACATAATATTGTTATATTAGAAACAGAAATAATTTTAGAAAATATGAAACAATGTATGATTAAAATGTCTGATAAAATAGCTATCGTAATTCAGTGGAATGCTTGTCTATAAATAAATGTAACAAAAGGTATATTTAATGATTTACAAAACATATGTGAAGAGAAATAAGGGAAAAAAATTATTATGGAGATTATATGTGTCTTTAAGGAAGTATGATATTTAATTGAAAAGAAGTGTTAAGGATGTTAAGATTTTAATGATTATTAATGATAGAACTGAATTGGAATGGAATGAGCGTTTATAATTACGTATATTTATAATCTTTTTTTTTAAAGAATATAGTGTGTATTATAAGAATGTACCAAGCAGAATTCGATTGGAAGTTATTTATTATGTATTATATTGAAGGTCATAACCTTAAGGTATATATTGAAGTTTAAATAAGAGTTGAATGGATGTAATTAAAAGATATAAAGGTGTCATACTCCAATTAGTAATTACAGGAGAAAATTTGTTTAGCAAGAAAAGATAATATGAAATTGAAACAGGACAGACAAAAGTATAAATATAATTATTTGAATTTAGATGAGATAATCAAAATAAAATTGAGAAAATTAGGGGAAAAAGAGGGGAAAAACTATATAGAAAATGTAGAATAGTATAAGATATGGAATAGAATACAAAAAGGAGCATGAAATTGAGTTTTGTGTCTGTATAAAGAAGTTCAACCCTGGACCATGCTATTTTCAAAAAAGATTTTTTACTTGTATTTTGTATGCGTGAAAACCCAAATAAAACTTTATTTTTTAAAAAAAGTGCTTTGGAAAATAGCTTGACTCCTTCATCTCTGTGGCAGACTTCAAATGTTGGAACACTGCTATCATGTCTCCCATGATCCGTCTCTTCACTAGACTAGCCATGCCCAGTTCGTGCAACTGTTCTCGTATGTTTTAGCCTCCAGTCCCCTAATCATCTTGGTTGCTCTTCTGTGCACTTTTTCTAGAGTCTCAACATATTTTTTACATACAGTTTACAAAACTGGATGCAGTATTCCAAGTGTGGCCTTACCAAGACATTTTAAAGTGATATTAACACTTCACATGATCTTGATTCTTTTTTATAGTGTGGTCATCAAAACTGGATACAATACTCTAGGTGTGGTCCTACTGAGGCTTTATAGAGTGGTATTAGTAACTCACTTGAGGAAGATAGATTTATAAAATATTATTTCTTATTTATTGCATGTTTCTTTCCCCATGGAACTGGGAGGGAGAGATGATTGCTTAGTGCCACAGAGCAAGAACCAGTCTCGGAGAAGCTTTTTTGAGGAAGAATGATTTATTTATCATTACTAATGTCATTTTTCTTCTTCAAAAGATAAAAACACAAAATATTGGATTGCAGATATAGTAATGCCCTTAAACCTATGCAAAACTTCCACTGGTGAGATAATCCATGTTTTCAGAAAATATCTAATCCAGATTTGGGGTCAATTGGATCTCATATCTTGCCAAATTAAAGTGTGAGGTTAAGCTACTTAACCTGAGCAATTGTTACTGCCTCTGTTTTTGGCAGCCCTTAGAGTTAGTCCAGCAAAGAAGCACCAACCATAAGAAGTAATACTATTTTTATTGTAAAATAACATTCACAGAATCTGGCAAATCGGAAAGTACATCTCTCCCTGTCCACTTACGTTCCAAAAAACTAAAGAGCCTCTCTTCTGAAACATTTGCATGTTTCCTCCTTCTCTTCCTCCTCCTCTTCCCCCCCCAAATGCATTCTCAAAGACCATTACAGTTTTCTTTAGAAGTTTCTGAAATTCCACAGAAAATGGAGATTCTGGAGAAACTAATTATTGCTCCTATTGTCAACTCATAAAATATTTCTATGGCCTTTTTATAATTGCCAACAGAAAGGGAGGGGGGATAGGGGCATGAAAGAGCAGTGTGGCAGCTCGGAAAGTGAAAGCGCATTCCATAAATAGTTTTGCAAAGACTAGGTGACTGAATTTTCTTCCTTGCAAAATTCTAACTGGAGAACATGATTGATGACTCTTGGCTATGAATGTGTCTCATTGGAGAATATGAATTATGATACACCCAGGCAGTTCTGGACATATTAACTCCTATAACTCCTTTTGAAGTTTTGGAAGTTTGGTTCGAGACTCAAGATTTAATTGGGGTAACTGCCAGAATCCTGACACCTATTGTTTTAAAAGGGGACAATAATTTTTCTTACAAACAGAATAATGGAAGGAAGTTATACAAAGGAGCTCAGGATTCTATCCCTCTGTCTATCAGCAGCATATTAACTTTGTAAAACTGGACAGAATTAGAACAAATTTCATATAGTGGGAGAAATCAACAAAAACAAGACAGAGGTCAAAATTAGGCCACATCTGATGTGGAGTGGAGGAAAATAAATCCAGAGGAATAATCCCCAAAATAATTTCTGTAAGAGAGGCAGTAAAGCAGTTATTCCAAATACTGCTCCATGGTCTTAACTCCCTCCCCACACTATTTTACATGAACAACACAGAGCAATGAGCTGTAATCGACTTTATTTATTTTTTTACTGTTATTCTGGACTTGAATAAGATGCTACGTGTAGGATTGTAGGCTCTTCTATTTTCAATTTGTTCTAATATGTTCTCATTCAGAATCAGCCATGCCATGGCATTTTTATTAGCTAGAATATCAGCCTGGGACACAATGACTGCCTTCAAATTAGAGATAATATTTGAAACTTATGAAGCAAGCAAATGGGGCTTTGATTTGCAATTCATTGTGATCTCTATAAGCTATCATCCAAATCTGCGCTAGTTATCCATTTCAAGAATCTCCATTGTCAGTGGGAGACGAGACAAGAGAAAAGAAGATCAAGCTGGATGAATGCCATTATAAAATAAATATGAAGACAGATTTCCTAGGCTACTGTTTGATAAGATTGCTTGGTAAGATTGGTTCCCTGCTTGGTAAAATTTGTTGTTCCATCCAATTCAGCAGGAGGAAATGTTTTGAGTGATTGTTAGAATAGGTTTTGTATGCCGAGTTACACTGTTGGGCAGCCATATAAATTCTATAAACAAACAAATTTAACTATATATTTACTGATATCGTCATATGCATAGCTTTATTTATCTTGATTATAAAGATCCAGACCATTTAGGAATGAGTGACATACAAATAACACTTATAAATAACAAAGGCTCCATGTGTGTACACATATTTAAGAAAGCAAAGGAAAGGTATGGAGCCTAGGAAAAGGAGTCCCTGTGAATTTTAGTCCACTATCTGCAACCAACCATAGGGGGTGGTGCTCATCTCCATTTCAAGGGCCATTGAGCCAGTGCTGTCCAAAGATGTTTCCGCAGTCATATGGCCAGGATGGTGTTATAGAGCACTTTTCTTTCCCATTGAAGTAGTACATATCTACTTGCATTTTCTTCCTTTCAAACTGCTAGATGGGCAAGAGCTGGGGGAAGATGGGAGCTCACACCATCACATGACACTCAGGTCTCGAACCCAGACTGTTGCTTTCCAGCTGAACAGCCCAGCATTTCAATCTCCTGAGGGGAGAGAAAACAATTCTTAAAAGGAAAGGGCAGGCTCTGGTAGACCATCCCATATTGGAAGCAGCCAGTGAAGCTTCCCTTTCCTCTGTATCAGAGGTGTCAAACTGGTGGCCCATGGGCCAGATGGATTACATGCAGGCCATGCCCATCCCAGTTCCGCAGATGGGCAAACGTTGTGAAATGTCACATGATGGTAAGTTTGACACCCATGCTCTACATGGATATGGGGCAAGAAGCAGAAGGACAGGGGATGTAGTCTAGTCAAGCACCAGTCTAGTTCAGACAATTGGTATTTCTGAATTTGGCTTAAACAACAGTTGAAAACAGCACAATAGCTTCAACTATAGCCTGGGATTGCCTTGTAAACAGACAGAGAGAGACATTCTTTAGCAATACATTGTCATAGCATCTTAGTTTGAATATGTAGCTATATCTTTCCCAGTTTTCATCCTGTGGTGCCTTAGAATGAATAGGAAAATTTACTTTACTCTTCCTTTTATGCTTCCATTCAGTTCAATTCTGTTAAAGTTCCTAAAGCTATGACTGATAATTAGAAATGTTTTCTTCTATGATACTATTATCAAATATACATTTTTAAAAACTCTATAAGAATTGCTTTTCAGGCACAAAAAAGACATCTGAGAATAATAAATTGTTCTTAGAGTGCCTTTGTTTAAAATAATTATATTAAAATATTTTAAATAAATTAGTTATAAATGAGAATACAAAGTGATTAGTCTTGCTAATGGATTTTGCAATAATTGTGGACATGTAGAAAATAAAAAGTGAAAAAAAATGTGGAGGCAGCAAAGTTGCATCTTATTAAAAACTTAAAACAAAAGTTCATTTGTTCAACATCCAGTCCTATCAAATGAGCATAATCCAACCTTGAAAATAATTCCCATGTACAATATAATTGGGGGGGGTAGATCTTATTGTGTTATTCTTTTATTCTGCATATACTTTTGACAAATAATGATGTTTATTTGAACAAATGATCATTTTTATTTGTCTATACTTACTATGCAGAATAGTGGCTTACATATACCCATTTATACCTCATTTATCACTTTGGAGCATAGTGGTGGCTACTGCAGATGGTGGGTTTGGCTGAATGACTCATTATTATTAATTACTATTCACAATAAATAATCATTATTGGCCACAAATTTTTCGAAGACAGCCCAGAGACTCAAAAATTCATTACTCTCAACTTAAAAGTTTGCTCCAAATCAGATATTCTACCAGGCACAAACCTAACATTTGCTTTGCAAACCCCGCCTCCCAAAAACATTGTCACAGTTAGATTTCTTTTTCTGCAGAGCAGTTTCAAAACAATAGGTTCCTCATTCCTAAACTAAAACTTGAAAATTCCTTATGCTTGTAATTTGTGTGGAAAAATTAATGAAACCAAAGTAAGCAGTTACAACCTTACAAATTTTACCACAACATTTACAGTATTTAAAATTCTAAATAGCATCTTTTGTTAGCATAATAATTTCATTTAATTTCAAATATTCAGATCTGAAATATAGAAATTGATAATTTTCTGCAGTTAACCCATGTTAATCTGATGCAGTATAAACATGGAAGCTTATATTATGAAAACGGCAGGTAAATTTTAGGAAACTGTTTGGTAAAATAAACACAACTCATAGAACAAAAGCAACATGTTTTTATGAAAAAGAATTTCTGTTTGATGAGGTAGATTGTGGTTTACATTAGATTCTTTCTTTATAAATGTATTACTTTTTAATAGGTCACATTAGTGACCTATTAGTCACTAATTGTCTTAGTAACAGTAGTAGCAGTAGTAGTTATAATGACCATATGGTACATAAGGACTCTCCTTGTTGTCTAGATAGAACAATGTAATTTGATCTCTTTGATATTCTATTGTTCTTCTCTTTCCTAATTGAGGTTTATCAAAATATCAAAATTTTAAATGAAAACCCATCTGAAATATTAATGAGCAGGAAAGCAGGAAAGCAAAACCTATTCTCCTATAACAATTGATGGTTTGATTGCATGAATGATTGCACTGGGCATTTGCATTATGAAATGGCAAATTAGTTTGATATTAGCAAGTATCTCAATGGAAGCATAATGTCTTGCCCTCCATGTGCTTTTTTTAGGGAAAAATTGGGAGCCATTAAGCACATTAGTACATTTTTAGTGAAATAAATCTGCCAGCATGTTACCAATTTACTCTCTCTCTCTCTCTCTCTCTCTCTCCTTCTCTTTTTTCTTTCTTTCTCTCCCTCCCTCTCCCCCTCTCTCTCCATCCACACACACAGACACAATACACTGTATGTTCAAAGTATCTTTAGGTGAAACTGGAGCAGAAATATAAAGATACTGGCAAGCTTTTCAAAGTGTCTGTCTCCTTTCTTTTTCTTCCTTCCTGCCCATCCTTGATATTCCTTGATATTCCAACCACAACTGGCCTTAAATGCAAGCTACTCAATGCAAGAAGCCTTGTAAATAAAATACCTGAATTTTTCCTCTTACTAAATATGGCTAAATTCGACATTATATTTGTCTGTGAAACATAACTCAACGCATCTCTCCCTGACTCCATTACCACAGTAAGAGACTATCATGTTTATCGATCAGATCATGAAATCCATAGAGAAAGTGGTGTTGCTATTTTCTATAAAAAGTCCCTACATCTAAAAAACATCCAAGTTACCCAGGAACTTGCTATTTCTGAGGCCATTGTCTGTGAACTGTCCTTAAATATCACATTTCGGTTCTTACTATGTTACAGAGCCCCTGATTATGACATCGAACATGCAAACAAGCTAAATACACTACAAATATGGACAGCATCATGCCCACACACTTTTATCTTTCTTGGTGACTTCAATCTACCTCATATTAACTGAACCCTTAATGAATGCACAACTGAACCCACACATGCAACCTTCTACAATGCAGTAACAAATATGGGACTAGAACAACTAGTAACCAACAACACTAGACTTAACAACTGCCTCGATCTCATCTTCTGCGATAGTTTGAATTCAATTTATGGAATACAAATTAAAGAACCCTTTTCCAACAATGACCACGGCATGATTGACTTTTGTCTCAACATACATCCACAAAAAAATCATCACAATGATGGAATCCCCAATTATAATTTCAAAAAAGGCATCTATGATCTTATAAACAATGATCTCTCATCCCTCGATTGGCAATTTCTATTCTCTGGATGCAATACTGTAGAAGACCATTACAACATATTTTTTACTTGAAGTCAAAAGAATCATCAAACTATATGTACCATTAACAACTCCCAAAACCAGAAAAAACAAATTACCCATAACAATAAGGAAACTTCAATCCAAAAAGAAATTACTTTGGTGGAAAAACAAATCTCGTCATGTTGCCAACTTCAACAGCCATACAAAAATTTATACCACCTGATAAAAACTGAATGCACCAATGATCACATTAAACAAGAAGAAAACCTCCTATGCACCAATTCCACCCGTGCTTTCAACAATTTTGTAAACAACAAACTAAAAGAATCAAGGTCCATCCCACCCCTGAAAGGACCTAATGGTAAAGACTGCAACTATGACACCATTAAAGTCAACCTCTTTAACACATTCTTTGGCTCAGTATTTGTAAACAGCAATGGATTCTGCCCAGTATTTCCTAGTCGAACCACAGACAACTACAATGATCTAATACATATCGATTTTACAGAAGACAATATTGAAAAAGCACTACGCAATCTAAAACCACCTCTATCTATTGGACCGGATGGAATATGTGCCTACTTCTTAAAAAAGCTATCCACTGCTATAGCTGAACCTCTAAGCATAATCTTTGAAAAATCCTTCAGGACCAGCTCCTTGCCAACACTATGGTCACAAGCCATGGCCACCCCATCTTCAAAAAGGGAGACCCCAGCCTAGTTGAAAATTACAGACCAATCTCTTTATGCTGTGTCACCTGTAAAGTCATGGAATCAATTATTAACCAATCCATCATCTTCCACTTAGAAACACGCAACCTACTCTCTAATAAACAATTTGGTTTCAGCAAAAACTATCCTGTAATCTGCAACTCTTACACTGCAAAAACATTTCGACTACACAACTCAATCAGGGCAAAACAATAGACACAATCTACATAGACTTCTGTAAAGCCTTTGATTCAGTGGTACATGACAAACTACTCCTAAAACTAAAATCTTACGGTATCTCTGGACACCTACATAACTGGATAGAAGCGTTCCTGTCAAACAGACAATAAATGGTCAAAATTGGGAGCGTCGTATCAAATTCTGTACCTGTCAACAGTGGTGTCCCCCAAAGCAGTGTTCTAGGACCAACCCTTTTCATACTCTACATAAATGACCTCTGTGATCATATTAAGAGAAACTGTGTTGTCTTCGCTGATGATGTAAAGCTATTCAACACCACAAACAATACTGCTACCCTTCAAAAAGACCTTGACTATGTATCAGAATGGTCAAGCAAATGACAACTTCAAATATCAACAAATAAATGCTGTGTCCTACATATTGGCAAAAAATATATAGAGAGAAAATAAGATACAGGCTGAATACTCAAGACCTTGTTGATGATCCAAACTCTGTCAAGAATCTTGGAGTACTCATCTCTAATGATCTAAGTGCAAGAGCCCACTGTAACTACATAGCCAAAAAGGTATTAATAGTTGTTAACCTAATCTTATGTAGCTTTTTCTCTGGTAATATCACACTACTAACTAGAGCATACAAAACATTTGCTAGACCAATACTCGAATACAGCTCATCAGTCCAGAATCCACATTGCGTATCTGATATTAACACAGTTGAGAAAGTCCAGAAATATTTCACAAGAAGAGTTCTCCACTACTCTACTAGTAACAGAACACCTTATGCCACCAGACTCAAAATTCTAGACCTAGAATACGACTTCAGCAACAGTGGTCAATGTCTTGAATACTCTACCTGACTCTGTGGTTTCTTCCCTAACCCCCAAAACTTTAACCTCAGACTGTCTACTATTGACCTCACCCCTTTCCTAAGAGGTCTGTAGGCAGCATGCATAAGCACACCAATGTGCCTACTGTCCCTGTCCTATTGTTTCTTTTATTTTTTTATTCTTCTTATATGTATCCATGTATTCATAAGTATGTTTTCACTTATACCTATTAACTTGTAAGCAATTGACAAAAATAAAAAAATAAAACAAATATATTCTGTTCAGTCAGAAGATTAGCCCTCATCTTCTTTTTTCTATTATATATATAAAAATGGATGTATGTGTGTATATTCCATCATAACTCTGGAACCAAACTTGGTACACAGATGACTTTCCTCTGGAATCAAATACTGTGGCAGTTAGACACTCCTAACACCCCTTTGGGGGGGGGGATGCATTAAAATGGCTTCTACTGTACAGCACAGTGGACTTGCCCTGGTAACAGCTTCACAGTACTCTATAAAGGATTTCATTGCGATGCTGCATGAGAGACAGTACAACAGCGTGAGTCCCGACTACAGGATTTCCCTGTCTAACAGGATTGGGATAAATAAATACCTGGGCAATGCCAGGTTATTGGCTAGTTCAGTATAAATTATAACAAAGAAGCAAAGGCTTTCTGAACAGTCATTGGGGAGAAAGGCTATTGGAGTAAGGTAGACCTTTATGGGTTTTCAGGGGATTCTTCAGTTCAAGGAACATTTGAGGTAAGCCCTTTGCTGAAGGGTGTCCTTCAAACACAAGTCCATTAAAGCAGTAGAGGGAAAAACTGGTCCCATCTCTCCAACTATTATCTCCACGAGATGCTTTGCAATAACAAAGATATGTGGAGGTGGGGTTTAACTGTGGACTTTTAACTGTGGATTTTTAATGATGTATGCTGCCCAGAATCACTGTGTATGAGTTGGATGGCTATATAAATTTGTTTAATACACAAGCAAACAAACAATGCCTTGTAATTACAGAGGTGCCTCTGTAATGTGATTCATCCAATCAAAGTGAACCAAGCACAATCTACAAAGACTTGATATATCCTTCAAAACAAACATGAGCATAATGTAGGTCTGTATATGTTAACATGTGTCTGATTCATTTGCAGTAAATTAGTAAAGTTTTTTGTTTAACAATAGCAGCAATACAATGACTGCCTTCTCTAAATAATATTGCTGAAATGTTTAAATTTATGATAGCCAAAACTGAAGTCTGTGGAGAGCAACAGTGTGCAAAAGAAGTGTGATTTTTGAGCTCTGATCAATTATCTGTGAGTATATTAAAAGCAGCCCATCATTTGGAATTAATTGTTTCCTCAATGTTAGTTCTGTAAATTGGAGTTCAGTTTGCCATTTACCCCTTCATTTAATCTGTTGAGTCAATAAACATTTGGAGAATAACTATCTTTAAAGTATATCATTGGATACTTGCTGAATTCTGAATTTTAATTGGCTTGAGTTCTGTGTGGTTTGGATTATTATTGCTGCTTTGCTTTGGATAGAATTTTTCTTCTGTCAACTGAAAGTCAAATGATGCTTCATGCAGAAGCTTAAGCATTTAGGCACAGATTTTTGATTTCTGCTCACAACCTATACTATAATATTTAAGCTCATGGTTGATTTAAAGAGAAGGAAGGGAGTAGAGGTGAGGAAATGGTGGGAGGACAAAACAGTTGGGGAAAATAGCTGGGCTGCAGGGACAGGAAGTCGGGAGACAGGTTCCCCTCAAATCAGATCTGTAGCTTGGAAGGAGAAATGAAAGTAATCAGTCATGAGATAATGTTCCAGGCACCATAACCCTTTGGCTCTAATTGGAAAGCATATTAGAACAGTATTGCTATAATCACATTAATCTGGATGTGTTTTCTTTTTAAGGATCTGTGTTATGGCTCATTATATACACAAAGATGATGATGATATTGATGATGATGATAAATGAGAAGTCTATCCTTTGTATGACTGAGAACTGCAATTTCTCTTTTGAAGATTCTTTTAACATCACAGTTTTTCAGTCTGGATCAGGATTTGGAAATACACACTTCCTATTACAAATGGCATTCCCCACCCCACCCCGCAAACATCTGACAAACACGTAACATCAATTTCAATCTCTAAAAGAGTGCCTTTTAAATGTACTGTAATGACATGTATTTTCCTGCAATGGCTACAGCTATTCCTTTTGGTTTTAATGTACCTGATGCTGTAAAATATCTGAAATTAGGATAGTTTTTCTCTTATTTAGCTTTTTGTAATCCATATATGTTTCTTTTGAATTTTTTAGAATGCAGGCATGCTCTGGCATTAATGAGATTACTGTCATAATCAACATTATTTGCGACTTGAAAAAAAGATTTTCAGATGGGCAAGTTTTACAAAAATATCAAGATGTTTTATTAGCATTCATATTAAGGAAATGGTGGTATACCTAGCTCTTTATTGGATATTTTAGCCAGAACTATAGATACAAAGATATTTTTAATTAATTAAAACATTTAAATAACTCTTACTCCAGTCCTCCCTTTCTTAAATTATATACAGTTTATATATACAATTGATACATAATTACATTTTATCTGTTTTGTGTTTGTGTGCTGAATGCTAAAGACAAGATTTCTTTAACTGATATGCCATAGGTGCATGGTCATTAAACATATCACAGCAGTAGTATGATAAGTCACACTGACACATAAGTCAGCTGGACATGTAAATAGACTGGTTCAAAACCAAAAGACATCTTGGACTAAAGAGAGTTGCTAAAAAAAGGATAAATGTTGCATTTACAGAAGAAAGACATTCACAATTCAGTCTTTTCTGGATTCAAAATTGTGAACCCTCAAAGAGGAATAATAAGGATAGTAGAGAGATGACTCATGTTGGATTAAGGGAGTTCATATTGGTTTAGGTAACCTTTTTGATTCCTTTCTGTTTGTTTAACGTATGAAACAGCTATAGTATTAACATCCTTTGTAGTGTTAGTTCCAGCACAATTACATAGCAGCTTAGTCGCAATGTATATTGTTGTATCATCATTTTTGGTACATGTTGAATTATTGTCAATGGGTTTCAGGAGTTATTGATAGGTATCATTTGAGCTAACTATGTCAACTTAGATGTTCATTCCAAATAGAGTTGTGTTCTAACTTTGACCACAACTTGGAATGTTGGAATTTCCACAAAATGGAAATTTATAGAGATGATTTTGAAGACCACATGAATTGTTCATTAAAAATTACAGAAGCTGAAAGGTTCGCTAATTTTATTATGGCATTTAAATGTTATCTGGAATTTCACTGAATGAAAGAATATCCTATAATTATAAATACTACATTTACCCACCTGATATTTTTTAGATGAACTGGACTTACTGGTTTCAAGGAAGCAAAGCATCCCAATAAATGATTATATAAAAGGAATGAATGCACAAAATAGATTAACTCAAGCCCAAATCACTTTCTAGAGAGTATACTAGATATTGATATGGATGCATTAGGAAAAATGTGAAAGAAGCACACATTTGAATGTGTGCAGGGATTTCCTTTAATTAAATATACATACTAATGCAGGAATTTTGAAATTATTTACAGACAGAAACTGAATGAAATGGAAATTGGTAGATATCTCCTTGGTAGATATATTTCCATTTTTAGGTGGTGATATATATAGATATAATTTGGGTTGAATTTAGTCAAAACAGAAACCAATGGGCATTAAGTTTGTGATACTTTACTTTTCTGATTGATTTCACCTGGCTAGATCTAAGGATGCTTTAACTGGATCCAATCTACAGACCCTAATCCTATTGTTAACTGTACATTAGACCCATTGAGTTCAGTGGACATTCTGCTGAACATGCCGTATATGTATTAGGCTGTTGTGTAAGTAAATATATATAACAAAAATAGACTCATCAATGAGTGATGAGAATATGACTACTTATACTGTATTAGAGTAAGATGTATGCCTTCTGAAACTCTGGGATGGTTAATATTTCATCTCCATTTTCAGGATGGAGCATTTCCTTTTTAATTTATCTCTAAAAGAGACTGATTTTCTATCAGTAAGATATTTGTTTAACAATTTGTTAGCCACCAGAATACCAAGGACTCTGGGAGACTAACAAAAATCACCCAGATATGATGTATGAGACCTACATTGATGAGATGTGATTAATTATTTGGCATGTACATGTGTATTTCTATGTGTGTGAGAAAGAAATGAAAGAAACATATATAACAATATACATCAATGTATACATCAATGTTGATATCCAAGCTCTGTAAAGGACCTTGGAATACTCATCTCTAATGATCTAGGTGCTAGAGCCCACTGTAACTACATAGCAAAAAAGGCATTAAGAGTTGTTAACCTGATCCTATATAGATTTTTCTCTAGTAATATCACACTACTAACTAGAGCATACAAAACATTTGCTAGACCAATACTCGAATACAGCTCATCAGTCTGGAACCCACATTACGTATCTGATTTTAGCACAGTTGAGAAAGTCCAGAAATATTTCGTAAGAAGAGTTCTCCACTCCTCTACTCATTGTAGAGTACCTTATGCCACCAGACTTGAAATTTTAGACTTAGAAAACCTTGAATTACGCCGCCTTTGGTCCGATCTAAGTATAGTATATAAAATCATACATTGCAATGTCCTACATGTCAATGAATACTTCAGCTTCAACCATAAGAACATGAGAGTACACAATAGATACAAACTCAAGGTTAACCGCACCAAACTTGATTGCAGGAAATATGACTTCAGCAACAGAGTGGTCAATGTCTGGAATACTCTACCTGACTCTGTAGTTTCTTCCTCAACCCCCCAAAACTTTAACTTTAGACTATCTAATATTGACCTCACCCCTTTCCTAAGAGGTCTGTAAGGGATGTGCATAAGTGCACCAGTGTGCCTACCATTCCTGTCCTATTGTTTCTTTTATTTTTCTTATATGTACCCATTTCATGTATTCATAACTATGTATATACTTATACCTATTATCTTGTAAGCGATTGACAAATCAAAATAAATAAATAAATAAATTGTGTTTTCAACAGCCTTGAGCTCACACCCATTAACAGACATCTTTTAGTCAAGCAAGAAATTTCTAAGAAATAACTGGGTAATTTATTTCTGAACAATTTATTTCTATCTTGACAAACAAGTCCATTGGGAGTCTATCTCTCATCACTGTTGATGGTCTTGAAGATTTTCTGTTAGCGTAAATTAGGTTTTCTAGTAAGTAGATGATATTAATTACATTTTTTTGAATTCAGGTGCTTTAAAGGAGACTTTCTACCCAAAGCATTTCAATCCTGCCAATAAAAGGACTAAGTGAAGCAAGACTGAGAATTTCTAAGCATATTTTTAAAGCAAATTGCTTTTTATCAAAAGCAATGAGGCGCTAAATCCTTCTATATCAAATCCTTATTGCGTTGCAGTTTGTGAATATCATTATTTAATGCTACACTCAGACAAACTTTTCTCCCCATCCCTTGTTTCCCAGTTCCAGCAATTCTAAACAGGTTCACCAATTTTGCTGTTTGCTACAAAATAAGAAGAGTTGTCCTGCCTTAGGTTGATGGACCATCTAATCCAGCATACTTGGATTACATCAGGGATGAGATGCATTCAGGAAAATCAGAAGCATGGGTAAGAGGATGATAATACAAATAAATAGGGAATATTTAAGAAATACTGTCTTTGACTCCTGTAAACAGCTGTTGTGATTAGAAGCCTTTGACAATATGATTTGCCATGAATTTTGTATTCCCCATTTAAAACTAATCTGGCAGCCATTATGTCATCTGACATCAACAAATTTTATACTTCACTATATATTATGTAAACAAAAACCTCCTTGTGATTCTCCTTTCATGTAGTTTCAGGGGATGTGCCCAAGTTTTAACTGTGAGACAAGGAGAAAAATTCTTAGTATATATTTTCTGCAGCATCCATGATTTCACATACCTTTCTCATACCCCTGAAGTTCCTGATCCCTTCTGAGCTTGGTTGTCTTCTTGCAGATGTTTTATTACCCAACTACATAACATCATCAGTGCTAAAAGAGAGTGGAGTTTGCTAACATTTTATATACTAGGGGCTTGCCCTGTCAATCTTGGTGGGAGTGATCTTGGTGATTCCTTGATTTAGGCTGTTATCTTGTTTGTCAAGTTGGAAGTTCCCTATTTTTACTTCTTAATCTTGGTGGTTATCTCTTCTAAGTGAGAAAGTGCTTTGGTCTTTTTGCTTTCTTTTTGCCTTTTTGATTGTCTTTTGAATGGTATATAGATGTTGTTTATCACCCTTCCCAACAAGGATGTAAGTGATGCTTGATAAGTGGGGGAGGAAGTGCAGGATTGCAAGAGTGGCTGGAAAACTGTCAAAAACTGTTGAAACTAAAGATCATGTTTCTTTCCCTCAGGAGTCATGGGTCCTACATTTTGGACACATGCCGTAAATTAGCCCTTTGATCAAAAAAAGGTTGTCTTATGATGCACTGTTTGTTCGGTTAAAGGTCATGACATGTATTTTAGTAGTATGTAGATTGCTAGATTGGCAATTAAACTATCTCTTTCTAATGCCAGGTATTCTCGCAGTACATTTCTGCATAGAAACCATAGAAACCATTGAAGTAATCTGGCAAATTTCAAATACTAAACTTCAAACCATAATTTTTTCCACCATCCACTCTATTAACAAATAAGCTGTTACACATGCAATAGCTTTAAGGCTGCATTTGGTATACAGAGAGAAATGGAAGACAAAGCCATTCTATCAGCTCTGCAGAAATAAGTAACTATCTTATATACCCATTGTCTATAAGTTGATGGTACTTTCCTGATGGCTGTTATTTGGAAGCCATGAAAATAAGTGACTTTAATAATGTTCACCTCCATCCTCCATCTTCCATTACAACTCCAGAAACTGCTCTTCCTCAGTGGCAGCCGGAAGAAAAGTAGCTTCATGTGGAGAGGAGATGGGTTAAAACCTACTTTCCTTTTGATCAGGAAATGAAATCTTATTGTTCCTAGTAGAATAAAGTACTTCATGATGATAAAAGAGAACAGCTGTAGTGAGGCGCCATGATTATTCAGATCACTGTATTCTTTTAAGAATTATTTTTATTTTTTTTCTTTTCTGTCTGCTTTACATTTCTGTAGCTATTTAATCAAGTCACTGTGCTATAAAGTAACTTTATCCCCAAGCCTGTACTTTCTTTTTACATAAAAAAAATTCCTCTTCTATTTTTTTCTTTTCTAATAACATGTTTCCAGTTTCACTGACACTCCCTGTCACAGGGAAGAAAAATGTGATTTGAATATTTCATATATTCTTTTTTGAGTTTTCCCTCTCTAGTCCCCCATCTCTCTTTTCTTCTTCTGTACATTTGAATCAGAATATGGAACAACCAGAGGAGCATAGCAATAAAGCTCCTTTTTTTTCTATTTTATGTTCCTAATAGTTTTCCAAGAAGATATGAAGCATGATCTTTACTTTCTCAATTGTACCCACTGGAACCTAAAGAAGTGTCATGTTGCTATATATTACAGAACCCTAGAGATATTTTTCTCTGAGCCTGAATTTCCATGAGGGTAATTTATTAGGAAAGGGTCTTAGACAGTAGGCAATAATTTATCACAGGTCACACGATGGCTGGAGGTTTCTGATTGGGAGAAAATGGGATAAACTGCTTCCTTCTTTGGAATAACCGAATAACAGTCATCAGGTTGTTTTTGTTGTGTCTGGCTAATGGGTCTTTTGTCTATTGTACAACATCCACACAGGGCTGATGGGACACTAATTGTATGGCCATTGTGAAAAACACTTCTTGTACATCAATTTATAGTAAATATGGCAATTTTTTTAAAAAAATCTTTCAAATATTGATGCAGGCAATGCATTAAGTGTACCAAGAAAAACATCCTACGATATTTTGAGCTTGTATTTATTCAAAGGCATTTTGCTTGTTTTGAAGTATAAATCTGATTAAACATGAAAAAGTAATGTACATAATTCAAATCTATTTCCTGACCCTTTTCACAAACAGACACTTTAATCATTGACCTGGTTTTTGTGTATCTTATTTAAATAAATAAATCTGAAAAGCCCCCATTATAACACTCTTATCTCCTCAGAAAGGATTTTCAATTATATGTAAATTAATCTAATAATACCAGCCATGAGTACTAAGAAGGAAACTTAACCTTATCCATGAGTTGAAATTACTTTTTTGCAACTCTGCTCGGTCCACTCTCATATTCCCGGCTTCCAGCATGACATAGAAAGTCAATCCTCTTAAACAGGGGTTCCCAAACCTGTGGACTGTGACCCACTTGTGGTCCATGAGGGGTTTGCAACTGGGCCCCAGAAATGGCCGGTGAGTGCATGCACACGCATCTTTACTTGCATGAGCAGTGGGAAAATGGGAAACACATTTAGATGACTAGCAGGCAGGCATGCACACCATTCACCCAAATAGAGTGGTGTGCATAGGTACACTTGCTAGCCTGTCAAGCAGAACCATCCCTTCTTTCTCCCACTGTCAGTCCTCAGAGTCAGAAATATTGAAGAACTCTGCTTTAAAATTGTGATAATGGGACTTTACATTTTACTGGGTTAATTTATGCATCAATTTATGTTTCATAAAAGAGTAATATTTGGGACTTAGGAGATTTCTAGTAGAAATTTAGTATCTTCAAATCAGATGAAAAATAAGCATAATTTAAATATGCATACTTTTTTGATCAATGAAGAATAGGGATGGTATGTATAGAAGGTTTGGTATGCAGATATGCTGATGCAGATGTCCCATGTTACTTGAAATCCTGAAAACTGCTATGGTAAAAACGGCATGGTTAAAACCAAACCAGAAATACTAAGGGAAAAGAAGAACCATGCCTTGTCAATTTGTCAACTCCTATTGTGAATACTATCTTTCAGATGACTAATCTTATATTTAAAAATTAAAAAACAAAATTACACAATCAGAGTTTTTTGAGTGTTTTTGTTTGTATTGTCTAAGGGTAAAGAACATATAAAGGAAAAAAATCCCCATGATGCCACACATCCAAAGATACATGTCATTAGATTATTAGTTTATACCCCAGCCCACAAGCTCTCAGAACTTAAATGGACTAAATTTGAGACTCTAGATATATTGTCTTCCACAGCTTTAGGTTCAGCATACCTGAAAACATTCATTTAAATGTTCTATTATAGAATATTCTTATCTATAATTATCCCTGGGAGTGATAGATTTATTGGTTGACTATTTACCAAAATCTTTGATTTGTTAGAAGAGGGTAGGCAATATTTTTTTTTTCATTTATTCTGATAGCTGTAGAACAAATCTAAGTGCAACATTTGTGTTATCTTGCTAACTATATGATATACCAGGGAATGAGATAACTACATTTCATGTTTCATTTTACTCCTAATATGCCCAGAACCACCAATAAAAGAGTACCATAATCACTCCAAGGGCTAAATGATGGGATTCTTGGTCTTAAGGTGCTTCCTAAGGCTTTTTAGAAAAAAAAATACTATGTTGATTTTGTTGTACAAAGGATATCAATTATTCATTGGTTCTCTTTTTTCTCTCTGCATGTGTTAACCCCAGATTATCTGATTTCTATTGAAAATAGGCTCAGGATAGGCTGAGTATTCTCAAGACTCAGCCCTTTATAAAAATAAGAAAGTCTTGCAGAATAAAATGACTGTTCGGTTTGTATTGGATATATCTCTTGACAGAGATTGAATAGATTCTATCTCAATATTATCCTCAAATGGTTCAATACTTCATTGTAAAAAGAAATAAGATTCACCTGGCAGTCTCTTCCACTTCCATATTCAAAGATTTTATAAAAACACGCAACCTATGGAATTCCAAATTAAATTATAATGGATACTGTATTTATTAAAGGCAAGTCTTTTAAAAGTTCGCCACTAGCAGAGGCATCACTTTATTCTTAGAGGGCAATAAAATGACTCTTTCCATGACTTAAAACAAGTTCATGTGTTGAAAAATGAGGAAGAAATATTGCAGCTCCTAAAAGATTATTAATTTTACAATTATTATGTTTACTCATGGTATAAATTATTTTGCTGCTTTTTATTTCTGTACCTTGACATTAACACACTGTAGGACACAAATTTGTTTTGTATCTTAAACATGCTGGCAACACTCTTTTTCTTAATTATTTTTATCCAAAATTAAGTACTCATTTTTATCCAAAATTAAGTACTATCATCGATGATTAATAGGCATTGCAGGATCAAAGGTACCATAATAAGGTGCCCAGAGAAAATAAACCATAAACTTATAAATGTTCCATTAAACCACAGCTTTTTCAAAACTATTTCTGAGAGTTCATTAAGTAAGCAAATAGATTTACCCAGGGCATTATTTGTAAATAGATGTAAATAGCTAAATCATTTAAAGTTTTTTTTTACAAATTCACTTTATATTACAAAGAAGGATGCATCAGAAAAGACTTAAATAAAGAATAGCTATCATGTCCACCCCCCCATAGAAATGTGAATATAACCCTGTAATGTACTTACTCCAAAGTTGGAATTTCATATTTCCCAGAACATGTAAGGTATAGATTGTCAGGGAGAAAATCCATGTGGTTGCCAGGAGTTAAAAGTGATTTGGAACATAATCACTATCAAAAAAAGAATGTTGGAATGTATTGTTTACTTGCCAAGGGATTTGGCTAGGCACGTTTGAAAACCCAGTGATGGATGAGATTGCCATAGTCTAAATAAAGCCACATACAGTATTTCTATTATTTAACAAAGGATCTTCTTTCTAATCAGAAAAACATTGCCAGTTGATTTAAAACTAACTGGAGGTTTAAAAGAACTAAAAGTAGCATCTGTTTCCACTAGTCTCTTGCATTCTGAAAAGTACTCTAGTCATCCCTTCTGTCAAAATCCTATCAGTTCCTCTTATTTTCTATTAGTTCAGGGATTAGTAATGTTTCTCTTCTCTCTCTTATAATAAATGCAGAAGAAGTTGCTGGTGATACAAACTGAATGGGTTTTAATACCTTCAGCTATTTTTTAAAAAAATTATGATCTGGAAAATAAATAGGCGATGCCTAAGAATCTTCATGCTTCTGATTTAACCCTTATTTCATGCTCCTGAAAATAAGTTATCTTAATCAATAGTTTTGAGTAGCTACCATTTTAGAAGCGTGATCTTGAGTTTGTGAAAATAAAGCTAAAGGTTCTCGTGAGCAGAGGCCCTAAGATCTGTTTGATATTCAGAACATTCCACAAGTCATGCTATTGACCAAAGGATGCTTTCCTATCGTGTACCTCCTTTTTCACTTCTGTTGCTATTGGATAAAGGCAAAGAAAAGATGAGGTTGGGGCTGGAAGGCTAGCTTTTCAAGATCTCAATTCAATTCACATTGATCAACTGATAGGCCTGCCTCAACTGCCTGCAGATCCTTATGCAGTGATTCATCTGGTAACTCTGGAGCAGGTCATTGTCCACCTCCTTGTTTGAGTGTGACCTCACTGTGACACTACGGAAGCAAAGGACTGCAATCAGTCAACACAATTGCTTTTTAAACAATGCCTGCCCAATCTCTCATGACTTAAAAACTTTCTGTTAATCCTGCAAGATATTCCAGATAAGATGCACACCCAGTAATACTATCTCTATCTTTAGTGTAAGGTTATATTTACAAAATCTTGCAAGACTGAAGGTCCCTTCCTTTCCTTTTATTCTGGAAAACTAGGAAACTCCCTCCTGTCTCCCAAGGATATTCCTACATACTGTTATATATTCTTCAAAATAAAGAAATTACTGCTTGGGATTTGCTTAGACACATACCAGCTTTCAATTTCGTGTTGACATATACTGTATGTATTTAACATCCTTTAAAACAGAATTTATTTTGAGTTCCAAGGAAGTTGTCAGCTGGGACAGAGATACCCTGAGGCACCAGATTGTCCTTCTCTCTTCCAAAGTACTTTAAATGATTATGAGTTGCTATGTATATAGAAAAAAGTAAATTAAGCCCAACATGAATAATCCATAATTATTCAAAGATGCAAAACAGTGTACTGTATTAATGTCAAGGCACGGAAATACAAAAGCAGCAATATAATCTGTACCATAAGAAAATCACTGTAATCACTGTAAAATTAATAACTTTATAAGGGCTATAATATTCCTTCCTCATTTTTCTATACATGAGCTTGCTTTCAGTAATGGAAAGAATTGTTTCATTGCCCTCTAGGAATAAAGTTGTGCCTGTAGTAATGGGAAACTTTTAATAGAGCAGAATAGAATTTAGCTATTTAAGACTTCATATTTTTCAAATTTTATGATAAAATATTCGGCTTCTCAAATGTATAGAACTTCAGATACAGTACATATTAAGAAGGGCAAGGTGGGCTAACACATCGATCAGAACTATAGTAAAATAATCTGTTTAAATATTGGTTCAAATTATACAGATTTTATTAGCTGCCCTCGAATATACTGGTATACTAAATGGTTATATTGATTGAACCACATTTTGTTTGCAGTACCTTACATTCTTATATTTTAAAAGCATAACTATTTTATATGAGCAATAATTATCCACAAATTGGAAAATGAGCTATGTACAGAATTTACTTTAATTCCTATTATGAACTTAGAAGACATTTCTATGTAAAGATTATTTTTCCATACTACCAATCCTACATGAATATTGTGATGAAACATCACTCTATTCTGAACGTTCTAAACTTTAAATGATTTGACATTAAAATAGTGCATATCTTTTCTCAATCAACCATGGTAGTGTTATAAGTGCTGCTTAATTAAATCTCATAGAATGTCATGTGCCTATGAAATGTTATATGATTATCTCCAGTGATCAGTTGAGGTGCTGATGAATGAAAAGATTAATTTCTCATTGCTATGATTTTTATGGTCATCAAGAAATTTCTTTTTCGCCAGTACTTCATCCTACACTGAATATGACATCAAAATGAGCAATTTAGTTTCAATGTACAAAAGAGAGTATTTAACAAATTTAAGTGCCACCTATGCTTCAGCTCACAAATTCAGGCCTGTAGCTGAATTAATTAATGCAGACTGGGAAAGAATACAAGAAAAAGAGGCTATTGATATAAAACTGAAATGGAACAAAAATGTCAGGAAGAAACAGATGTAGTAACATACAAAATATGGTTGATTGCAAAAATATTATTTTAACTACCCTTGAAAGGTATTAACTAATTAAATATTCAAAGTCAAATTAAGTATTGGCTAATAAATATCATAGACCATGTGAAATATCAAGAATATGGATATAATTTTTAAATGTTACAAATTTAATTATTGCAAAATAATGCATTTTTTATATGAACTTGTGCTTTGTGGGTAATAAAAACATTTTGCTGTTATATAAATACAATATCTATTACAATATATTGTTGGTGTTTTTCAAGTGAAATGGGATTAAATTTTATTATTGTTCTACTTTGAAGCTAACCTTTCATGGTGTAGTTTATTATTTTATTATTGTACATTAGAATGGTTTTATCATCTTCTTGATACTATTAAATGGGTTTCATATTTGTTGTATAATGAATTGGAATGTTAACAACTAGGTTCCAACACTTTTGCTTTTCATACTTGTATAGTTCTCTCATACAATATTTGGGAAGTTTTCCCTCTTTCATGCTCTTGATCCCTTTTCTTGGACTACAATTACTTCAATTCCACACTATATTGCAATTCCTATAAAAGATTTGTAAAGGAGTGTATATTTGTACGTGGTGTTTGGCTATGATAGGTTGGCTCCTCTGGTTCTATCAAGTAGTATCCCTAAGCATTTCCCAATTTTTCCATTAGCCAGTAATCAGAAGGGCTAGTCTTTCTGGACAGTGCCATTACCATCCTTTATAGAGAATTCTGATCTCTGCATCTTTCTCCAGAAGGAACCAACTTCATATAGTGGGACAAGGTCATTCATTAATTCATTAATTCATTCAACTTATACTCTGCCCATTTTCCGATTCCAGGTTCTTATCTGAAGAACTGTCTCATCCAAATGGGGTAGGCCTGCCTCATTCATTCAGGTAGAAGAAACATGCTATAGACTCCATTGGTCAAAGACTTTTGCAGATGGGGTTTAGAAGGAGAACTTTTTCTACTGTGTCCCCCACTTTTAGGAACATCTTGCTTGCCTGAGGTATAATCTGCCTGCATCTGTTTGGCCTTCTGGGAGTGCACTAAAACCTGGATCTGCTGGTGGGCTTGGGATTGATGGGGACACGCTATGTTGGAGATGGCTGATGGACTAATTGGGAAATGCCATCCTATTTAATTTTGCATCTACAGTTTTTAATATTCTGTTTTTAATATTTTAATACTGTTTTTAATATTTATTTTATATTTTTATATTGTAAGCCATTCAGAGTCACTTTGCAGAAAGTTATGAGTAGCTTATGAATTTAATAAATAAATAATTAAATTATCCCACCCACAATTATTTGATTATACTTAATGGAATTTCACCAGGCTAAATCTATATTTATAAACCTAACAGATAAATATACCCTGTAATATTATAGGCTGTGTCTATTCTGAACCTTATCTTTCACTCCACCATGCAGTTCAGGATTGTGCAGTCCGTTGTCTTGTACCCCACCCCCCGGAATCTGCTGCCTTCTCCCTGGAAAGCGGTGCTATTGCTGACATCCCGCAAAGTTCTCCAGCTTTGCATTTCATCACAGAATATGAATTCTAGTTCCACCTCGGTGACATGGGCTATACACTCTGACTCAGGTCTATGGAAGAGGCAAGCCTCTTTTGAAAATCTTGCTAAGAAAATTGAAGGGACTAGTCCATGATTTTCCAGGAATTAAAACTGCCTTGAGAGAGGAAGGGAGAGAGGTTAAGGATTTGAACGTTAAAAACTGAAAGAAAAGAAATAAAAATATTATGAGGCCTGCAGCCTTTAACTTACTCTGAAGCACATCCATTTCCACTGTAAAGTTAACACAAAATAGGCTTATTTTTACTAAGAAACAGTATAGGAATAGAAATATCTTAATTTATCCGTAAAGTCCATAAAGTATATGAACAGAAATATCCTAATTTATTCTAAAGATAGATTAATCTTTAGTTCCACATTTCTATGAAAATCTTCTGATTTTTCCATTTTTCTATTTCAGGTTGAGGTTCATTTGGCAGGCAAAAGAAAATAAAGCAAAGTGAAGGTGGTCCTCAGGCACCTTCTTATTCCTGATTGGTTGTCTACAGCCAGAGGTTTCTAAGTTTTACTTGATTCTGTGTACCACCCAGATAAATTAGTAGAATTGTGATCAACTCTTTTGAATCTGAACCTCTGATGGTGCGTTCTCCCCTTTAGTGTATGGACAATATAACTCAATTCAAACAACTATAGAATGGGGAGAAGGGTAATTTTGAGAATCCATTTTCATTTTGCCAGACCTATTTTATTTGTTATTTACTTTCTTATGTGAATTTCTTCTTATAGAAATATGTTGACTTGATCAATGTGTAAATCAGATCTTGCCTACTTGAGCAATCTCAGAAGTTGCAATAATAGCACCTAAGAAAGAGAAATGTTTTCAACCATTCAAGAAAAAAAATAGAGGGCAGGGAATAGGCTGTAGCAGCTGCTTTGGCTAAACAACATGTTTACATTTGCATATTATTATCTCATCATTCATTTTCATATTTTAAAATACTAAATTTCCTTGTTCCTGCAAAATGAAGTCTGAAGCAATGGTCAAAATTTAGTAAGATCCAGTTTCTTTTTAAACAAAACAAAACAGAAAACAGTAAGTTTACCACCTCTATAATATTCTGTACCCATTTATCATATCATAATTCTCTTCATTTTTAAATTTATTCATTGTGCATGGGGAAAAAAGCTTGTCTTCTTTTGTGCTATTTTTGTGTTTATTGGATTATGCTTTGTTTTGAAAGATTTTTAACGTTTGTAAACTGCCCAGAGTTTCTGGAAATTGGATAGCATATAAAAATATCATTATCATCATTGTTGTCATCATCATCATCACCTCAAAGAAAGAGATGAAAAAAATGCATACAAATTTGAATTCTTTTTAATGATAGTTTAAGCTAAATTAGCAGCTGGTTGTGAATAGCCTGATTGTATAACAAATGGTTTCTATGCAGAAGAGGGAATCCTGATACTAAAAATAAATGTGTTTCTTTTTTAATACCAAGTTGCTGCTTAGTTCAACTAGTTTACAGCTTTATAAAACACCCCGGCATTTTTTGCAACTATGCAAACAGCAATAAAAAGGCTCATATGCTATTTATACAAGGGTAATTCATAAGTATCTGGTTGGAGGTATAGCCAAATATTCTATTAACTCTTAGAATGATGGCATTTCCCGTCCTCACCCCTTTCAGAAAACTTAGTTTCTCTATTATTTCTATAATTTCTATAAACTGTATCAAAGTATTTAGGAAGTTCCAAACACTATAAGAATTTTTAAATCTCAAACTATGTCTTAGAACAGGATATAAATATAAATGTTCTTACTTGAAATAATACAGATATCTCAATAAGCCATTTTGCTTTCCACTAGAGCAGTGAGAAGTTACCTATATAAAAATAGCCTTGTCAACATTTATCATAATCAGAATGAGTTTAGTCTTGAGGCAAGTAACCCAGAAAGCTTCATTAGTATCTAGCTATAAAATCTGCTCTGAATGCTCTTATTGTTGTCACACAGATAAGATGAATGGGATGTGTAGGGATATAACGCTGCTGTGAGGAGCATCTCCTAATAGCAATTACTGGGGAATGTAAAGATGAAACAAAGTATAGTTAAGACCCAGCTACAATATTATACACTACCAGACAATGGAAATGTAAGACTAGAAGAAGGCAAATAGAATTGTGCAGAATGGAATTCTGGGGCACAATTATGTTAATTATAAATTGGACATTAAAAAGATGACTTTTTATCATTTCTTGATAATTTTAAAAAATTGAATATTTTTTAATTCTTGAGAATTCACAAAAAGTGTACTTTCATAACTTGACATAGTATATATTTTTTCAGACAGTTATAATTTTAAAGATTTTTAAAATAGTAATTTTATTAAAATTATTATTTAAAATAAAACAATCATTCACAACAGAGGTAATTAGTGTTAACACTATTTTTCTGGACTAACTGTATTAGTTAATACACAAAGTAGATAAGGAAACCATTCTGTTATTTATACTCACATAGATGGAATCAAAGTTCCTACTAAATTCTAATAAATGTACTGTTTTTAAAAGAATGTTTTTGTCCTAGAATGTAAACTATTGTACAATAAAACACACTGTATACAGCTCCATTCCCTAACTTGGGACCTTCAGTTATGTTAGATAATAGCACAATTTTGACTGAATAATGGACTACTGATGTCTATACAACTGATGGCCATTGATAATCACTAGGCTAACTTTATTACCATATTACTTTGTCAAAGTAATAGCTATAAGTAGTAGCTATAAAAAAGGGAAACCTTTTATTTGTTTCTATAAGTGATTGGATGGGGTTTTAGCTTTTCAATTTGTACATGTAATTCTACCCCCCAAAAGTATCAATGTTAACCATGCTCTGTATCCATGAAACTTATTTCAAAGTATGGACAAAGCCTGTAGCTAGCTAAATATATCACTCAATATTTATTGCTAATATCATTTCTCTTAATTCACTAAACCACATCAAATAAAAATTTAATTGCAATCTTCTTCTTAAAAAGAATGGCAATTATAGTATTCCCATTAAGCTTGCATATGAAAGTTGTCTTATTAACAGAGTCTGATTCTTAGTTCAGTATTAATCTGACCATCAACAGTTTTCTAAGAACTTGGCAGAACAACCTCAAATCTTACCTTGAAGATTGAACCTTTAATTCTCTGAAGGCAAAATATTTCCTTTCAATGAGACATGGCTGAGCTTCATGCTCTGACCATCATCAAAAACAGTGAACAAAAAACAGTGAACAAAAGACAAAAGTAAATGCACCAATTTAATTTAGTGCAGGCTATTTGGTGTGCTAAGTGCCAATTATATTGATGCCAAAATGGCTCTCCTAAATGCATTTTGCCAAGGAATTTTTCATTGCAATTCAGTTCAAATAAAAATCTGTAAATATATTTTATTTCAGACCAACATCTACTTCAATTGGGTTGACCTCATTTTAACTTCAAGTTCAGGATGCAAGTGTTAAATTTAGGTTCAATTAAAAAAATACAAATGTTGAAATACTGTGTCTTTAAACAGAATGCCTTTCAGCGTTTGGAAGAAAACAGATTAGAAACAATGAACTGGTTTAATACCAAAATAACTCTTCCAGAGTCCTATATATCTTCCAGGGCTTAGAGTCACCCTGGTTCAAGAACTGTTAGAGGTCAACGGAATTAAAAACATTCAGGGTCAAGTGTCTGGTTTGAATAGCTTCTTTTGAAGGCTGTCTAGGTGTTACACTATTTAAATAAGTACTCAAAGAAATGGGCTGGAGCTCATAAATTGGCCTATCCGGAATTAGCATCTGAAAAATAAAATGAACAAGCATATGGCAATCAAGTCACAATTTTCTCTACTTAGAGAAATAAATAGTATTTTTATTTAAGTTATGATTTGGGGCAGGATGTTTCTTTTAGCATTTTAGATATATGCTTAAAGACAAGCTGCATATGAATGTCAATTAAAATTTTTGTACTTTTAGCTTTTTTAATGAGTTTTTAACAGCAACACTAGAAGCCACTCTAACCGATCTGTACTGGGAAATGTGCTAGCATGGCAACAGACCCATCAGGTCCAATTAACCTGATGGAAACCAATTTTCATATTCAACTCATTTATGGATCAGGAAGCATTGTCTGATTTGTACTAATATGGAATTCTGATGAGATAAAAGAAAGAGCAATGTATTGTTAATATCTATCTTGACAGATCCCTAAAGAAAGAAAGCTTGGTTTCTTTTGTTAAATTTATTACACTAGCCAACAATAAAAGGAACATAAATTATTAACAATGTTTACATATGAAAGAAATACTACTAAAGAGATATTAGTTGACATCAAAGGCACAACACCAGTTTGCCAAAAATGTTGCAGAAACAACAAAAATTTTCTTTTTAAATTTATGCTTTCCAAAGAAAAGGAAATAAAGGATAGATAAAGTATCTTGAAAACTTAAATAAAGAAAAATATTTAAGATAAGTTTTATTGTCACTTTTTAGATAAGCTAATATTTAATATTTAGCAATATTTTTATTTATATCGATGACAAAATAACAGGATTGAATAATCAACAAGTGTATGTGGTAACTGCATTAAGTCACACTTTATTTCCTTCCTTCCTTCCTTCCTTCCTTCCTTCCTTCCTTCCTTCCTTCCTTCCTTCCTTCCCCAAAAGGGGACATTTAATAGAGCCTATCTAGATCATCAGACCTGAGCAGATTCAGTCCTATCAAAGCATAGAGTATGTTTTCTGTTTGTGTCATGTTGAGTTGTAAAAAAAACAACTAGAACTTCAAGCAGGGGTCAGCATACTGATGACCAGTGCAGCAACTAATATGTATATTATTCTACATTTGAAAAATTGTTCTTAGCACTATATTTTGTTCCTTTTTCCAGTTTCTGTAGATCCCTAAAACTAGCCTCACATAGATCATAGGGCAGCAAATCAAATGAGTTATGAATGACACCCAAACAGACTCACAACTGATGCACCAGCTGAAGCTGTTGGTACATAAATGGCTGCAACCTCCAGCTGTTGCTTGAGCTATGAGCCCAGGGAATCCCTAAATCACAAACCAACTCTTACACAGGGAGCAATAGAAACTATGGAACTGTTGTTTAGATGCCCATGTATTTATTGACAATTAGCATTTAATCTGATCTCATTTCACCTTGTCAGATTCTCACAGCTTGCAGATACAAGTTAAAGATGTCCATGGGATCTCTTGCACAGTCTGAATGGAGATATATCATGAAATCTCATCACCAGCATTCTGGAGGAAGCCGTTCCTTTGTCATTTTCTTCACTTTCAGATTGCATCAAGCCCAGTTTTCCTTTGCATGGATTCATTGATATGATTCAGCTGTGATGTGGAAGCCAGGATAACCCAATATTCTAGATCAGGGCTGTCAAACTCCTGGCCCATGGTCCAGATGCTTCATGTGCTGGCAGAGGTGGTATTCACCAGGTTCTGTCCAGTTCTGGATAACCGGTAGCAGAATTTTTGAGTAGTTCGGAGTACCGGCAAATACCACCTCTGACTGGCCCCTCCCCCATCTATTCTCTGCCTCCCGAGTCCCAGCTGATCAGCTGGGTCTTCTTTTGTTGCCTTGCACAGGAGAACGGAGCTGGAAAGCAGGTTAGTTGGATGGGATGGGAATGGGGATTTTACAGTACCTTCCCTTGGAGTGGGGAGGGAATGGAGATTTTACAGTATCCTTCCCCTGCCACACCTACCAAGCCATGCCCGCAGAACCGGTAGTACATTTTTTGAATCCCACCACTGCATGCTGGCCATGCCCACGCCCAGTTTCGTGAAGGGAAAAATGTTATGATACATCATGTGACAACGACACCCCTGTTCTAGATAGAAAAACACCATGTGCAAGTAGTTGTGTGGAATGCATCCAATCTCCTTGCTTTCTGCTGCAACTTCCTTTTGCTTTATCTGGATCTGTTCCAGCACCTGCTCATTTCATGAACATTTCAATAGTCCACAATCTGATGGACTGTAAAATCTTATTCAGGTAGAATTCTAAGCAACATAAATGAAGATGTAATAGGGTGTTTTTTTTAAGTTCCTTTGATTTTAGTACATCAAGAGGTATAGCAACCTCTTCAAGAAACTCTGTTTTAATGTCAGCATTTTGTAATGACCCTAGTCATAAAAGCACCACTTTGTATGAGAAAGATATAATGTGCTTTTAAATTGCTAAGTGAAAGTACTTGTCTAGATAGTAAAAACATCAAATTGCCTGAACAAATCTGGATTTTTATGGGCAAAAATGTCTGTGTGTGTGTATGTGTGTGTGTGTATTTCTCTTTTCACTTCATAATTTTCTCTGGTCAGTGAAGCATTTTATGTTACTCTCCTTTACCAACTTTCTTCTAGCAAAATTTGGAAGGGTAAACTGCAGATGCCATCCTCTTCAGAAGCAAAGCTGTTACACCATCTAATGGGAAAAATGATGGAAGAAAAAGTTAAAGACAAATCCAACACAAAATAAGAACATATTTTCTGCATTGTTACAAAGATTGTTTCTTTCATAGAACAGAAAGTGGATGTTGGAGGAAAACCCTATATGTTTTTTTTTTAACCAAACTATAAAGCAATTCTGTGGACAAAGCTGTTTATTGAACTTTGTAATTAATCACCTTAGTGTTATTTTTTAAAAATTAAAAAACTAAAATAGTTTTTTAAAAGCTGTTTCTGCATCCATGTGTGTATATGTATATGTATATTTGTTTTCGTAGATTTTCACAGGTACAGGTATGCAGGACTTGATGTGTTCAGGTCTTTTCCCATGTAAGATTGAGGGTATCTTGGCGATGTATCTTGGCCATCTTCAGACTGGTGCTTTCGGCTTCATGCTTGTGCAAGCAAAGCGTGATCGAAGCTGCCATATCTCTATAAATACTGGTGGGGAGGTTGGCTGTGTTGTTATTTCTTGATTGGTTGATGGAGTTGATGTTTGCAGATTGGTTGGCTTTTTCGTAAGAACATGTGTAGCTGAGGTATTGGCTGTGTGTCTATCAGCCTCCTGTGTTGTAATGACCTGGGAAATGGGTTGTGTGATGACCTCTGAGTTCTATTGTGACATCCTGGGTCTTGTGCTGTAATCTCCTGGATCATTGGCTGTGTTGTAACATACTGAGGTTTTCTGGTGTGACCTCCTAAATTTTGTGATGTGATAACCAAAACCCGGAACGTCACATCACAGCAACCCGCTCAGGATATCACATCACAAAACTCAGGAGGTTACACCACAAAACCTCAGGATGTTACAACACAGCCAATGACTCAGGAAATTACAGCACAAGACCCAGGATGTCACAACAATACAACCCAGAAGGTCATCACACAACCCATTACCCAGGTCAATACAACACAGGAGGCTGATAGACACACAGTCAATACCTCAGCTACACATGTTCTTACGAAAAAGCCATCTGTTCATCTTCCATAGGTCTGTTCATCTCAACACACTGTGACATAATGGAGACCTAGAAGATGAACAGACCTATGGAACAGCTGTCCTGCCCTACATAAGAGGTACTACAGACAAAATCAGTAAGATACTACACAGGCATCACATCAAGATTGCCTTCAAAACAGACAGAAAAATAGCAGCCATCCTAAGAAACCCCAAAGATAAAATTGACCTTGGAAACCAAGGCATATATGAAGTCCCCTATGCATCATGCCCTGCCACATACATTGGACAGACCAATAGAAGAATAAGTACCTGCCTGGATGAACACAAAAATGCAGTAAAAAAGCCATAACATACTTCCTCACTAGTTCAACACATGAAAGCAACAGGTTATAGCATCAACTTCAATGACACCCAAACCATAGCCACTATAGAAAACCCCAGCTACAGAATTATCAGAGAAGCCATAGAGATTGAAAAAAGACCTGAAAGCATGAATAGAAGAGATGATTCTTTTTTTTTTAATAGATTTTATTGAATTTACAATTTAAAAACACATCAACGGTACATTTACAAAATAGAAAGAAAACGACTGGGGGGAAAGAAAGAAAACCCCCAGCCTAACACACCAGATAAGGGCCAGTTGGGGGGAAGAGAAAAGATATAGAGGGAGAGAGGGGAAGGGAAGGGGAGGGAGAATAGGGTAGAAAGTACAATTAAAAACGAACGATATCTTTTTGTGACAGTCTGTAAGGATCATTTCTCTTCGTCATATTCAATCTACTCCTCTTTTCCATTATGTTTAAGTTACTCTATATCATTTACATAATTTGTCTCTGTGTAAGCCAATTATACCATGAGTCCCAGTTGTCGTAAAATGTTGAGGACTCTTTGTTTTTTAATGCTATAGTTAGTTTACCCATTTCAGCACACTCACAAATTTTCTGAATAACCATTTGCTCTGAAGGTGTATGAGGTGATTTCCAACATTGAGCTCAGGGAATAGAAGAGATGATTCAACCAGAATGTCAATTATTTGGAAGCCTGCACTCACAAACAAAAAAATCTCCACATCACAAGCCTGGCAAACACCTGGGCACAAACAGATCCCCCCTGATACCTCCAGCTCAAACACACCCCAACCAGGCACACAGATGAAACCTAGCTTCCTAATAAATGACAGCCATCCATTTACTCGGAGCCAAACTGCACTAAAAGCCTCCAATACAGGAAACACAATGTTGCCAGCCAATCAAGACAAAAAAAAGCCACAAAACAGACAAGATATTAGAAACACCAATCAAGTATAGCACAGCAAACTCCAGGACCAAAAAACACAGAACAAGACTCCCAACCAATCAGGATGAAGAAATAAACATTCTGGCACAGCATAGGCTAGCACCAAATTTAAAACAGAAATGGCTGTGAAAGTCTGACTCACAGACAAACACAATACACAAGCTTGATGATGGCAGATGAGATTCCGCCGAAATGTTGCTACAGCTTTAAAAGCACAAGTATAATGACGTGGGAAAATACCCAAGCAAAGCTGAATACCATACATGTAAGTACCCACAAAACTTAAGAATATATATATATATATATATATATATATATATATATATATATATATATATATATATATGTATGTATATGTATAGTATGTGTGTGTATGTATATATATATATATATATATATATATATATATATATATATATATATATATATATATATATAAAAATACACACACACACACACACAAACACATATATATATATATATGTTGTGACTCAGAGATTTGAACCTGCTCTGTCAGAAGACATAGGCTTGAGTGATGAGGAAGATCTGGCATTAAGGTTTGAGCCTGCCTTGTTGAGTGACATAAATGGGAGTCAGGAGGAAGAGGAGGACTTGGCATTGGGGTTTGAACCTGCTTTTCTGGAGGTTTCGGAATCCTCATCCTCTCCAGGACCTTCCTCATTAGTTATGCCTCAGGTGTCGGCAGATAAGCAGGAGAACATGCCGGAGTCCTTGGATGAAGATCAAACTGAAGATTGTTGGTTTGATGCAAGGTACAGACGTAAGCAGAAACGTCAAGCACAAACTGGAAGGAGACGTCGAATCAGGGACTGAGGAAAGAGACTGACACGCCCCCTAAGGAGGCATGTTAGCTCTGAATCCCCGTTCGGGTCAAATTTGTTAATTTGCACCTGCAGTTTGGATAAAGTAATTCTGTTTGCCATTCGTCTCTGATTTATAGTTCTGCTCGTTATCAGAATTTGCAGACAGCTTCTGGGAAAACTGCCAATGACGAATTCAGCCAAAGGAAAGTTAACTCTGTTGTTCCTGATATTGTCTGTTCGTGTGTTGCCGATTTTTACAAACCACCTACTGACAATGGCTTATTGGTGTTACCTAGACAGGAAAAAGATGTCTGAAAGCATACAATTATGCTCAAAGAACACCAAGGACTCTACAGTTCAACCTTGAGCTATATTTGTATATACACTCTTCTCCTGAAATGATCCATTATCCAGGAAAGCATTTCATTACCAAATCAATAATTCTATTGCACAATATTGCTCTCAAAGAAGACAACCTGAATTTGAGATAATTCCTTCAAAAAGGGAGAGAGGGAGGAGAGAAGAAAACACAACAATTGAGAAAATACTTGTGGGATATGCTGTTCCTTCATTCACACACACACACACACACACACACACACACACATTGTTATTAAATTTATCACATACACAAACAGAGAGAGTCAGTTTAGTGTAGTAATTAAGATCCTGGTCTAGAAACAAGAGACCATAACTCCTAGTGCTGCTTATGGCATGAAAGCTGACTGGGTGACTTTGGGCCAGTCACTCTCTCAGCTCAAGTCACTTCACTGAGTTGTTGTGGAAAATAGGAAGAGGAGAAAAGTGTGTTAGGTATGTTTGCTATCTTATTAAAAAACTAAGGTGGGATAAAAATCTAATAAATCAACAGGTTGCTGGAGTAAAAGAAATTAATTGTTGATATAATAAATAAACAACTAATAAATTAGTTGTTACTAGTTTCAGCTTATTTCAAAGCATCCTATTTATTAATTAAAGTAATGTATTTATTGGTATAGCCTGGTATTCCATCATGTCAGGTATAAATCCATTCAAAGAACCCTAATTGAATTGAATTTTCTATTCAGCCTTTACGTTAAGATTCTAGATACTACAAAGTCTTCAAGTACCCTCTGGAAGACCAGATTGGCAAATGGCACAAATATTATGATTCTTGGAATACCAGAATGCTTAAATATAGCTTTAAATTTAACAATTATACTTCTTTCTGTTTTATCATAAAGATACAAGATATCAGTGGATTTGGAAAAATCCTCAGTTGCAAACTGAAAATAAGCCAAAGGATTTTCAAAAAAAGAAAATCTATGCCAAATATTTCCTATGGGAATGCTGGCAGATCTTATGATTTAATAGGGTTTTTTTGTTGTTATTTCTAGTGGTATTCTGATCACATACAAAACAATTACCAACCATCTTTTCTGTTCCAGCAGACTTGCCAGGCCAATGCATTATACTTTTTTGCCCTAGCTATAATCCTATGAATATCTTAATGAGGCTCATGAAGCTGAGAAAGAAATAACTACTTTATCCTCCGGAAAGGGAGTATATCCTGACAATGTAACAAATGTAACAAATCTTTTACAGAACAAAGATAGTTTACAACAAAAGAAATATCTGTAGCCATTCATTTTTTACAAGTGCCATTAACAGCTAGGAGTCCTTCTTCAAACTGCATGTATGGTAGCTTTTTCACTTGGATTTGTAAATAATGTGCTAAATGCATATACAGGAGGAATCCCCAACCCCGGTCCATGAACCAGCACTGGGATGTGGCATGCTAGAAACCAGGCTGCACAAATAAGTGAAGCCCCATTCAAGGGATGAAACCACACCCTCTCCAGTCCATGGAAAAACCTCTCTCTATGGAGCCAGCCCCTGGTGCCCAAAAGGTTGGAGGCTACTGCATATACAGGTAGGCTTTGACTTACAACCACAATTGACCTCAGATTTTCTGTTGCACAGCAAGACAGTGGTTAAGTGAGTTTTGGCCCATTTTATAATCTTTCTTGCCAAGTGAATCACTGCAATTGTTAGGTTAGTAACACAGTGAAATAAATCTGGCTTCCCTATTGACTTTGCTTGTCAAAAGTTCCCAAAAAGGAATCACCTGATCCTGAACAAAATGTATGTAAAACCATCATAAATCTGCCATTTTTCAGTGCTGTTGTAGCTTCAAACAGTCACTAAACCAATGTTTGTAAGTTGAGCACTATCTGTCCTTCACACGTATCATAATGGAGAAGGATCTAAATGTTGTACCATCAAAATATTGCAATTCATCTAGAATATACATCGCAATAAGTTGGTAACTGAGTAGGGCACAAATAGATTTACTATATTTAAAAATTGCTTCCAAGTGCTCATGATCAATTTCAACTAAAACAACTTGGCCAAATACACCATCACAGAATATCCTCAAATGTTGTCTCTTTCATTTTCAAAATGTGTTCATGCTGTTCAGGATATCTGCATTTAACATATCATCTAATATCATAAAACCTTTTATACAGCCAAAACTTTTTTTTTCTTTTTTGTAGGCACATCTTCATTGGAAAATAAAATTGAAACAGTAAATGATTGAATCAAGGTCACTCTGCAATGCATTAAATGTATATAAGCATGGTGAAATTATTGCATGAAAGTTTCAGCTCTGTTTCCTGTACCAACTGATGAATCAAAGCTTCTTCACCCATACTGTTTCACCCAGTATTGAAATATAAGAAATCCCTGCAACATAAAAAAATAATTTGATTGAAACGATGAAGAAATTTTCATTTCCCTGAAGTACTATTTGATTTTTTTTTTAAAGCAATTTTGTACACATCTTAACGCTCATAGAAACAGACTAGATAGGGATAATCCTAGAATTACAACCATTTAGTAACCATTCAAAGTTAAAATAGCACTGAGAAAGGTGACTTATGACTGTCATTCCTCACACTATGATGCAACAGATGCAGTGTCCTCATGGTCCTGTGATTGTGATTTGGGCCCTTGGCAACTGTCACACGTTTATGACGGTTGCAGTCACTTGATCTCCATTTGTGATCTTTCCAGCCAGCTTTTGAGAAGCAAAACCAATGTGGAAGCCAACAAGAAGGTTAAAAAATCATGTTTAGCAAATGCATAGTTTTGAAAAAGAATGTTCCAGCCTCAATTGTGGTCAAAAGTCAAGGACTACTTGTATTTAGAAAGAGGGGAAAGAAATGAAAAATTGCACTTCCTCTTCATATTTGTCTTCAGTGACTTCCTTACTTCCTAGTTCTGCTAATCATATAGCAATAGCAATAGCACTTTGACTTATATACTGCTTCATAGTACTTTACAGATCTCTCTCTAAATGATTTACAGAGTCAGCATATAGTCCCCAACAACCTGGCAATCTGGCTCCTCATTTTAGTGACCTTGGAAGGATAGAAGGCTGAGTCAATCTTAAGTAGTCAAGTTTGAATACCTGGCTGTGGGCAGAGGTAGCCTGTAATACTGCATTCTAACTACTGCGCCACCATGGCCATATGGGCTGAGTGTAAAAACATGTTTCTGGCAGGTTGCATTACATATTAGGGATCACCTCTAAATATGTTTAAATGCACACACTGTGATTAATCTTCAAGCTTAACTATGTCCTTTCTACATAGTGTAACATAGGACAGAGGGATGCTGCAGCATTTAACAAGGGTTAACTTATAGGTACTTGCATGTATGCTAATGTGTAACACTGACATTTCCTTGGACAGAATTCATTTTACAAATCTTTTTCTGTCCCTGTAATCTGTATGGTGCTCTGTATTTCAGCTGAAAAATATTGTTTACTCTTGAAGCAAAGGTTTTGTTTTTCCCCAAACACCCACTTATCCTAGATACTTGCCAATGGCAATGATATGATTTGTTCTTTCCTACATCTTCTTATATATCCTGTTTATCATCAATATTGGGGGAACATCATTTAAGTTTCAAAGCTTAGAGTGTCAATCTATTCAGGCATGTGTGTCTGTGTGCAGGCTGTGTGAGGCTATTTTGTGTATGTACAGAAAAAGAGGGTGTTTTGAACTGCATTAATTAACCAAGCAGCTTATATTTTAAGAAAATAAAAACATTGCCATTGTCAGGTGTTATGAAATTCTTAGTGATCTCTCAATGTCTCCCCAAATTTCTTTTCTTTTTGCATTCGGTCATCCCCACAACTGCTCAAAGGGAAAAGGGGGAAAGAAAATGCAGTTAGACAGAATTGGCTTGCAGTATAGCAGCTTGGAGGCACTTACCCTCTGCACCAATCAAAGGGGATGAACATAACAATAATACAATGGCATATTAAAGAACAGCAGAGCTAGTGATTCCTGATAGTTACCAATAGACTCTTTTCTGAAGAATCGGGCTTGACAAACACTGCAAAGATGGCAACCACAATGCTGGTCCTGCCACACAGTTAATTTTGTTAACTACTATGGTCTATCACAGTTCCAAGCTACAAATCAAGCAATTAATGCCTAAATAAGAGTACCTCTACATCCAAACAACCACGTCTGCCTTGACATTAAAACGGCAGGTTGGTTTCCATTATAAAAATAGCAATAGCATTTAGACTTATATACCACTTTACAGTGAGTTACAGCCCTCTCTAAGTGGTTTACAGAGTCAGTATATTGCCCCCAACAATCTGGGCCCTCATTTTACTGACCTTGGAAAGATGGAAGGCTGAGTTAACCTTGAGTGGTCAGGATTGAACTCCTAGCAGTGGGCAATGAGTTAGCCTGCAGTACTGCCTTCTAACCACTGTGCCAAATGTCCAGAATTCCAAAATAAAATCAAAGTGGGAGGAAAGAAAAAGATTGATATCAGAAGTACAAAGCTGATTTATAGCATTATGCACAGAGCAGAGAAAATAAATTGTCTTCAATTAGACATTTAACTGAGCAAGATCAATGAAATATATTTCAAATTAATTATTGCAATCATTTATTGATTTGCATATCCATGTAAAAAGACACCATATATTAATTTTATTTGAAAACACGCCCTATAGTATAGTACTTCTTTTTCTCCAATGCATGTGACCCTCCAAATAAGGTGCCGAAATCCCCAAATTAAGAAATGCTGCAGCTCCACTAATGTTGCCCAAAATCTACATGTCATATCATAAACAAGAATGTGATGACAGGCTGAATCTATAAGCTGCTTTTTTGTGGGGGGTGCTCATGAATTTATGTAACAGTAGCATGTTCAGAAACCTAAAATGGCCTAATGTACTGTCTATTTGCAACTGAGCACTATCTTTCTGAAATATTTAAACTATTATCCTAATATGAAAAGTATGCAAGCCAAGTCTAGTTTCCTCAGAAGATGACTTCTGAGGCATATTACTTTTGAGCCATATTACTTTCTCAGCAGTTTATTGTCCCATAAGGAAGAAACGGTAATTGTGAGCTGTACGATATAATTCCTAGTTGTCTTTTTTTATTATTATCTTTACAGGGTAATTTTTTTTTTCAGATCGAAGCAGAGCACCATCTATAAAATGGCTTCTATCTAAATCTTGCTGACGGGTTCTAGATCGTTTATTTTTTCCACTGATCCCCCAAAGTTTTCACTGTTTGTCAACATTAAAGTATGTACATATTTTATATAATGTGATAGAGAGGGATTCTTTGCAGAGTAACAGCCAGTGCAGTGCAAAAATGGGCCATTTCCATTGAGGCCAATAACTGGCAAGATTTTAAAATCTTTTACTTGGCACTGCCTAGGGGAAAAAAAGCTAGGCATAATATTGTTATCTGCAGTTATATTGGAGTCTAATACAACACAATACTTTGGAAACTGAAAGGATTTTCAAATACATCTATGGAAAAATTGGAATCCCCAATTATAACTGTTTGTAACATGAAGATTAGAAAATGCACAGGGCATGCAAAAATAGCTTTTCAAAGCTTAGCCACTCCTTAACACATGAGCTTTAAAACAAGGGTCACAAACCTCTGCACCACAGCCCATTGCTGGGCTGTGGCCTATGGGAAAGCAGGCCATGTACGTAGCTTGACTTGCTCAAGCGATGGTCTGGTACACGCATTGCTGGAGTTGCATAAGCAGTTTGTGCATGCAGCTGAAGAAGTGAGACTAGTGGCTCAACACACATGCACTGACCCACTGCTTACATGGGCCAGTTCCCTCTTCCACCCCTCCGGGCCGCCAAGCAGTAGAAGTTGGGGACCACTGCTTTAAAAACCATCTGCTCTGTAATTAGTCCATCATATGAATCTTGCTACAGAAACCACATGCACATATACAAGACCGTACATTAAAGAAGCTGCCAGAAAATCCTTATTGAATTCTTTAAAAATCAACTGAGTTTTACAACATAATAAATGGGAGGATACAATTTCTGTCATTCTCCTCCAACTCTTAAATGTCTTGGCAATACTAACCAAAGCACCATGCTGGAGAAAGATACTTTTGGCAATTTCTCTCTTAAAGATTAAAAAATATCTTATATAACTGAAGTAAATAAGTAAATAAATAAATAAATTCTGAATGCCTTAGTGTGATACAGCCCTCTCAATTTTCACAGACAAGAGCCAAACCAATTAAAATGGGATAGCACTTTTTACTGCTATATAGTGGTTATCCAGTTTTTTGCAGTCCATATCTGATAGCCCCAAACATGCCTTACATATTTTTAAAAATTGATATAAAGATTTTATTAAAGATGGGTATTATGTTACATTATTATATCATGCCATTGACCACAAAAATAATGGAGTTGGAGAGCAGAAGAGCTTACCCCATCTATTTTACACTTTAAATGCAATTAAATTACAATCTGTGATTATATTAAATTGACAATGAAAGCATTGTGGTTGTTACTAATTCTTCTTTATGCATATTGTGTAGCTTGGGAGAGAGTTATAAACAGCTCTCAAAAGTGCAAGATATGAAATACAAAACACTGAAACTCTTGCTCATAATGAATATTGTAGCATAAGTATGCAGAGTGAAAGAGAGAGAGGTATATGCACGCATGTGCTCACTGCTTTCAAATACATCTATGGAATAATTGGAATCCCCAATTATAACTTCAAAAAAGGCAACTATGATCTTATAAACAACGATCTCTCATCCCTTAATTGGCAATTTCTATTCACTGGATGTAATACTGTAGAAGACCATTACAACATATTTTTACTTGAAGTTAAAAGAGTCATCAAACTATATGTACCATTAACAACTCCCAAAACCAGAAAAAACAAATTACCCATGACAATAAGGAAGCTTCAATCCAAAAAGAAATCACTTTGGCAGAAAAACATATCTGGTCACATTGCCAACTTCAAAAGCTGATACAAAAATTTATGCCACCAGATAAAAACTGGATGCACCAATTATCACATTAAACAAGAAGAAAACCTTCTATGCACCAATTCCACCCACGCTTTCAATAATTTTGTAAACAACAAATTAAAAGACTCAAGGTCCATCCCACCCCTGAAAGGACCTAATGGTAAAGACTGCAACGACGACACTATTAAAGTCAAGCTCTTTAACACATTTTTTGGCTCAGTATTTGTAAACAGCAATGGATCATGCCCAGTATTTCCTAGTTGAACTACAGACAACTACAATGATCTAATACATATCGATTTTACAGAAGACAATATTGAAAAAGCACTGTGTAATCTAAAACCATCTCTTATCTATTGGACCGGACAGAATATGTGCCTACTTCTTAAAAAAGCTAACCAATGTCATAGCAGAACCGCTAAGCATAATCTTTGAAAAATCTTTCAGGACCAGTTCCTTGCCAAAACTATAGTCACAAGCCACGGTCATCCCCATCTTCAAAAAGGGAGAGCTCAGCCTAGTTGAACATTACAGACCAATCTCTTTATGCTGTGTCACCTGTAAAGTCATGGAATCAATTATTAACCAATCCATCATGCTCCACTTAGAAACAAACAACCTACTCTCTAAAAAACAATTTGGTTTCAGGAAAAAACTATCATGTAATCTGCAACTCTTACACTACAAAAACATATGGACTACACAACTCGATCAGGGCAAAACAATAGACACAATCTACATAGACTTCTGTAAAGCCTTTGATTCAGTGGTACATGACAAACTACTCCTAAAACTAAAATCTTACGGTATCTCTGGACACCTACATAACTGGATAGAAGCATTCCTGTCAAACAGACAACAAATGGTCAAAATTGGGAGCTCTCCTATCAAATTCTATACTTGTCAATAGTGGGTGTCCTCCAAGGCAGTGTTCCAGGACCAACTCTTTTCATACTCTACATAAACGACCCCTGTGATCATATCAAGAGCAACTGCGTTCTCTTCGCTGATGATGTAAAACTATTCAACACCAATTCAGGACAATACTGCTACCATTCAAAAAGACCTTGACTATGTATCAGAATGGTCAATCAAATGACAACTTCAAATCTCAACAAAATTAAATGCTGTGTCCTACATAATGGCAAAAAAATCAGAAAATAAAATACAGGCTGAATAGTCAAGACCTTGTTGATGATCCAAACTCTGTCAAGGATCTTGGAGAAGTCATCTCTAATGACCTAAGTGCTAGAGCCCACTGTAACTACATAGCCAAAAAGGCATTAAGAGTTGTTAACCTAATCTTGCGTAGCATTTTCTCTGTTAATAGTACACTACTATATAAAACATTTGCTAGACCAATACTCGAATACAGCTCATCAGTCTGGAACTCACATTATGTATCTGATATTAACACAGTGAAAAAGTGAGAAATCTGATATAATGCAGTGAGAGGTACCAGACTGAACTGAGAACTGAGAACTGAGAACTGAGAATTGAGACTTGAAGATATTACTGGATATACTGGACTACTATGGAAACACTAGGAAAAAAGGAGATTATAAATCCTCTCCTCATTTAGTGTTCGTATTGTTCTCTTTTTCTCCCTTAAAATTGATCAGAATGGTATAATTTCATTTTCTATTTACTTAGGGTATATATTTAATTAATAAGAAAACAAGATTGATTGGTCACTTTGAAATAGATTTTAATTTAAGTAAGTGATATTTAACCCCTTTGGAGTATATTTTATATCTTTCTTTTCTTTCACTCTTTACATATATCTGATTGACTATAGATTAACGATCTTAATATATTGATTAATATAAAGATGTGATAATTAATTGTTCTTTCCCTCTCTTTCTCCTACCCTCCTTATATTAAATACTGTGAACTATTGAGATATATATATGTATATATATATATGTGTGTATATATGTATATATATATATATATATATGATATTAATTAGAAATTAAAATCCTTATATATTCAAGGTAATATTAAGTGAAATATAGCAATTAATTTAAAGAAGTAATTGGGTTATAACATTGTTATATACTTAAACATAGTTGAATGATTTTTTGACCTGTTAGATGATTTAAGAATTGATGATCTATTGACTTCATTAAGACTAGATACAATACTAATAGAACATGAGGTGAACAATTAGAGTAATAACAAGTAAAGTGGGCTGGAAAATTTGAAAATATAGTTAAGTAACTGATAAGAATCTCCTCGCCTAATGGTGCTAAGAAGTTAGACCAAGCAGATAAACAATAATAAAAAAGCTTAGAGAATTGAGAAAATCGAACTGTAAAACACAGATAAAGTTGATGGTAGTAGGCAATATGATTTGGGAGAATATAGCTAGGATAGTGGAGAAACAACAAAGAATTATTAAAGATATGACCAGCACATCTACCACCATTACCAAAGTAGGAAGAAAACCGGCACCAGCAGTAACACCATCCACCCCCACAGCAACATCGACCCAAAAAATGATTGAAGGGATGTTGGTGCCAGAAAAATCCACAGCCCAAACCAGCACACAATTGGTTCAAACCACATTATTAACTATCCAAAGCATGATGTTGACATTGCAGGAATCGATGTCCAAAAACCATACAGAAAGCAAAGTAGAAAGAGAAATAATGAAAGAAGAATTAAAAATTGAGTTAGGGGAAATGAGAAGTAGATGGATGAAAAGATAGGCCAGATCCAAGAATTGATTAAAATAAATGAAGAGAAGATTAAAGCGATTGAAAAACAAGCTAATAAAATGGAAAAGAAGTTGGAAGGCATGGAACAAACAATTAAGGGACAGAATAAAGAGACCAACGAGACCCTGACTCATCTTGAGATGGACAAGACCTCCTATTATCTTAGATTCCAGAACGTGGAGGAAGAGAGTGGAGAGAACTTACCGTTGGTGATGGTGGAGATGTTGGCGGAGCTTCTGAACAGAGATAGGGATGAGATGGTGAATGAGCTGGATGACGTATACAGAGTGTACACGAGTTATGCGAGATGGCATAGACTCCCCAGAGAAGTGCATATTAGATTTGCAAGGAGGTGAGTGAAGGATATAATTTATAGAGTTGTGAGAGATGAAGGAATAAAATACAAAGATAGAGAAGTGATTGTTCTAAAACAGGTGCTGAGGAGAATTCATGAACAAAGGAAAGACTATCGATTTCTCATGAATTACTTCAACAAAAAAAAATAGATCTTTTAGAAGGATTACCCCAGAGGGTATTCTAGCAATATGGAAGGAAAAAAGGGTGAGAATAAATAACCTAACCAAAGCTCAAGAATTCTTTGACTAAATAGGGCGAATAGGGAAAGAACTGAGCAGCAGAGACGATCATGAAATTCCAAGCCAAGAAGAGCTACAATCTAGAAGCAGGGGGAGGGAGAAGGAGAAGGAGAGGGAAGGAGATGAGAAGACGTTGGGAAGAGAAGAAATAGGAGTGAGGACGAGAAGTCAAACGATGGGTAAAAATATTGAAGGATAGAAGTAAGAAAGGAATGGATAAAGGAGTGAACTTGATATCTATAAATATCAATGTGTTAAATGACCCAGCTAAGAGAAAAAGAATATTTTTGCTCTTATCCTTTTTTTAAAAAAAACTTTCTATGCTGTTTTCATGGTGTCAGTTAAGAAACAGAAAAATAATTTCCCAGGAGCCATTCATGGAGAATCAGAATCAGAAGAAAGCTGGAAGGGACCTTGAAGGTCTTCTAATACAATGCCCTGCTCAAGCAGGAGACCCTATACCATGGTATGCCCAGTAGCCCCTGTGCCAAAAATTGTGTGCACTTGCACACTTGTGCTCGCATGCCAGCATCCAGAAGGCAATGCGTGCCCCCTATGCATACGTGCGCAACACACACATACACACACACTGCTGCCTCCTTACCTGCACTGTGCCTTACACTGATTTTTAGCCAGTTTGAGGCCTTTTTCAGCCTCCCAGAGGCTTCAGGAAGGCTTCAGCAGGCATCTCAGGCCGAAAATTAGACCCATTTTGTCACTTCTGGTATTTCTTGAAAAACAGGAAGCGATGAAATGGAACTAGTTTTCAGCCTGAAAAGCCTGCAGAAGCCTTTCTGAAGCCTCTGGCACGCTGAAAAAGGTCTCAGACTGGCTGAAAATCAGCTGTTAGGCGCGCACATGCGCAGTGAGGTAAGTTTGCCTGCAGCTCATGTTCTGCCACCAATGGCTCTGCATGCCACCTGTGGCACGTGTGCCATGGGTTTGCCATCATAGCCCTATATCATTTTAGACAAATGACTGTCCAGTGTCTTCTTAAAAACCTCCAGTGTTGAAGTATCTATAACTTCTGAAGCAAGCTGTTCCTTTGGTTAACTGTCCTCACTGTTAGAAAATGTATCCTTAATTCCAGGTTGGTTTTCTCCTTGATTAGTTTCCATCCATTATTTCTTGTACTGTCCTCTGGTGTTTTGGAAAATAAATTGACTGATACTCTACAGCAGGACTGTCAAACTCGCAGTGCGTGGGTTGGATACATCGTGTGCTGGCCACGCCCATACCTGGTTTAGCAAAGAGAGGGGGAAAGTCCCAATGCATCACATGACACTGCGATGGCACTGTGAGTTTGATACCCCTGCTCTACAGTAAAGAATAGCTGTAGATATAATTCTGTCACCTAATTGGTTACTTGTAATATCAAGAACCTCTCTGACTTCTGAATATCAGCCAAGACATGAAGTTGCTTAATTGAAGAATTTGATGAGAGGGGAGGAGAATAATTTTTGATTAACAACCTGAGACTGAAAAGGAACATCTTAAAAGGATATAAAAACAGTGGCAAGGTCTCCAAGGTCACTTGAAATAAGAAATGATTCAAAACTGCTTCAGTAACAAGACATCAAGACCCAAAACACTAACAGGATGCAGAGCAGTTTTGTGAAAGGAAATGGTTGGACTGTTCAAAGGTAACGTAATAGGCCTACAGAGTACAGACCAGAACTGCAGATTTGTACCAATGAAACAAAAGTAATTTTTCATTCAAATTGTATTTGCCACCTATGGGAAGCAACAGAAGCAAAAAGGTTTCATTTCCTAATTATAAAAATGCTATGCTGGTGGTAATTTTGAGCAGGTGGTACCCAATAAAACTGGTCACTAATTACTGAACTTGAGCCACTGCATTTCATGCACTCAAAGTGAAGAAGTAATTTCATTACTGCCCTCCAGAAGCTTAAAAAAAACCCAGTGCCTTTTCAATCCTCATCTCCCCTTTGAAATGTCACATTTCATGGTACCTTTAGCAGATGAGAATCAAACAGCTGTGGAAGCTTAATAGGAGTTTATGAGATGGCTGCTTGATCAACCATTCCTAAAAGAGACAATACTGAAATGTTTCAAAGCCTACAAAGTTGAGGTTGGCCTCTGCAGTAAAGGATGTTTTAATGTATATTGATGGGACTGTATAACAACCCGGTGCTTTTCACAGAATAATACAAGGTAGTGATCTTGAAGTACCATAGAAGTTGGACTATAGTCCCATTCTATTATTGCCAACATAGCCTCTGAAATAGTATTTAACTGGGGACTGAGGAAACTGTTAAAAATATGGAATAAATACCAAGCTTATACCAGTTTAGTCACATTTGAGATTATATAAATGGTAAGTATTCTGCAGACTTACAGGTGGTTCTTGAATTACAATAATTTGTGTTGCAACCAAAATAACAACAGCACTGAAAAAATTAAAAGAAGAAAAACCTATCACCATTTTTCACACTTGCAGCCATTCCCATAGTCACATGATCAAAATTCAGCTGTTTGGCAACTGGCTCATATTTATGACAGTTCAATTTATTAAACAAAATGTTTATTCTTAAATAAATCAAATGCAAAAGTGAATGATGAGGATACCTGGCTTTTATAGATTAAAAGCATCTTGTAATTATTGCTGCTCAGGAGCTGCATGTGGCTCAACAATATAACATGACAGTAAGGCAAATGAAATTTTAGGCTATAACAATATATAATTGTAATAGTTCCACTTTATTTTTCACTCTTCAGATTCTGTTTCAAGAACTATGCTTGCTTCTATTCCAATCATAAAATTTATAGATTCAAAAAATTAGAACAAGTTCAGAAAAAAGGTAATAAAAATATTCAGGGAACTCAAAACTAACTTCTGTGCAAATTGTTGTCAATCTTCGTTTATGTTTTGTTGATTAGTTTAGTTCACTTTAGCTTATTATAGGAATCTCTAGATGAATTACCATGGGCTCCAAATAAGTTCCTGGAGCAGCCTGCAATGTGACTGAGCCCAACTGACATTACAACCACTTCCCTTAACCATGAAGTGTAGCATTGTCAACTAAGGACTACCCATAAATATTTGCTAGACCAATACTCGAATACAGCTCATCAGTCTGGAACCCACATTACGTATCTGATATTAGCACAATTGAGAAAGTCCAGAAATATTTCACAAGAAGAGTTCTCCACTCCTCTACTCGTTGTAGAATACCTTATGCCACCAGACTTGAAATTCTAGAACTAGAAAACCTTGAATTACGCCGTCTTCGGTCTGATTTAAGCATGGTATATAAAATCATACATTGCAATGTCCTACCTGTCAATGAATACTTCAGCTTCAACCATAACAACACAAGAGCACACAACAGATACAAACTCAAGGTTAACCGCACCAAGCTTGATTGCAGGAAATACGACTTCAGCAACAGAGTGGTCAATGTCTGGAATACTCTACCCGACTCTGTAGTTTCTTCCCCAAACCCCCAAAACTTTAACCTTAGACTGTCTACTATTGACCTCACCCCTTTCCTAAGAGGTCTGTAGGGGGCGTGCATAAGTGCACCAACGTGCCTACCGTCCCTGTCCTATTGTTTCTTTTATTTTTCTTTCATTTTTCTTATATGTACTCATTTCATGTATTCATAATTATGTATACACTTTTACTTATTATCTCGTAAACAATTGACAAATAAATAAAATAAAAATAAAAATAAAAAATATGGGGCAATGACAAAAGATATAAGTTCATGATTCAAAGTGCTTTTTCAAGAGGCAACTGGACTTTCTGGTTTTTCTTTGAAGATGTTTTGCTTCTCATCCAACAAATTTCTCAGCTCTGTACTTTTGAGACAACCCTCTCCTAGATGACTCTCCATAGAATTTCCATAGACACCTAGTCAGAAGTATAAGTGAAGAACGAGGGATCTTCAAGACACTCAGAGGCTGAAAACCACCCAAATCCCAGAGAAAACCTCATTCCACAGGCAAGTGCTGCAAAACAGATGGTGTGCACCCAGACTCCCAATATATTGTCCTGTTAATCAAATCCTCCGTGTGCCAACCTAGCCAGATTGATATTATGGCAGATACTCTGAGAGACAGGCTGTCCCTTCAAGAACAGGGCCTTTATAAGTAGCAGCAACCAGCACATTGAATCAAACTGACAATCTGTGCAGCTAAAAAGCAGAAGTGTTACATGGCATATCAAGGCATATCCAGGAGTGGGCTTCAAAAATTTAGCAAAGGTTGCTGGGTGGGCATGGCCATGGTAGGTATGGCATAGTTGGCCTCCTGCACCATGATAGGGAGGTGTTTTTTTCGTCCCCAGGCTCTGGAGGCTTTCCTTGAGCCTCTGGGAGGACAAAACGGGCCCTGGAGGCTCTCTGGAAGCTGGAAACAGGTCCATTTCCAGCTTTCTCGAACTTTTGCATGGCCCATTTTTTGCCCTCCCCAAGGCTCTGCGCACACCCTGCACTTACCTGCACTCAAAACAGGCCCTGTGGGGACTCCTAGGAGGGGCGGAATAGGTGGGGTGGGGCCAGCCAGGAGTAGGATTTGGGAGTTCTCCAAACTGCACAGAATCTCAGCTAGGGGCTCTCCCAAATCCTTGCAAACCCCCAGCAGCTCACCCTTGGGCATACCCATCACTGTCTTTGCTGTTGCATTCTGGGCCAGTTGAAACTTCTGAGAAGCCAGAGTCATGTAAGTCAAAATGGGTGGGTATATAAATGAAATGAAATTAATATGCAGGCATTCAAGAGGTTTTCAAGGGACAGCCCCATGTAGAACCCCTTGCAATAGACAAATTGTGAGGTGACCAAAGTGTGAGTGACCCTTTGAAGGGCCTCTCAATCTTGATGGCCTAAATACTTACCTACCTACTTTATGATTATAGAACTTTATTATTTAAAATTCATAAAAACAACTGCAAGCACTTTCTAACCCACATAGCAACTTACGTATGTTTTTATGTATTTTTTTTCTTTGAATCAGCACAATTGGGGGAAGATCTTATAAATAAAATGGCACATAGAGTTAAACTGTCTGACTTATGAAGGCAGTGATAGGGGAGGAAAGAGAAGGGGAAAGATTCATAAGATTATAGAGGAGTGCATCCTTTGGGCATGAATCAAAGCCTTCAGATGCACTAAACAGAGGATTTGGATTTGAAAACTGAAATTATTCTTGCATTTCTTTGGTTCTATAATCCTACAATTTTGTAAAGATTTCTGCCTTAGTTCTACCTATAAGTAGATTCATATGCAGTGCAAAATCTTAACTATAGTTTGGCTAAACCACATGACCATTAATTACATACTTCAATAGTTGGATTCATGAAATATGGTAAATCAAACAAATACTATAATTTCTTAGTGCCAGATGTGAAGAAGATACTATTAAACTGAAAGCACAACATGGGAAAAGGGCAGCTTCATTATGGATTTTTTCACATATGTATCAGCCGCTTGCAGAAATTGGTACATTTATTTTATTGTAATTATTCATATCCCTTCGGGAACAAAATTCTCTCAAAATGGATCAAGAGCATCATAACTAAAGTATTGTATTTTTTTAAGGAATATCTTTTTTAGTTATTGGTCAAAAGGTGGCAATGGCCTGAAGGATAGGAAAGAAAGAATTGAAATGCAGCAAGTGTAAACACATGAAGATGAAGTAAATTAGTTAGCTTTCTTCCGCAGTCAAAAAACTACTATATACTAACATTGTGGCCTCCTGGTTAATAGTACCATTGCTATTTGCTAAATAAATAAAATCTGCCTTCTCTAAGATCCATTCACAGGGCAATGTTGTGTAGTTGGGACAGTCTTTGTCTTCCTGTTCCTCTTACTATTTTTATTAAATGCAGAAATAATTATCAAAGCTTAACAAGAAGTTCTGTTTACGCCTTCACAGAATAGATCTGAATCCTAAGCTAGTCAAAACTAACCTGAAAATAATACTCTACTCAATTTTTTAGGGTTGTTTTCAAGAGAACAATTGTCACAATTGTTTGAATTTCTTTTCTTCTGCTTCATTCAGACTTAGTTTATCCTAAGACTTAGTTTATCAAGTTGTTTTTAGCTGTTTTGTTTAGTATGTGTGTAAATTAAACTACTTGCTTTTTTCTGGATCAAAGGAATCATTCTCAGCTCCAGTGTCTGCACTGTGTACTTGAAAATACAAATAAATTACTCTTCATTCATTAATCCATTCATTCACTCACTTATTCACTCAGTTCTATAACTACCTTTGAAGGTGGTTCTAAATGATGAACAATCATAAAGTTAATTAAACCAGGCAAAGTATTCTGCAATTAACTAACCAGCTTGAGTTCAATAGATCGAATTGTTCAGGTCCCAATCCTTCCAAGTTATGTGTCTCTGACACAATCTTTCTCTACAGCAGTGGAAACCTACCAGATCATAGTAAGATCAGTGTTTCTTAAATCCTCTTGACTCCCTGAAATGCAAATAGCTAAAACAACTGTTTAGATTTTTCACAAAATATTTCTTCTTACAGAGAACCTAGGCAGATTGCAATGCTTCACTGAATTGTCTTAAACAAACTAATGGGGAGCTATTTCTTTCAACAATAGGGAGTGCCCTAACCTGCCATGTATCAAAATTGTAGGCTTCTAGACAGAAGAAGCTGTTGTCAGGGAAAGATAGGCTTTTATTTATCTACTCCCCAGAAAGGTGTGTAGTCTGGCTAGTAACACAAATAATTCTCTGCATTAAAAATAACCAAAACTAGAAAGACAGACTTAATAAAGACCTATAATAAGATAACTATTATATTGTTAACTGTTTCAAGCTGATCTAGATATAGAAAAACAGCTTCCAAAGAATGAGGCAGGATGAGAAGTATTGTAAAAGTTGTACAGTGCAAACTTCCATCAGTGTTTTGTTTTTTTTAATCATGAGAACATTTGGCATCCCTCCAAAAAGCTACTTGTTTATGACATGGGCATTAGCTCACTGATAACTGATTTGAAGTATAGATTCATACAGTTGCTCCTGATGAGCTAAGTGAGTTAAAATTACTATTGTTTATCCAAACCAATACAATGTGCATATTTTGTTCATTAAAACTCACAATCTGCTTCATGTTTCTTGGAAGAAATATGCAGTCTCTCCTTGATCAATTGGTCAAGTTTCCAATTGTGTATGTGATTCTTTCCTAAAAAGTAAGGATGATACCAATGACACTATGAGGTAAATTCCTAAATGAACGATAGATGCAGATTTGAATTCTACCTTTGAATCTATTGCATTTGATACTTCTTGTTTCTCTATAAACCTGAAGAGCTGAAATTTTGGTGGTTTTGCTGTAGCCACGACACAAACATCCAACCTTAAGCAAAACCATCAACCTCTTCCTTAATTTACTGATTTATCACATTTCTGTGCTGATCTCTCACTGAAAGATGGCTCCAATAACAGTAAACAAAAAACTTCATCTGGTGTTTTGAACCATAGGTTGACCACAGTTTGGATAAGATGACTATCCATCTTTGAGAGCAATAAACCAACTGTAGATGACTATCTTGCTGTTTCCTCGTGACAAGCAGCTGTTTGGAACACTTATGGATGATCACAACTCCTTGTCTGGAAGAGAATCTAATGGGGAAAACAAACTTGAACAAAGTTTGTGGAATTAATTTAAAGAATCCTTATTCTCATGAGAAAATGCTTTGTTTTTAATATTTTTTAAAAAAGAAGACGTTAAAAATTGGACAGTAGAGGAAACTGGAGGGAACTAAAGATTACAATTATATAAACTTGACTTACAATCACAGAATTAAGCAAAATGTTCTAAGGTTGGACAAATTGAAAAATATTTTTGAACAATGGCTTCAGAAGCCAATTTTAATACTGATAACAGAAACATCTGAGTCTATGAGGAGAATGTGTCTAAAGTATTATAGAAGATAACAAGTTATAGCTGACAAGATTCAGATTGGATTGAATTGAAAGTGGATTTAGAAATGATATCTACAAATGATATAGAAAGAATGCTATAATAAACACACACACACACATATATCAGCTGATGCATTAATAATTAAAGGAGATACACAAACAATAAACAGAGAGTGATCTGGATAATTTTCCCATATTTGATTTACAAAAGAGACTTGTTAAAGCTTTAAATAATTTCATGAGAAGGGACAAAGAAAATAAAATTAAGTTCTGCAATATTATTAGAAGGAATTAAAGATTAATATTGTTAGCATTTGAATGATATATCTTTAAAATAGAATACAAAGTTGTTTCATATGATCAATATTAAAATAGATATTATGCCTATAAAACTTAGACATAACTCTAAGCCTTTGTTTGAGCATGAGTACGTATAACTAGAAAAAAGTAATAATAAAAAGTTACAGGATGTAAAAAGCCACTAGGTCTAATAGCTCTCAAGGCATTGCACTTAAGGAGCAGAAAAATCAGAAGTCTGGGCTCAAAAATAGAAAAAAAGATAAACTCGAAAAAGAAAACTGGAAAATAATAAAATATTTCTGTGTTCTATTCAGTATTAACTTTAATTGTATGTCAGCATCACTCCTTACCCTGAAGGCTTAATTAGTTGGGCCCTGTGCCTCTTTTTCTGAGAACATTAAATTTATCTCACAGCTAAAAAAAAAAAAAAAAAAGATACCAGCAATTGGAACTGGTTTAATTTCATTAGATTTATTCAGGCCAATATTGACTAATGAATTCTAGTACTGGCTAAAAATTATTTACATACTGACTGTTTCCTTCAATATCAGTAGACTGGTTTAAATTTATTACCACCCATATTCAAAAACCAAAAATAGTGCATCAAAAAATCAATTGGCCTTTTGAGAGTTGTAAACTATATGTTAGTAGTCTGAATGTTGCAATATAATATATTTCTGGAGGAACCAGCTTATTTTAGAGAAGACAGATCAATTCCAGATTGTTACTTATATTTCAGCTGAGAAAAGTAATACATGTCCTTGGAGAAAACCATATGTTGCCTTCATAGGTATGAAAACATCTTTGATTGAATACTTACAGACAAGTTATGGGTGGAAATATTTATCTTTTCTATAAACTAGTGTCTCCTCACACTAATCTTGAAATTTCATGATAAAACCAAAATGATTTTTGTTAAGTTCGGGAAATGAGAGGCTGAACCAGGGCATGGATGCAACAAATACTTTATTATAATAATAAAGGACTGACCGTGCTTGCCAAGCCTGGAACTGGCTCGCAGCAATCAGCAACTGGTTGGACCCCGCAGCCTGCTTTTATAGGGAGAGAGGGCAACCGCCCCCGTATCACGAACGGACCTGAGTGGGAACTTCTTTAAGTTCCAGGGACATAACACCCCTTCCCCCCAGATGCGAACACGCATAGTCTTTAAGGTACGTGGGAGGCTTGTGCTGGCGCCCAGAACGGCGCAACTCTGGGGAATTGTCTGGTAGATCGGAGTCTGCAACTGAAGGTTGGACCGGTGTGGTGTCACGAGCGCGTTCCCCGGTCAGTGTCGGATCGGGGCTTGTAGGGCTGATCGTTGAGGAAGTGTTTCCGTTGGCTGGTTCGGACTGGTCAGCCATCGGGTGGTCACGGGTCGTATTCGGGGTCCCCGACTCGGCTGCAGGCGTGAGCTGGTCCCTGGAATTGGTGCTGATGTGGGGTTGATGCTGTAGCCCTGCACCGGTCTGCAACCACGAGTTACTGCTAACGTGCGTGTCTTGGCACTTCCGCAGCTGATCCAGGTGCCTTCTCCAGATCCGGCCATCCTCCAGTCTGACTCTATACGACCTGGGTCCGGTGATGGCTATGACCTCGCCCGGGATCCACAGAGGGTCTCCAGCGAAGTTCCTCGCGAACACGGGTTCCTGTAAGACAAAATGCCTAACCCCCGATGTGGAAGCGAGGGGAGTGTCAGGGCAGTAATGTGGGTGCAGCCTGTCCAATACAGTCCGCAGGCGTCTACCCATCAGGAGTTCAGCCGGGGACTTATTAGTGACTGTGCACGGGGTTGAGTGCTGGCTCAGCAAGAAACGGGAGAGTTTGTGGTGCCAGTCATCCTTGCTGAACCTAGCCAGAGCCTCTTTAGTGGTCCTAACGGCTCTTTCTGCCAACCCATTACTGGCAGGATGAAAGGGGGCCGTGAAGATGTGGCAGATGCCCAGATTGGCAGCGAAGCGACTGAACTCAGCCGATGCGAACTGGGGGCCATTGTCGGAAACAATTGAGTCAGGTAGCCCGTGCGTTACGAATAGGCGAGTTAATACCTTGGTGACCGCTTGCGTGGTGGTTGTGGACAGTTGTGCCACGTCAATCCATTTAGAGTAAGAGTCCACGACCACCAGGAACATTTTGCCGTGTGTCGGGCCTGCTAGGTCGATGTGAATCCTGGACCAGGGTGCGCTGGCGGGGGTGGCAATTGGAGGGGATGGACGGGATTCCTGGCAGGGATGGCAGGAGCTTACCCATCTGCTGATGTCATCGTTGAGGCCGGGCCACCATACGTAGCTTCGTGCTAATGCCTTCATTCTGACGATGCCAGGGTGGCCCTCGTGCAACGCCTCCAGAACTCTGGTACGCAGTGAGGTCGGGATGACCACTCGTGTGCCCCACAGCAAACAGCCCTGCAAACTGGATAACTCCTGTAGGCGGGTCTTAAAAGGCGTGAATTTGGTTTCAACATCACTGCCCGGCCACCCCCTCCTCACCCAGTCCAGTACCTGGGCGATCGTCTTGTCTGCCTTGGATTTGGCTGCAATGTCAAGGGCAGTGATGGGGAGGTCCATTTGGGTGACCTCAAAGATAGCATGGACCGGGGCAGGATCCTCCGCTGGAGCAGGCAGGGGGCAGCGGCTGAGGGCGTCTGCGTGGGACAATGTTTTACCTGGACGGTGTATGAGTCTATACGAGTATGCTGCTAGGAAAAGAGTCCACCTCGTCATTCTAGGAGACAGGACTTGAGGTGTCTGTTTGTCACCTGCTAGTAGACCTAGGAGAGGCTTATGATCCGTGACCAGCTCGAAAAAGTGGCCAAAAAGAAATTCATGGAATTTCTTCACAGCTGCGACAGCTGTTAAAGCTTCCTTATCGATTTGGCTATAGTTGTGCTCTGTTGCAGAGAGCGTCCTAGAAAAAAAAGCGATGGGGGCCTCGGAGCCATTGGGGAGCCTGTGGCTTAACACTGCCCCAATTCCAAAAGGGGATGCGTCCGCTGCTAGCACTAATGGAAGGTTGGGGTCAAACTGAATAAGGACCGCCTCCGACGTGAGTAGTGATTTGACTGCGCGAAAAGCGGAGTCTTCCTTGTGACCCCAATGCCAAGCCGATTTTTTATCCAAAAGTCTGTGCAGGGGTTCCGCCACAGATGCTTTATGGGGCAGGAACGATGCGTAAAAATTCAAGAGCCCCAAGAAAGCCTGTAGTTCCGCTTTGGAGGTTGGAGTGGGTGCCTCGTGAATTGCCTTAACCTTGGACTCCAGGGGGTGAATGCCTGAGGCGTCAATTTTATAACCCAGAAAGTCCACCTGTCTAGTGGCAATGGCACATTTTTCTTTTTTTAATTTGAGGCCATGCTGTCTGAACCTCTCTAACACTGCTCGAACTCTCTGGAAGAGTTGGGGTCTGTCCCTGGCCGAGACTAAGATGTTGTCGAAGTAGGGTACTACACCAGGGAGGCCCTGCAAAATCCGCTCCATGAGGATTGAAAAATGCCGGGGCAACACTTACGCCAAATTGGAGACGCTTGCACGGAAAGCACCCTGTGGGTGACGATGGTCTGGAGTTCCGCTGTTTGGTTGTCAACAGGGAACTGTTGATACGCTTGAGACATGTCCAATTTGGCAAAAATGCTGCCAGGTTCAAAAGTGTGTAATAAGTGCTGAATGACGGGCACTGGGTAAGCGCTAACTTGTAAAAATTTATTAATTGTGGTTTTGTAGTCCGAGCAAATTCTCAGGCTACCATCTTTTTGAGGGTGTGACAATGGGCGTCTCCCATTTGGCGAAATCTGTTGGCTCAATGACCCCTTGTTTTAATAATTTATCCAGTTCCGCATCTAATTTAGGCCGAATAGCGAATGGGACTCTACGAGGTTTTAGCCTGATTGGGACTGCTTGGGGTCGACTGAGAATGAGATAGGGGTACCGTTATAACACCCCAGTTCATTACTGAATACGTCTGAGTAGTCAGCGAATAAGGAGTCAGTGTCTGAGGTTGAGACAGCATGGACTCCTGTTAACCCTAGGCCGAGATGGGGGAACCAATCAAGCCCCAAGAGTGTGGGTAGGTTGCCGTTAACTACCACTAGAGGTAGGTGGCCTTTGAAAGTTTTAAAATTGACAAGAAACTTGCCTCTGCCGATTACAGGAATGTCCTTCCCCTGGTAGTCCTTCAGGCTAAACTGGCACTTCTGGAGCCGGGTTCTGGATAGATTGGGCTGTAGTCTCTTGATGGTGCTCCAAGAGATAATTGAGAGCGCTGACCCCGTGTCAACCTCCATGCGACAAGGTCTACCTTCTAACAAAACGGAGAGAGAAATTTTACTAATGGCATGGCAAGCGTGCTTAGCATGGTGGTGAGTGCGACAGTTCAATACTCGCCTTTGGGGTCCCGAATGTGAAAAGGAGGGGTGCCTTTGTGCCGAGTTGTGAGCGGCCTGGCAGACTCTAGCGATGTGCCCCTTTTTGTGGCAAATGTTGCAAGTGGCTCCCTTGAATTTGCAGGTGGTCCTCAGGTGAGATCCACCACATGATAGGCACAGGGTGATATGCTTGGGTGGATTGACGCTTTCTTGCTTGGCTCCTACCTGCGGGGGTCTGGCGTGGGCTAGGCGGTAGATGTCGGCTGCATCGCTGGGGTCCTCTTCGATGACCACCTCTTCAGAGTGGACTGAAACTGCACTTTGCTTGGAAGCAGGACCTTGGATTTCGGTTGCTGAGTGTGCTGCCAGCTCTGCTGCCAGGGCTTCCTCGACGGCTTGCGCGAGGTTGAGATCCTTCTTAGTGAGTAGGCGCCTTTGGAGGTGAAGGTCCTTGACTCCACAGACTAGCTGGTCGAGGAGCATGTCCTCCAGGTAGGTCCCAAACCCACAATGGAGAGCTGCAGTTCTGAGGGCCGCCATGTACTGGTTGATGGTCTCTTTGTCTGATTGCTTCCTCATTCGGAAAGTGAACCGCCTGGCAATCTGTGAGGGTCTAGGAGAATAGTGGTTAGTAAGGATTTCTAACAGTTCTGTCCAGGGAACGTTTTTTAACTCACGTGGAGCCACGAGTGCTGTGGCAGTGTCAAAGACGATTGCTCCACAGTAGATCAGGAAATATGATTTTTTCCGGTGCTCCCCTGCATCAGCCAACCCAATTGCGTCGATGTAATGGTTAAAGCGATTCTTGTATGACTCCCACTTCTCCTCATCCGGCTTGAACGCTGGGAAAACGGGGTTGGAGTTCATGATGAAAAAAAAATCAGGTTGGAATAATCTGTTGAGAAAATCTCTCTGGGGCAGCAGCAGGAAGGTTTTTGTGCCTGTGGCAGGCAAGTGACTTCAGCTCTGGAGAGGCTTTTCACAACTCTCTCTCTCTCTCTGGGTTAACACGAGGTTAGGCTGCAACGGTCGTTGGCAGCGTTTTGAAATTCGAGCCTGCGTGGGCGTCAGTGACTTTGAAATACAGCACCGCGCTGTACTTCTAGGGCGGAAATTCAAATGACAGCCGTTTGAATTTCGCGCCTAAAGAAACGAGCGGCTGCGGCTCGCAGCGCTTCACTTTCCCTGTAGCTTGGCTAACAAGCGGCTACAGACGCTTCTCACTCTCGCTGCTTGCTGACTGCTCTCTCTGGCTGCGGATCAGCATTCGCTCTCGTTTGCCTGCTGATCGTTCTGTCTAGCTGCGGATCAGCGTTTGCTCTTATTGCCTGCTGATCGTTCTCTCTGGCTGCGGATCAGCGGCTAGTGATTCAGCGGTTGCATTGTGCCTCTGGTCGCCATCCCATCCTCGTCGCCAGTGTTAAGTTCGGGAAATGAGAGGCTGAACCAGGGCATGGATGCAACAAATACTTTATTATAATAATAAAGGACTGACCGTGCTTGCCAAGCCTGGAACTGGCTCGCAGCGATCAGCAACTGGTTGGACCCCGCAGCCTGCTTTTATAGCTGGCTGCTGGGGAGAACCAACCAATGGGAGAGAGGGCAACCGCCCCCGTATCACGAACGGACCTGAGTGGGAACTTCTTTAAGTTCCAGGGACATAACAATTTTAGTGTGTAGAAACTGGGTCATGTTCAATCCTTAGAAATGGCTTCAGTATCAATCAGACTAAATCCTATTTAAATATCTGAAATTTATTTCTCGATTTCAATATCTTAGGGTGTGGGGGGAGATAACACTGTTACACTACACTACAAAGCCTCAACATTTCAATATGACTACTTTATATTTTGTGATGGCAGTAGTCACAAGTATATCTTGGCAACTATTAAGCCAAAGGAAGCAAAAGTCAAAGTATCTGTCTTACTATGTGCAGGTCTAATACTCACTGCCAAGAGGTCTCTTTTGAAATTGTTTAATCAAAGTTCTTAAGCTCTTGCTAAATGTCTTGCTATGTATCGAATGTTTTTATCTCGGTTGTGGCTTAAACTCTTTGCCACTTAAAATCTTTGCTTAAACTAATCTACGTAGGAGTTCTTCTGGCTTCCTTGACTTTTGTAGATTCTTTAGGCTAGCTACTGTATAATAGGTAAACAGGTAAATAGATAATAGGTAAATCAATTTTAGGATTGCCTTTATTACTTAAGGCTATTTATAAAATAAATGTTATTGCTTAAGTTATTCGTTGTTGTGAATTATTCTTTATAATGAAGCTATCTTTTATTTTACAAGTGGTATCAGGAGGTTTTAAAATGATTTCTGTGCACAGTATCAGGTTTCAACTACCTTCAGCCATCTTATCTTTTTCTTTTTTCTTATTTTCCAGTTAGTTTCTAACTGAGATTTATTCGCTTTTCCACTACTTTCCTTCTGCATAGGAGAGGTGCAGATTGATAACCAGGTAAGCAAGGAGTAGCTTATAGCAAATAGTTGCTTATCTTGCTCACCTCATTTGATTTCAGGGAGAATGGAAGGAAAAGAGACACAGGAGAATTCATTAACTTGTTGCTTTTCTGAATGACATCTCTCCTTCTTTCTTCTTCTTAGACATTCACTCTGGTTTAAGGTATTATTTCTCCAATTCGCCACTTCCCTTCTTCCAAATTCTTTACTCTGATGGATACCTCTTCTTCTCTTGTTCCTGCTCTAACCCATAAAAAAAAAACACTTTCAACAATTGCAGTCAGAACAATAGTAATCACAGAATATCAACTGTAGCTCTGAAAAGGCTCAACTCCTGCTTTTAAAAGACAATTAGCTCCCCCTTGTACATTTGAAATGGGTAAATGTGTATACCAATCACTAAATGAGACAGTTGTGTGAAAAGAGTCACAGGAGTTCTCTATTACTCAGTTATCCTATCATGTATCATGTACATAGAAGACTTTGGGGGCAATGTCATAGTATTACCTCAGACAAATGGCTGTCTAAAACTTTCTTTGAAAATCTCTAGTGATAGAATACAAGAAGCAGATTGCTTTCATTGCTTGTTTCTGTCTGAAAATTCCTCCTTATTTTCAATTTGGGTATAACTTTAGATTCTTGGATATATGCAGAGTAGCTCCATACCCATTTCTTTTGTGATAGTGTTCTAACCCAGCCTTCACAAACCCCACTCAACAGCCTACTTGTGAGATGAAACCCCTTTTTATTTAGACATGGTATTCACTGACAAAGTTCCAGGTCACACATCCTTGTGTGATTCACAAGCCATAGCTGTTGCATCGCGGGAAAGAAACTCGGGACCCGGTTGACTTTTTCTATTCTTTATTTTCTTCTAGGATCTGGTTGTGGAGAAACCACGGCAGCCTTTTTTATAGCCATCTGCTCACGGCTCGTGGCCAATGAGGGCTCTTCAAATCTCCCGCCACCACAGACCAACCCATCATAAGTAAATATGCAAATATATAACACCCCTCCCCATGTGGTCCAGTCTAACCAATCCGTGCCCCACCTACATTACATAGTCACGTAGGTAGGCGGGGCTCTTATGGTTCCTACTGGACCTGCGCAACTCAGTCTTGAGTTTGCCTCTGGCCTGTTTGGACAGGGTTGCTGTTTCTCCTGTCCTTTCCTGTGGAACCTCCTGGAAGGTAGAATCAGCCATGCGACTCCCACCAGGCCTTTCCTGGCTGGTTGAGTCAGCTCGGCCGTTCCCGCCAGGAGTGGCTTCCCGATGGTTCTTTGAAGCCTGCTCCAGTCTCCCCAAGTTGTTTTCTTATACAGTCTCAAGTACGTGTTTGCGAATTCTGATTGGGGCTAATGTTAGTATTGGTTGTTGTGTAGTTGTTAGGGTTTGTTTTGTCAATTCTTTTATTTGTGAAGGGTCTCTTCCTCCCCTTCTGTTTGTGTTTGAGGGGTCACCCCCCTCTCTGGTTGGATTGTTTTTGCTTGAGGTTTGCGGAGGGTCTCCCCCTCCCACTCTATTGTGTTTGAGGGGTCTCCTCCTTCTTCTTCATAATTGTTTGTGTTTCTCAGTGTGGTTCTCGATCTGATTTGGTCTATGTGTCTCCTCCAGTTCTTCCCATCCTCAGCGTCTACCCTATATGACCAGGGTCCAGTTATTTGGGTTATTTTTGCTGGTATCCACAATGGTTCCCTGTGAGGTTCTTTGCATAAACAATACCCGGGTGACCCTCATGTAACAATTCAAGTATTCATTTCCTTAATATGTTCGGTATGACCACCCTATCCCCCCATAGTATACATTCCTTTAAGATTGATAGTTCTGTTTGCCTATTTCAAAACGGCTTGACAGTCTCGTCGGTTGCAGTCTCTGGCCACCCTTTACCATCCCAATTTAAAATCCGCACCAGGTTTTTGTCTCTCGTGGTTTCCATAGCAATGTCTGTTGCTGTTATGGGTAGGTTTGCCAACATCTCGATTTGAAGGGTTGATGTGGTTGGTGCAGGATCGTCATCTAAATCAGGTAGGGGGCAACTGCTCAGAGCATCAGCATGTGTTATATTCTTTCCTGGTCGGTAAATTAAGTTGTAGTTATAGGCAGCTAAGAATTCGGACCACCTCGTAATTCGCAGTGATGGATGTTAGGTGTAGCTTTGTTTCCTGCGAGGATTCCTAGGAGAGGTTTATGGTCTATGACAAGTGAGAAAGTTCTGCCATAGATATACTCGTGGAAGCATTTTATTCCTGTTATTGAGGCCAATGCTTCTTTGTCTAGTTGGCTGCAATTTCGCTCCAGTTTAGATAGAGTTTTTGAGTAGAATGCGATAGGTGCTTCTCTTCCATCGGGTAATATGTGGCTGAGTATGGCACCAATGCCAAGTGGTGATGCATTGCATGTTAGTGTTATTGGAAGGGTCTCGTATTGTATTAGCACACAGTCAGATGTAAGTAATTTTTTTATTTCCTGGAATGCTATTTCTTCTCGTCACCCTCAAGTCCAGGTAGCTTTCTTGTCAAGCAACCTCTGTAGTGGTTTTGCTATCGTTGCTTTCTGTTGCAAGAATACATTGTAAAAGTTAATAAATCCCCAAAAGGCTTGCAAGTCTGCTTTATTATTGGGTCTGGGAGCTTCCTTTATTGCTCTGATTTTGTTTTCAGTGAGGTAGATCCCTTCTTTGTCTATAAGGTATCCCAGGATTTCGACTTTGTCGGTGGCTAATTGGCACTTCTTTTTCACTTTAAATCCTGCCCCTTTAAACTTGTGTAAGACCTCCCTTAGGTAGTCTTTCAGTTGTCCTTTATCCTTGGCTGATACTAATACATTGTCAAAGTATGGAACCACTCCCTTTACTCCTTGCAATAGGCATTCCATTAAACTCTGGAATAACCCTGGGGCCATGCTAACTCCAAATTGCAGTCTGTTGCATTTGAATGCTTCCCTGTGTGTCACAATTGTTTGTGCTTCCTCTGTTTCTGGGTCAACTGGTAACTGTTGGTAGGCTTGAGCAAGGTCCAGTTTCATGAAGATTTTACCTCCCCCTATAGAATGTAATAGGTGCTGGACCATGGGACAGGGTATGCGCTTTGCTGTAATGCATGGTTAAGGGTTGCTTTATAGTCCCCGCAGGTACGTACTGACCCATCTGGTTTAATAGGGGGTTTCCCACCTTGCGTGGTCTGTTGGTTCTAAAAACCCCTGTGCAATAAGTTTATCTAATTGTTCATCAATTTTTGGTTTTAATGCGAAAGAAACTTGCCTCGCCTTTAGTCTTATAGGGGCTATATTTGGATTTAACTTAAATTAGATAGGGGACCCCTGGTACTTGCCCAGTTGTCCATTGAAGATGTCCTGGAATTCTTTCATCAGGTCTTCTTCCCAGTCTGTCTTGGTAATGTTGTTTATTCCAGTTACTTCAATTCCTAATGGTGCAAACCATTTGAGACCCAATAGGCTGGATCGATCCTGGTCGACTATTGTTAGTGGGAGGATTTTAGTGTGTTTTTTGAATTTAACTTTGAAATGTCCAGTACCTACTACAGGAATTCTGTTTCCCTGGTAGTCCTTTAGTGTTAGCTTTTTTATTTCGAGTTCTCCCTTGTTTATATCAGGTATTAGTCCTTTTAGGGTATTCCACGATACCATTGATAAATATGAGCCTGAGTCCATTTCCATCTTGCATGGCTGGCCTTCTATGGTGACTTGCACATGTACCTTTTTTGCATTGGTTTTATTTGACTGCCCAATGGTCACTGTTTGGTATGTTTCCTCATTTCTGTTTATTTCTTTTCCTCACTTGTTTCTGTTCTCTTGACTCCAACGGCTTCCTGTTTGCCTTTTCCTCTCTCGGCGGCGGGGGGGGTGTTCCATCTTTGTCTAGGGTGATAGTTATTTCTTGTTTAGCATGCCCTAGCTATATGTCCCTGCCAAATCTGCAAATAGCATTGAAGAAACAGCATTCGGAACATGGATGGTTTCCTCCACACCTGGCACAACAAAATTCTGACCTTTTTTCATTCCGCTCCCATCTACCCTTTTCCGACCAGAGTTGATTTATCTCTTCTTCTTTCTCTTTGTCTTCTGATGGGGATTCGATGTCCTTGTAATGTGTTGTGGTGGTGGTTTTTTGAGCTTCCTATGATGTCTTATTGTGTGTTTGACTGGTGGCTTTTTGGTTTTCTATAGGTATTTTATTCATTTGTCACATGGTGGCTGCCGATTTCTGTGTAGCTTCAGCTGCAGTGGCTTCTTCTATTGCCTCCTTTAATGTTATATTGGGTCGTTAGTAATTGGCCCTGTAGTGTAAGGTCCTTCAATCCCAGGACCACTCGGTCCCTCATGGCGTCATCCATGTTTAGAAATTTGCATGCTCCACTAATGTCTCTTAGTGCTGCAACAAATTCTCTGATACTCTCATCTTCTTTTTGATCACGCCTATAAAATTTGTGTCTTTTGATGAGGCATGAAATGGTTGGTGTGTAGTGAGCTCACAGTAATTTGTCTAGGTCCGTCCACGCCATTGTCTTGACATCGGTGGGTGCCACTAATGCCTTTGCCATTTTGAATACTGTAAGACCACAATGGGTGAGGAAAATGGCCCTCTATTTTGGGATATTCCATGGAGGTCACTTCCTTCTAGGAACATGAGGAATCGGTCGACGTACAATTTCCACTCTTCGGTTGTTGGGTTGAATGGTGCGGGTGGCGAGTTGTTCCTGGCCATTTCATCTCATCGGTCTTCGTTGCCATGTGATCAACTGGGCTCCTTTGTCTCAGTATCCCACCCTCATTGCCAGTGTTGCATCGTGGGAAAGAGACTCAGGACCCGGTTGACTTTTTCTACTCTTTATTTTCTTCTAGGATCTGGTTGCGGAGAAACTGCAGCAGCCTTTTTTATAGCCGGCTGCTCGTGGCCAATGAAAGCTCTTCAAATCTCCCGCTGCCATGGACCAACTCATCATAAGTAAGTATGCAAATATATGACAATAGCAGTCTCTGAGTTCCCTGCAGGGAGCCTCAACTAACACTTCAATCCCAACACAAGGAGCCCTGTCCAACCTGGGTTGTGGCAAACAAATCCTGGCATGGAATTCTTCTGGAGCATGAACAGTTGTCTCCAAAAACCATGCCCCCCACGCCCCTCCTTCTTATATCCTAAACAGGGAGGGACTTGTTAATGTCTCCTTCTTTTCCTGGATAGCTGGCATTCAATCCTGTATTGCTCTTCTCTCTGCACTTTTCTGCATATATGCACATCTGAGATAGGCACCAGCTCTTCCTCCCTCTCGCTCAGCTCAGGCTCTGAAAAGAGCTGTCTCTCCACCTGAGTGTGAGTAGATGGGTCCTGCTCTGCATCTGGCTCGGAAAACTCCTGCTTCTCAGAGCCTTCCACAAGCCCCAATAGTAACCCAGCATCCCCTCCATCTCCTCTGACTCATCTGACTTGACTGCCAGACCTACTGGCAGTCGACGAACCACAACAGATAGTCCGTCAAGTATTTGAAGATTACTACCATGTTTTCCTTAGCCTTTTCTTTGTTAGTCTGAACACAATTTCTTTAACCATTCTTCATAGCATTTGGCCTCCAAGTCCATCATTTTCACCATTCTTCTGTACAATCTTTCCTCTTTTTGTTTTTATGACCAAAAGTGGATACAGTAGTTTAACTATGATCTGAATAAAGCAGAACAGGCACCTCTCATGACCTCAACACTATACTTTTGTGAATACTGTCAAAAATTGCATCTCTTTCGGAAGATGCTCTCCACTGCTGGTTCGTGCTTAGACTGTGATTTGCCAAAACACAAAGATTATTCCTACAGTTGTACTGGCAACTCAATATATAATATCCAGAAACTGAGTTTGTTAGGATTCATAAAAGCCTGACTGGAGGTGTAAAAGTTATGCAGAAAGATCTAAGTTCCCACCTAACATTATAGTTCTCTAGTTCTCTCACATTTAAAGTTAGTATGGGATTCAACAGACATTTCATTGAGTACTATGATTTTCATTCAGCCAAAAGTAGATTGGCATTTCTGTAAGTATCATGGAAATGCCACTGCATGGGTCAAAATTAGTCAAGCTCAACTAATGGCAATATTGTACCTGTCACAACATGTCCTACGTAGCAGTAAATAATCTGAGAAGCAATTCATTAAAGAACACTATGAAAAACAAATGCAACAGTCATCTGTACACTGAATTGAGAATTCTATAATGTATTGGGCATTTAGAGACAGAAGACTATTATGGTTAGCATGCACTGTGCATATAATGTGGCCTAGAGAAACCTAAAATGATCTCTGCTTTAATATTTCACTGGCTGTGAGATGGGGTCATCTGCATGTCACTTCTGTTCCCAACCATCTTCTCTGACCCAAAATATAGCAAAACGTGTGCCACAGCAGCTGCTCATGTCAAATAACTCCCAAGGAAAATGCTGCCTTAATTTGTTTTCTCCAAACTTTTCACCTGACCTGTTGATGCGTACCATAGCTTTTGCTTTATAAAACTCTTCTGCATACTGTACAAAATATGCAACAAATAGCAAATACAGCTATATCAAGTAGTTTGGAAAAAAGATAATTTAAACCCTATTGGGACAAATTTTAATGAAATGAACTAATGTAAGGTTTAGACTGCTGTTGCAAATGTTCAAATCTCCAGTAACCCACCAGGATGATGATTCATTAAAAATATAACAAAACGGAAGTGTAAACAAGATAAAGCATCCAGGACATAGTTTATGGGAATTCTTTCTAACCTCTTAATAATAGTTCTGATTTGGGTCATGTGATCAGGAGAGAAGAGATTTAGTATGATTCGGTTACTATTGTTATGAGCCATTGGCCAATTGTCTTTCTTATAGGAATGGGGTTTTTTTCAGGATTTCTTTTCTAGGAAACCCCCAGATATATATAATCCATTTTAGAACTTCAAACTTTTATTATACACTACGTAATATATACACTATGTAAACCATATTGTTGCTCCAGACCACTCAACTTTGGAGCAATTATCTTATGAATGGATAAAGTCCAGAGCCTATTTGCATAATTTCTTTCTAGAATTCAATGCATAGACAGATAAACGAATAATAAAATCAATAACTTATATAGTACTGGCTAATCCTATGCAAATCAAATAGGCACTAGATTAGTCTTAGATGGATAATCTGTTGGGACTCAACTCTGAATGTGCCGGCTTTCTACAGATGTAAAGCTACTGACAATAAGCGCAAAATATATGGAGGTAATTAGCAAGAAGAACATTCCTTTCCTGATTTAAAAGACTTATTTTGCAAGTCACTTTGCAACATGTCTCCCCTAGGTAGACTGATGCTGTAAGGGCTGTCATCAGTCTTACCTTCTTAGATTAGTTCTCATTTGCCTTTGACCTCCGCAGTTCAATTTCTTTCTTGGTTGACTTTGTCTTCATATTGGAGGAAAAGCCACAACAGGCTTCTAACAGTAGCTACACTTAAATAACTCAAACTTTCCTATCACTACATCATTTCTTCCATAAAGCTTATCTTAATTTTGTTTATGCAATTACCAGATTCACTTGTTACACTCCAAACTATTTTGTGTGTGTGTGTTTGGGTGTGAATGTTGGCACACACATTTATCTGGGAATATATACACACATATATAAATGCAATCTTTTCACTGAGCAAAGCTATCTACCACCTAGCATAATTTTAACAGATAAATTAACAGGGGACCAGCAATTATTTTCTTGCCTTACTCCAATCTATAATATAGTTAGTCCTTGACTTAGGACCACAACCAAAACTAGAATTTCCACTGCCAAGCAAGGCAGTTGTTAGGTGACTTGTTATGACCTGTTGGACATCGCTCTTCCAGCAGCCAAATTGGATTAGGAGGTAGGGTGGGAATTGGGGCCAGCATCAAGACAATCTGAGAGGTCCAAGGGGGAAGAGGGAATGGAGAAATCAGAGATAGAGACAGAGGCAGAGCTTGGGACACCCATTAGCCCTCAGATGGAGAGTCAACAGCTCCCAGGTCTGGAAATGGCTGATGAGGAAGAGGAGGAACAGCTGGGTCCAGTGCCTGATGAATGGATGCGCAGAAGGCAGAAGAGAGGAGAGCAGTGGAAATCTATGAGCTGACCTTGGGACAGAAGAGCCACCATTGCTGGTGAAGCCACACCCTAGCTTTGGGGATAAAATGCAGGGGGTGGGGATGAACAGGTGTGGCAGACAACTATTTATCTCCCTGCTAGACTTGTTAGCATGTCTTTTTGCTGGCGCTCCTAATAAACTCCGCAGTTTATTTAATTACAGAGGGTTTCTCATGTTTGGGAGCTGGGTCAGAAATGTTTTTTGTAATGATCATTAAGTCACACAGTTGTTATACAAATGTGGCTTTCCCCATTGATTTTGCATGTCAGGAGCCTTTTGGGAAGTCTGCAAAAATACAGCACAGATAAGTGAGTACCTATCAGCTCAAAATCAAATCCCACAACAACCACAACCACTACCTCAACTACAATCACAACTACAACCAAAAATAACCACCAAACCACAGCCACAAACAATTGCTATCCCTTCAAATAATTCCACAAATAATATCTCCTTATTCATCAGAGACACCATGGAACATGAATAGAAACATCCAAATGCCATCTTATTTGGTCTCAAAGACACCAACGAATCAGATGACATCACCAAAGTTCGTGATATCATAAGCAACTCTAATACAACAAACATCTCTCCTGAAGATATCATTGAAATAACCAGAGATGGCCATGTGTACAAATACAATGATGTCTCTGTGGCCTCAAAATTTTGTAGAGTTGCATGCAAAAATGAGTCCAGCAAATGCATATTCATACATACAATAAATGCCATTGCAAAAACCAATCCCAACCACAAAAAAACTTCGCTCAAGACCAGACTTATCCATACTGCAAAGAATCCGCTCCCGTGAATTCCACACAGAACTCAAAAACCATCTAGACAATGGAGAAAAGGACCTGTACATTGACTAATGAGCTGATTGCATCAAAAGAAAGTCACACAACCCACAACTCCACATCCAACCCCACCCCATCCAATTCAACATCACTCAAAACTAGGCATGCACATCACTAACTACCTCTATTCCAACCACAACTGGCCTTAAATGAAAGCTACTCAAGAAGCCTTGTAAATAAAATACCTGAATTTCTCTTCTTACTAAATATGGCTAAATTCAACATTATATTTGTCTGTGAAACATGGCTCAACGCATCTCTCCCTGACTCCATTACCACAGTAAGAGACTATCATTTTACCAGTTTACCAATCAGATCATGAAATCTGTAGAGGAGGTGGTGTTGCTATCTTCTATAAAAAGTCCCTACATCTGAAGAATATCCAAATTACCCAGGATCTTGCTATCCTTAGACCATCGTCTGGGAACTATCCTTAAATATCACATTTTGGTTCTTACTGTGTTACAGAGCCCCTGATATGACATTGAACATGCAAACAAGCTAAATACACTACTAACATGGGCAGCATCCTGCACACACTTTTATCTTTCTTGGTGACTTTAATCTACTTCATATTAACTGGATCCTTAACAAATGTACAACTGAACCCACACATGCAACCTTCTACAATGCAGTAAGAAATCTGAGACTAGAACAACTAGTAACCAACAACACTAGACTTAACAACTGCCTCGATCTCATCTTCTGCAATAGTTTGAATTCAATTTACGGAATACAAATTAAAGAACCCTTTTCCAACAGTGACCACAACATGATTGACTTTTGTCTCAACATACATCCATACAAAAATAATCACAACGACGGAATTCCCAATTATAACTTCAAAAAAGGCAACTATGATCTTATAAACAATGATCTCTCATCCCTTGATTGGCAATTTCTATTCTCTGGATGCAATACTGTAGAAGACCATTACAACATATTTTTTACTTGAAGTCAAAAGAGTCATCAAACTATATGTATCATTAACAACTCCCAAAACCAGAAAAAACAAATTACCCATAACAATAAGGAAGCTTCAATCCAAAAAGAAATCACTTTGGAAGAAAATCAAATCTCGTCATGTTGCCAACTTCAACAGCTAATACAAAAATTTATACCACCTGATAAAAACTGAATGTACCAATGATCACATTAAACCAGAAGAAAACCTCCTATGCACCAATTCCACTTGCGCTTTCAACAATTTTGTAAACAACAAACTAAAAGAATCAAGGTCCATCCCACCCCTGAAAGGACCTAATGGTAAAGACTGCAACTACGACACCATTAAAGTCAACCTCTTTAACACATTCTTTGGCTCAGTATTTGTAAACAGCAATGGATTCTGCCCAGTATTTCCTAGTCGAACCACAGACAACTACAATGATCTAATACATATCGATTTTACAGAAGACAATATTGAAAAAGCACTACGCAATCTAAAACCATCTCTATCTATTGGACCAGATGGAATATGTGCCTACTTCTTAAAAAAGCTATCCACTGCCATAGCAGAACCTCTAAGCATAATCCTTCAGGACCAGTTCCTTGCCAAAACTATAGTCACAAGCCACGGTCATCCCCATCTTCAAAAAGGGAGACCCCAGCCTAGTTGAAAATTACAGACCAATCTCTTTATGCTGTGTCACCTGTAAAGTCATGGAATCAATTATTAACCAATCCATCATCCTCCACTTAGAAACAAACAACCTACTCTCTAAAAAACAATTTGGTTTTAGGAAAAAACTATCATGTAATCTGCAAATCTTACACTGCAAAAACTTATGGACTACACAACTCGATCAGGGCAAAGCAATAGACGCAATCTATTTGTAAAGACTTTGTAAAGTCTTTGATTCAGTGGTACATGACAAACTACTCCTAAAACTAAAATCTTACAGTATCTCTGGACACCTGCATTACTGGATGGAAGCATTCCTCTCAAACAGACAACAAATGGTCAAAATTGGGAGCATCCTATCAAATTCTTCACCTGTCAATAGTGGTGTCTCCCAAGGCAGTGTTCTAGGACCAACTCTCTTATACTCTATATAAATGACCTCTGCGATCATATCAAAAGCAACTGTGTTGTCTTCGCTGATGATGTAAAGGTATTCAACACCACAGATAATACTGCTATCCTTCCAAAAGACTTTGAGTATGTATCAGAATGGTCAAACAAATGGCAACTTCAAATCTCAACAAATAAATGCTCTGTCCTACATATTGGCAAAAAAAAATCAGAAAATAAAATACAGGCTGAATAGTCAAGACCTTGTTGATGATCCAAACTCTGTCAAGGATCTTGGAGTACTCATCTCTAATGACATAAGTGCTAGAGCCCACTGTAACTACATAGCCAAAAAGGCATTAAGAGTTGTTAACCTAATCTTACGTAGCATTTTCTCTGGTAATATTACACTACTAACTAGAGCATACAAAACATTTGCATACTCAAATACAGCTCATCAGTCTGGAACCTACATTACGTATCCGATATTAACACAGTTGAGAAAGTCCAGAAATATTTCACAAGAAGAGTTCTCCTCTACTCATTGCAGAATACCTTATGCCACCAGATTGGAAATTCTAGACCTAGAAAACCTAGAACTATGCTGCATTCGGTCCGATCTAAATATAGTATATAAAATCATACATTACAATGTCCTACCTGTCAATGAATACTTCAGCTTCAACTATAACAACACAAGAGCACACAATAGATACAAACTCAAGGTTAATTGCACCAAACTTGATTGCAGAAAATACGACTTCAGCAACAGAGTGGTCAATGTCTGAAATACTCTACCTGACTGTGGTTTTTTTTTCCCAAACCCCAAAAACTTTAACCTTGGACTGTCTACTATTGACCTCACCCCTTTCCTAAGAGGTCTGTAGGGGGGCGTGCATAAGTGCCTCAATGTGCCTACCATCCCTGTCCTATTGTTTCTTTTATATTTTTTATTTTTCTTTTATGTAGCCATGTATTCATAACTATGTTTTTACTTATACCTATTATCTTGTAAGCAATTGACAAATAAAAATAAATAAATAAAATAAATAAATGATGATCACATGATCCCAGGATGCTGAAACCATTGTAAATGCATGCTGGTTTCCAAGTGCCCAAATTTGATTATATGACCATGAAAATGTTGTAATGGTTGTAAGTGTGATGATCAGTTTTAAGTCCTCAACATACCCTCCCTGCAGGGGTGAATTTCAAAAATTTTCCCTACCAGCTCTGTGGCTGTGGGCATGGCTTGGTATTCTTCAGAGGTGGTATTGAGCATCTGACCAGTTCTGGAGAACTGGTAGGAGAAATTTTGAGTAGTGTGGAGAACTGGTAGTAAACTTCCCTGAAGAGTGGGGTGGGAATGGAGATTTTACAGTATCCTTTCCCTGCCACGCCCACCAGGCCATGCCATGCCCACCAAGCCACTCCCACAGAACCATTGGAAAAAAAATTTGAATCCCATCACTGGTATACTTGGTATAATAGTAATTGCAACCAGGGATAATATTTTTACCGATTCATATCATCCCTACTACCTCTCCCGAGGTGGGCCGAGGTTGTTGAATTTCACCCCTGCCTCCCTGCCTTACTGAGTAGGCTGGGCTTATGTAATGGGGAAAATATGCTTTAAAATCATGTCATAATCAATATCAATATCAATATCTCGGATTGAACCAGGAAGCAAACCTGCACAGGAAGCTTGTGCAGCAAAAGTGTTGCCATCCTTGGGTGCCCAAGATTGCTCATATTCTGTGCCGACCCAAAGTTTGAGATACTCTTCAAGGATAGCCCCATGTAGAGTGCATTGCAATAGTCCAAACAGGAGACAACCCAGATGTGAGTGATATAGAACTACTATTACTTAATAATAATAAGCTTACTATGTTAAGCTACTATTATGTTTTCATTTATAAGAATACAAGATAGATAGTTGTAGTGATGTTTTAAGCCATCTTTCTGTATCTTCTAGTTTGGCATTTTCTAGTTTAAAACTCTAGTGCATCCTTTCTGCATTGTATATGCTAATCTTTATAGCACAAAGCTGAAATAATATTGGAGAAAGAAAATGGAGATAGAACTGAAACATCTGTGGGAAGAAGTATTTTTTGTTTACACAATATATCTGGCAAGGCTCCTGGGGAACAAAATAATAAATTATTGGTGCTAAATCCTCCAGTAAGCAAATATTTTCTCAGTGAAGGTAATTTACAAAAGCTGGGACATATGTTCATAGAGATATTTCTTTCCCAAGCTACTTGAGCTTTGTTAACCAAAGGGAACAAGGTGCAGCCACAGTTTTAACTTGATTATTACACATTCTGCTAATGTGTACGTAGAAAAAAAAATCTCTCTACCAGTAACCTGCTTACATAAGGTCGCTTATTCCATGCAATTATAAAACTCCAGAAAGGAAGTTATTAAATCTAATATGAAATATTTTCCCTATCCTCCCTGGGGAGTGCCATCTTTTATCTTTTGCTTTTCTACAGTTATTTTAGAAACTTCTGAACTAACTAAATTCTGGTTTAACAGTTTTATTATTACCTTTATTGTCAGAGTACAACATGTGTACAATGAGATTGGCTGAGCCTCCCTTCATGCACACACACACCCAACATATAACTGAGATCTGCCAACAAATGTCACAGTGCAGCAAGTTCTTCACTTTCCTGGTTTTCAAGAATTCATTTCCATTTTATCTGTTAATTCAGTTTTCTAACCTGCCCTCTTATATCTAGCATTCTCTAGTGTCAATGTAATCATTCTCATTAAAGGTTCTTGGTGATATCCCATTTAGTTTTGCCTGATTTCTAAAATATTAGAACCATCTGCCAAGATGGCCATAGCCGTTTTTATATATGTAGGTAGTACCATTCTGGCTATATATCATAAATAAAAGAAAGCACTGTAGTGCTTTCCTTGAAAAAAGAAATGCAAGCCAGCTCTAAGTGAGGACTGCTAGATGTGCGGATCCATATACATCATGCTAATTTTGTCTTATTAATTTGTTGGATAGTCATTCTGGTCTAAGGATAAAAAAGAAAGATGATTTCTTAAGATCCGCATCTACTTGTTGTCCATAATTTTCCCCACATTTTTGTACACAATTTGTCCTAAAATACAGTTGACAGTTTCTTTGACAGAAGCCTCAGCCTTGACAGATGCTGGAAGACCTTGCTAAAGGTAGTATCAGAATTAATCACCAGAAAGATTTCTTTCAATTGCTTAATATATGAGGTCATTAATAGAAAAAACTTTATTATCCACAGAAAAAAACCCAAGGAAAGGAGATTATAATTTATTGGAATTGGATAAGGAGATTGTTGGAGAGGTAGTTTTCTCCATCTTGGTGCCCTTGGTGCTACTGGTGACGGTCAAGCCCATGAGTTAGGGTAGACCAGACCAGGAAATGAACTGCACATGAAAGTTATAACTATTATTAAGAATTACTATAATAACAGAATGTTGCAGTCTGATTATGCTGTACCTCTTCTCCTCTTTTATACACCTGTGAATTGTCTGAACCTCTTCTGCATGTGTTTGGTGTTTTACTTGATTTAATATATGTTACTACCCTTATCAATTTAATAATGGAGCTTGCATATCACCATCAAGGTCATCTTTCTACAGTCTCTGCAGAACCCTGTTCTGTTTGCAAGACTCTCGAGATAGTTTCAGTACTTCTGGAAAGCAACAGATTATAGGGCAACTTCAAGGTTAGTAAAACTTTATTGAGATATGCCAATTCTCTTGTGGTGGTTAATGACTGCAATAAAGTTATGTAAGAAAGTATTGAGGTGTGTAACACTAACCATATATCTTGATAAGATGCCTTAGGGAAACAGAAGTATCCATCAAGAATAAGACTTTTATAATATATATAAAAGCACAAATATATATATATACACACACACAACTTTAAAAGCACAAATATAATGACGTGGGAAAATACCCGAACAAAGCTGAATATCATACATATAAATACCTGCGAAAACTTAAGAAAACTTATATATATTTGTAGATTTTCACAGGTACAGGTATGTAGGTCTAGGTGTGTTCAGCCCACTGGCACGAAGCCGAAAGCACCAGCCTGAGGATGGCGAGTGGGACCTCGCTGAAACATCACCAAGATAGTCTTAATCTTACATAGGAAAAGACCCAAACATACCTAGATATATCTTAGGAAAGCCTAGCTAGGTGGAAGTGCCTACATGACTTTGATTTTGTTAAAAAGAAAAATAAACAAGGTAGATCCTAGTTCTCAGATGGAATAACATCAGTAATACCTAGTAGCTGAGAATTTTATTTTAAAAAGTCCTAGAAGAAGACAATGGCAAGCCACATTCTTATTGTGCAAAGCAAAGCAAACAAACAAATCCCAGGTAAAAGGTAAGCACTATATTTATCTGTTTTACTTCAATTCATCAGGGCTGCACAGTGGCTCATCAGCTAAGACTTATCAGCTTATCAGCTGGAAAGCAGTAAGGCCAAGTTTGAGACCCGAGTGCCATACAATGGGGTGAGCTCCTTGCCCTAGCTCCTGCCAGCTTAGCCAAATACAAGTAGATAAATAGCTACCACTTCAGTGGGAAGGTAACAGTGCTTCGTGACTGGCCACATGACCATGGAAATGTCTTCAGATGGCGCTGGCTCAATGACCTTAAAAAGAGACACATCACCCTATAGTTGGCAATGACTAGCACAGTAAAATCTGCAGTGATTCCTTTACCTTTTTTTTACTTCTATTCATCTGCTATTAATTGCATTATCATAAAACATTACATACTGATTCCTATTCCTATTACATCATTCCATTCCATGCTATTCTACTATACTCTAAATTGGTTTCTCCATTGTTCAGCTATCCTTGATATGAAAGCTTATTCTCTCCTTTGGCAGATACTAGAAATGCTCAGATCATCTGCTACCAATTCTCCCATGGTCTTTCCAAAGCCTTTGCCTCTTTTAATCTCCCTTTTTTCTCAATTTTTTCAGTCTCTAATGAATTTACTTATTATGGTTTTTACTTTATCACTAAAACAGCTGTTCCAAACAACAGATATATGCTAAGCAAAAATTCACTTGAGTAGCAAATATGACACAAATTATACAATCAATATTTCATGCCATTTTTTTTCAATTGAAGCAATATAAGAAAACTATTCATCTATTGCAGAGTGACCCTAATTAAATGGTAGCCAAACAGCTATCAGGTACAAGTGGTATTGTATCAGTATTAATGTCTTGCCCCTTGGCCTTTAAAATGGCCAATTTTATTTTACAGAGGATCTTTGTAGAAAGCCAAATCTTGATAAAATTAGTTCTATTATTCAGTGGGAGGTCATGAACCAATATACTTTATCTTGGTGGCACAAATCATAAGTGAATTTCTTACTGAACAGCTGTACTTGAAAGTTTTACATTAATGTGAAGATTACCATGGGAGATTAATTTATTGTTTAAATCTGGTCCTTGTTATTAAACTTTGTTAACAATGTAAGAAATGCAGTTCTAGGCTACCTCAACAGTATAGTGACACAATCAAGACAATAATTGTGTTTTCTATTTGTTCATTCCTTTCTATTCATCATACTTAATCTAGAATAATGTATCCAGCTCTAGGCATTAGATTTCAGAAGGACATTGATAGACTAGAATATGTCCAATAGAAAGCAACAAAGATTTTAAGGGAAAACTTCAATTGGAGGTATTGTATGTGTTAAACCTGGAGAAAAGAATATTATGATTAGATCTGATAGTCATATTCTGAAGAGTTATTATGTAGAAGATGGAGAACTGTTTAGAATGTTCTCAAAAGAAAATTACAAATTTAAATTGCAAGGAAATAAATTTTGTTTACACATTAAGAGTATTTTTAATGTAACACTGTCTCAGGATATGTCAGATAGACAATTGCACCAGTGGATTCTTGCGATAGGCAGAAAGTTGTATTACATAGTCATCAGCTTCCCTTCCAACCTTTTAACTGTAAGATTATCTGCATTTTCCATTGCTCTCCCTTTATCTACCAAAGTCTGGGTGGATAAATACTAAGAAAACTGTACCTGATGCTCAAGGATACTCATATTTGTGTATCCATGTGCAGTGCATGGTCCAAGTTCTTATTTCTTCACTTCCTTCTTAGTATATTTTTATTTTTAACCTTGGGGGTATTTTTCTTTAGTTTCTGTCTTGCAGTTTAATTTCTTTAAACTCTGCCCCCTTCAAAGATTAGCTTAGAAATATATCAAAGTCCTGCCTCCTCAGGAAAGAAAAACCTGTTGAAAGTGGTTCACTTTATTTGTGATCCAATTTATATGCACAGAGAGCTTAGTTGTTTATACTCATCTGGGCTCATAAATCTCCTTCAAATCCACTCACCTCTTTTCCCTATGTGTAATCACTGTAACCAAGTAAGAGATGGAAAGGGTCATCAGCAACTGAAGTGACCCCAAAACTGAACAATAATGTAGATTTCAAGAGAATTGTGCTCTCCACTGATGCTCTGAGATAAGATGATATATGATTCCATCCCTTCTTTCTATTTGCCACCACTTGTCATTGCTATTTGTATGCATCACTATCACACTATGTACAGGACAACGGTACTTCAGGACACTTTTTGTTGAAAGTTATGGCTTGGCAGGAGCAAGGAATGGAGAGAGAGGTTATACCTTCTATATAGGATACTATGACATTTCATCTCCCCCAAAAATGAATCTCAGTGATATCATCAAATAAGATCTCACTAATAATTTGTATCTTGATGCAAGAGCCATGGTGGCACATGGGTTAGAGTGCAGTACTGTAGGCCCCTTCTGCTACTGCCGACTGCCTGCAATTTCACAGTTCAGACCTCACCAGGCTCAAGGTTGACTCAGCCTTCCATCCTTCCGAGGTGGGTAAAATGAGGACCCAGATTGTTGGGGACAATATGCTGACTCTGTAAACCGCTTAGAGAAGACTGTAAAGCATTGTAAAGGTATATATAAGTCTAAGTGATATTGCTACTAATTAAATACCACAGAGGTTGATTGCTACAAACTGGAAATTACAGGAATGACAATTAAGGTGTTAAAAAATTTCTCCTCAGCCATGCAGTTTATTGGGTGTCTCTCTCAACCCAACTAATTTCAGAGTGTGACTGATAAAGACCTGGGGAGGCCTCTATGCACATTGCCTTGAGACTTCAGAGAAAAGATGGTATAGAAACATAAAAAACACAAAGCAAATCAATAGTGTGAGTCCCAAAAGGCTATTCAGCAGCACTGAGTAGCATTATTTTTTTTTTTTTGGTTTGCATGAAAGTAAGTAACTCAGTGTATATAGCTGGGTGGTAATAATAAAAATGGAGTGGTTTTCTTCATTTAAGTACTATAGTGCATTAGGAGCTAAAAAAAAAAAGAAGGGGATAAATGACTTGAAAATGTACTTATAGTAGGTTGTGGATGAATAGAAGGTGATCTTTGCAGACAAATTTCTATGTCTGGGAACAGACACATCACACCGAAGCACTGTAAATTTAATCTTTAACTTCTTTGTATACACAAAATTACAGCTGCGTTACAAACAAAAAGACCAAACACCCCACCCCCACTGAGTCTGACATCTTTCTACTCCAACTTATGTTTTACTGCCAGGTAAACAGATTTAAGCTGCTGAGTAAATGTACCTGCTGAGTAAAGAAATTGTGTTTAATATTGAGGTAAAATCTATTGGCTCCCTTGAATTTTAATACTAACATAAAGTCAGATGAGGATGTTTTTCTCCGAAGTGCTCTGACTTAGAAAATTACTAGCTGTTTTGGGCATCAGATATATTATTATACCCTCTCTATTTAACCAGGCCTTTTCATTATGCTCAGAATTTCCATACAACACAAGCCAAAAGTCACTAATTGCTTCTGAGATCATATCAATGAATACAAGATCTGATTTGAAGACTGAAGACTAAAAGTAAGATACAATAAATATGATGGAAGAATGTTGCTTTTGTTTGGAGACAGAGAGCATCAGCAGATAATTCTTGATATTAGTAGAAAAGAACTATTGCACTGTCTTATTTAAGTCAACAAACTGAGCCTGTCAGAGACATCTAAAGTAAATCACCTTATATAAACACCAGATAATGGAATGGAATGGAATGGAATGGAATGGAATGGAATGGAATGGAATAGAATAGAATAGAATAGAATAGAATAGAATAGAATAGAATAGAATAGAATAGAATAGAATAGTTGAAAGGGATCTTGGAGGTGTTCTAGTCCAATCCCCACCTGCTCAGGCAGGAAACCCCATACCAGGGGTTGCCAACCTTTTGGACCTCAGGGACCACCAAATGCATAATTTTAAAATCCCATGGACCAGAGACCCTGGGAAAATCCCATTTTCCTACCGATTGATCATTCTTTATTTGGGATCATAGGATACTGTCTCCAGCTCTGTTCTGAGAAAGAGGTGGGGGAGGGAGGGAGAGAGAGAGAGAGAGAGAGAGGTGGGGGAAGCAGCAGAATTCTTTCTTTCTCTCCTCCAAACTCTGCCAGAAATGAGTCTTTGTGAGACTTGTCGCGCTGGCACAGCCTCTTGGAACAGGATGCCTTGCAGGGTCAAAAAGACTCATTTCTGGTGGAGTTTGGGGGAGAGAAAGAAAGACTGTTGCTGCTTTCCTTGCATGCAGCCAAAAGCAGAAGAAAGAAATGGAAAGAAGCAGCCCAGTAGCCAGGTGAGGTGCAGGGGGTGAGTAGGGCAAGTTCCTCCCTCCGCCCTTCCCCCCTCCCCTCACTACTTCGTGTTGTTCAATGCAAGCGATGCAAGCCTTGTGCTCCCACAGGTCATGTGGGTGGCGCAGCCTTGTGTTCCCATGCAGCCTGGATTAATTGCTTTGTGTGGTGCTTTGGGGCTTTCTCTGCAGATCACCAAAACTTTCTCGCAGACCAACAGTGGTCCCCGGCCCACTGGTTGACGACCATTGCCCTGTACCATTTCAGGCAAATGGTTACAATAGGCAGTTTTCTTCCCATGTTTCAAAGTTGTTTTATGCTCTCCTACTTACACAGGTAGTCCTTGACTTGCAACAGTTCATTTAGTGATCGCTCAAAGTTACGGCATTTTTCTCTCTTACAACAGTTGCAGAATCGCCATGATCACATGATCAAAATTTAGATGCTTGGCAACTGAATCACATTTATAACAGCTGCAATATCCCATGGTAATGTGATCACCTTTTGCGACCTTCAATGGGGAAACCAGATTCACTTAACCACTTTGTTACTGCAATGGTGGTGATTCATTTAACAACTGAAAAGTGGCAAGAAAAGTGGTAAAATGGGACAAAACTCACTTAACAAATGTCTCCTGTATCAGAAATTTGGGGCTCAATTGTGCTCATACATCAAGAACTACCTGTAACACGCTGTTGGGGAGAACTTAAAATACATGCTCAGCTAAATTTCCCACATTTTATGCTTATTATTAAAAGTTTGGCTCCTGTGAATTCAGTCTCTCTCCCAATTTGCCTGAAATATGTTTTCTGTAACACTGTGCAACACCATGATTAATACTAGAGCTCCAGGTTGTGAAATTTGATTGCTATATATGGTGGCAAGGAGAAGACATTGATATAGTCCTGACATACTGTCCAGCAGGCTGCCACACTGCATGTTAAGACCCAAGTTGTCTCATAAAAAAAGTAAAAATTACAATGCAATGAAGTAAAAGTCCTACATTCATGTTGTTTTTATTGTTGGATTACAGCATTTATATTTCTTTCACATTAAGATCACAAAATTAAACATAGATCTGTACCAATACTTTCTTCCAGTACTAACATGAGCCAATAATTGCACCTTCCCCAGTCTTCTATCACTTTTACATCATTACATCTGGTGTAAGATTTAATTATATTAGAATCAACACATTTACATGTTATATATATTTTTTACAGTCGGAATAATTAGAATAAAATTAGAATAAAAAGGCTTTTTATTCTTTTGCTGTAATGTAAAATCCCTTCTACTATTTACCAAACACAGTATATATTTTTATAGCACTGAATATCAGATGCTGAGATTTTATTAGTGAAAATTATTTGTTAATACGTTTTCTAACCACACTCAAAATAAACGTATGGAATCTGCTGAGCCTAAAAGAAAGAACTGGCAGCATACTGTACCAATTCCATTTGGGGGTGGGGGCAAGATTATAACTATACAGTATTTTGAAGGAAAACCTTGAAGAACTAGGCAGTATGACATGATAACACCAGAAGTGCACATAACCTCAATCATCCATATAAAGATAGAAAATTGTGAAGGCATTTTTATTCAGAAAAGAGATCATGACTAGGTGGGAAAAAATACGCAATAAATAAACAAATAAACAAATTTTCACATAAAAGCTACTCTACATAATAACAACATTGCCCTATTTGTGTGTGTGTGTGTGTGTGTGTGTGTGTGTGTGTGTGTGTGTGTGTGTGTGTAAGATCAGCCAGAGAGGGAGGGAAGAACAAAATTAAATTTGAAAACATAATAAAAGCTCTAATTTTTATATAGTAGACCAGGGATATCAAACTCGTCATGACACATTGTTGTCACATTATGTATTGCAACTTTCCCTCCGCTTTTGCTAAACCATGGGTAGGTGTGGCCAGAGCGTAATGCACCCACAGACCCGCAAGTTTGACACCCCTGTAGTAGATAGAGGGCCACAACTGAACTATTTTTATTTTTCTTACTTTTAAACTGGAACCATGTGTTATATGGCCTTATGTATTAGACCAGCAAGATGGAGGGATTAAGGTTTCTTTGAAATGTTACCTGCTGTATATTGGAATGTTCTTTTTGACAAGGGCTTTCCCAAGAAGAGGACTCAAGTTTTTCTATTCAGGCTGAATAATTACAATTATTCAAAGAAGTGATTTGGTCAGTGAAATAATTAAATCACACAAGAGACTAAAAAGTTGGTTTTATCGGGAGTCCTCCCATTTAAGACGTGTAACTTGTTTTTGTTTGCTTTCAAGTACACTGATATTGAAGAGAGGTGTATATAAGGTTATAAGAAGAGTGTTTGTGTTAAGGTGCCTATGAGAAAAGGTGACTTTTGAAACTGTGATCATGAGGTATTCATCTGGCTTAAATCATCCATTCATTTTCATCGGGTATGTTTTCTTAATAGTGCCCAAACTCTTACTGTAGATTTGAGAGCATCAAAAATATCCTTGTTTGAAAGCAAAGTTTCTAGTTTTATTCTAAAAATAGGTGGGCAAAAATAGTAGGAATAGCATCACATCAATATTACAGCCATTCAGGAAGGAAATAAACATAGATAAGGAAAAACATGACCTTGGGATAAAACCTTGCACCTGTTCAACTAATCACATTGAAATACCTGAAAGCACATGAACAGATGAGTCTCCAGGTAAAACTGAAATCCCAGCTACATCCATAGTTATGGTTGCTCACTGCAAAGGCTTTGGGGATTAGCCAAAAATAAGTAAAGCCATAGAGTTATCACAACCCCATTCTGCTACTTCTTTCCATGTATCACACTGAACATTTTTCACTGTTTCAATGAAGTACAGAAGATACCCCAATAAAAAATGTTGAGCACCTTGTTAATAGAACTCCTCATGTACCATTCTGGAAATGTATATAGAATATACAATTGATTTACAGAATATGTAGATATCTGGCCATCAGGGACAACTACTACAAATCTTTTCAAACTACATAGAGAGGCAAAATGTATGCCTTTGCATATTTATTGAATAAAGGCAAATAATCCTGATATTATGCTGGTGTTATATCTATTCATTTTTCTCCCATTGGTGTATATATTCAGATATGTAGTATCATCCCTTATCCAATATTTATGAGATACACAAATGCCCAAATTTCTTGCCTTTTTACAAACTAATTCTCCAATCGATTTATTTCAAAAGGGCTTATATATTCCAACTTTTATTGAAAAGATCACAGAAAGAAGGGAAGGAGGGAGGGAGAGAGAGAAGGAGGAAGGAAGGAAAATGAAGGCTATATTTTACAGAAATATGCTTGCTACATCCACAGAACTTAGACAATGCACAGCCATGACACACTAAGAGCATTGCTGCAATGACTTGATCAAAAGAGCTTCCAATAGTCTAGCTAGACATTAGAGAAGAAAAAAATGTTTAATTCATCACAAGATTTTAATACATAATATCCTCTTCTATAGTACCATATCAACAATTCTTAAAGTTGAAACATATTATTTTTCCTTCTTTGCTTCAAAAGATACATATTTTCAGTGCAGTGCTGAATAAGATGATGATAGCTTCCAAACGTGTAGTCAGAAATTAAGGGTTGCTCACAATTTCTCTGATCTTGGCAAAGATCTCTAGCTGGGCATCCCTAACTCCAATATCTATTTTTCTTTTATGTCCAGTGTTGCAGAGAAGTTCCAAAACCAAGAAAAAAAGTTGTACAAAAACATTCATCAGATTTTTTTTAACTCAATATATATTAGTGATTTTCTGTGGAATAACAAACCGGTTCATCAAATGGAAGTGTGCTTTTTTACCTCCTTACAGAAATAAAGCATATCCAATACCTTTCTTATTATAAAGAAGACAGATTTCCAACTTTTAAGGCAACCTTGCATTTCTGTTTCTGAATCAGATGGGACCAGGAACGAAGGAGGATCCATTTGAGAAGTTTCATTTTTGCTACAGAGGTGGGAAGAATGGGGTCTATATATAATTAGCAGCTATGCTATCAAATAATTGCCCTTCATGCATTTACATATTGTCATATAGTAACCTTACAAATATGATGCTTGAGAAAGATACAAAAACTGCAGGTGTAGCAGACACATTTTTAAACAAACAAATTTACTAAGTGCATATTGTGCAGAAGAAACATTAAGCATTCCCAAACCGAGTGCCACACATTCATCAAGGCAACAGAAACTATTAAGCAAGTGTGACTGTAGCTCACTAAGTCACTTTCTCCAAGGATTTGGGAAGGATTGTTGTGTTCCAAAGTACTGTAGAGTGTCATTTTAAAATAACTCATTGAGCTCCAAACTAAATGACTATATGCTGAAGGGATACACACACACACACACACACACACACACACACACGCAAACACACACACACACAATATTGGGTTTTTCCAGAGTGTCCAGATAATGTTTTTTCAATACATGTTATTGCCAGCTGATGGTTTCAGCACCTTTGCATAATTGTGCTGTCAATTATGTCAGGAAGGATGGAAGTCTGAATATTTAGGCTCTCCCATTTCTGAAAGTTGAAGACTTTTATTTCACTGCAGCCAGTACTGATGGATTTGCAAAACATTATATGCAGCATTCAAACACACTAACACACACACATACACGCATGCACACACCATATCCGTACATTTGTTTGCTTAGACCACTAGAAGATACGCAGAGGAAGATAAACATGCAGCTGTAACTGCATTTATAACTGATAGATAAACAAAATTGTTTTTTTTAATACATTAAATGTCTCTAAGAAAAGTAAATAAAGAGTCAGTCACAGATGACAATGTCTATTAGTTCTTAGAAGAAGGCTTTGATAACCCCTTAGCAGCCAGTCTGGTCCATTGGAGTAAGACTGGATATGTCACTCTCTTTCAGCCTCATGTGGCTGTTACGAATGTGCTATGATTTGCAAAGCAAATATATGCACAAAGGCGCTTCATAAATCATGGTTAGTAATAGTTAACAATATTTCAAGAGTTTCAGTTCTGCCTTAATCCCTTTAACTAATAATCACTTCCTTGTAGCAATCTTCTTGAAATACAGGTGAAACTCGAAAAATTAGAATATCATGCAAAAGTTCATTTATTGCAGTAATGCAACTTCAAAGGTGAAACTAATATATGAGATAGACTCATTACATGCAAAGCAAGATAGTTCAAGCCATGATTTGTCATAATTGAGATGATTATGGCTTACAGCTCATAAAAACCCCAAATCCACAATCGCAGAAAATTAGAATATTACATACAATCAATAAAACAAGGATTGTACATAGAACAATATCAGACCTCTGAAAAGTATAAGCATGCATATATACTCAGTACTTGGTTTGGGCCCCTTTTACAGCAATTACTGCCTCAATGCTGTGTGGCATAGAAGCTATCAGCCTGTGGCACTGCTGAGGTGTTATGGAAGACCAGGATGCTTCAATAGCGGCCTTCAGCTCTTCTGCATTGTTCGGTCTCATGTCTCTCATCTTTCTCTTGGCAATGCCCCATAGATTCTCTATGGGGTTCAGGTCAGGCGAGTTTGCTGGCCAATCAAGCACAGAAATCCCATGGTCATTGAACCAGATTTTGGTGCTTTTGGCAGTGTGGGCAGGTGCCAAGTCCTGCTGGAAAATGAAGTCAGCATCTCCATATAGCTCGTCTGTGGCAGGAAGCATGAAGTGCTCCAAAATCTCCTGGTAGATGGCTACATTGACCCTGGTCTTAATAAAGCACAGTGGACCAACACCAGCAGATGACATGGCTCCCCAAATAGATGCAGAATGTGGAAATTTCACACTGGACTTCAAACATCTTGCAGTGTGTGCCTCTCCATTCTTCCTCCAGACTCTGGGTCCTTGGTTTCCAAATGAGATACAAAAGTTGCTCTCATCAGAAAAGAGGACTTTGGACCACTGAGCAACAGACCGGGTCTGTTTTTCTTTAGCCCAGGTAAGACGCTTCTGATGTTGTTTGTTGTTCAGGAGCGGCTTGAAAAGAGGAATAAGACATTTGAAGCCCATGTCCAGGATCCATCTGTGTGTGGTGGCTCTTGATGCACTGACTCCAGCCTCAGTCCACTCCTTGTGAAAGTCCCCAACACTTTTGAATGGCCTTTTCCTGACACTCCTCTCCATGCTGCAGTCACCCCTGCTGCTTGTGCACCGTTTTCTTCCACACTTTTCCCTTCTACATAACTTTCTATGTGCTTTGATACAGCACTTTGAGAACATCCAACTTCTTTTGCAATTACCTTTTGAGGCTTTCCCTCCTCATGGAGGGTGTCAATGATGATTTTCTGCACAATTGTCAGGTCAGCAGTCTTTCCCATGATTGTGATTCCTATTGAACCAGACTGAGAGACCATTTAAAGGCTCAGGAACCCTTTGCAGGTGTTATGGCTTAATTAGCTGATTAGAGTCGGACACTTTGAGCCTAGACTATCGAACCTTTTCACAATATTCTAATTTTCCGAGATTGTGGATTTGGGCTTCTCATGAGCTGTAAGCCATAATCATCTCAATTATGACACATCATGGCTTGAACTATCTTGCTTTGCATGTAATGAGTCCATCTCATATATTAGCTTTACCTGTTAAGTTTCATTACTGAAATAAATGAACTTTTGCACAATATTCTAATTTTTCGAGTTTCACCTGTATTTAAAAAAAAACATAGGAAACAGAAAAGGGAAAATAACAACAGAGGATACACATGAGTGCAAAGAAAATAGTCAGTAAAAGTAAAAAGGCAAGAAAGGCTGTTGTGGCTGTTAAAAAACACTGATTATGCAAAGATACCGTTTAGATTTGGCGGAATGTATGAAAGAGCTAAAAGTTCATCCTGCATATGTATTAGTCATACTGGGCCTTCTGTTATCCCTTCTAGAGGAAGGTTGGTAGCATTATCAGCTGTAGATGTGTCTTCTTTCTTCATTGATGTCTGAATTAGCAGACTGACATATGGTTTGTGACAAGCCATGTTGCCCAAAGGAGGGTAATGTTGTCTGTAGCAAATGTAAGCAAATATAAGGCCAATGACTCCTCCAACGAAAGCATCTAGCCGTGAAGAAAGAAAAAGAAAATAAAGATATATTACTATTGAAAGAGTAACTTGGGAATGTTCTGAAGTTACTTTTGGGTTCCTTCCTACTTGAAGATTATTTTTATGATACCTTCAGAAAAATACCTGATGTATAGGCAGAAAAAAATATTAGCAAATCTCCAACAAATAGCAGGTTTTCTTAAAATGTGGGGCAAACGTTCCCAAAAATGGTTAACAGGATTGGCAAGAATCTCAGGCCAAAATAAATACTTTAGGGGAGTTCAAAATGCACTGTTATTCCTATAGCCAACTTTTATTCAAATGTGCAGTTAAAGTTTGCATCAGTAGACAACCTCCTTAAAGAAGCTACTTCCCCTCCAGCTACGTACAATATATATGTCAGCATTCGAGAAAATTGCCACTCCAACAAATAACTCTGAAACAGACATCCTCTCAAAAGTTCTTTTTTATTTGGGTAGTAAACTGGCATATCTGGGAAATCCCGAATCTGAAAGTTCCGGGTTTCCTTGCAATAAGTAAAAAATTACAAATCCACCCTCTGCACTCATCATCGCATCACATGCCCCAATCACTATCCGTCCCAACTTGAGACATCTGCTCAACCAGGTGCAGAAATAATATGACCTTGACTTGGAAAAAGAATGCTATTATGTCTAACCACATATACTCCAAGAAATTCCCCTCTCCCGTTTCCCAGGCTCAAGAATGTGACCGTGTGGAAGCGTCTGGTGCTAATATGTCTTCCAAAGCTGACAATATGTACATTCTGTACTGTTTCCAGAATCACACAGCTGTTTCAAAGAGATACAGCTTGTACTATGTTGAATTCAAAGCATTGCACTGTTGTAAAAAATATTCTACCTTGCCTTTCTCTCAGTGCTGCCTAGGCACCATTTTAATACACCATTCTGTACTGCAGAAACATGTTGCAGTGTTCCCAAGAAAATGGGAATTAGGATGGCAGCTAACCCAAGATGCCCAATAAGACTTGCATTAATATAGCATATTAATGACTCAACTGTTATCAAAAGAATCTTTTCCTGATTCCTTAAAATAGCATCTAAATAAGATCAAACAAATTTAACCCAGATAACTATTAAGATCCTCTTATGTTCAAGTAATCTATTTGCATTCCCATATAGGCATGGCAATCATATTTGTGTATGAAGTAGTGAGCTGATTGGAAGGAGATTTAGCACAGAACTATGAAAGCTCTTCTTAACATTAAATATAGCTAACCAGTAAAATTCATTGAGACAGAAGCCACAATCTTGGATGGCTTTAACAGGGGATAACCTAATTTTATGGATGGATGGTCCATAAAGATTTAGTTCTGAAGACTCATTGTTACCTTCAGATTGGGGCAGTGTTCCTCCAAGTCCTGGCTGCTCGAGAACAAGCATATCTTGGGACCGTATCTGTAATTTGGGAAAGACCTTAGGAGATAGATGATGTTGCCTAGGAAATAGTCCAATCAGAGACAGCATAACCTGCAGCTGAAAATTGCACTTGCAAGATTCTGTTACGGTAGCTTTACTGCAAAGCAATACTGGTTTATCTGCTGGCCATTTCCTGGTAAGACTGATCAATGTCTGGCTAGCTGTTGTGAGAAATGAAATAATGAACTAAGGTGGACTTTGGCTTGACTACAGTCCTGCCGATAAGCTCAGTATGCTTTTCTGAATTATTTCTTGTTTATCAAGGAGGCTAACTTGAAATATATTTCCAGAGCACTTACACAATCAATAACCCACTAAACATTTTGGGTACATGTCTGGAAAGGGGAAATTAGTAACTAATAATAGATCTTGTATAAAAACAACAGATGCAGGGAGGAATACCAATGAGTCTTTTCTGTTTTGCTATGTGGTTTTACCCAAGATAGAAACTCCGGCTCTACAAAATTACACTTGTTATATGATATGCTGATAGGATGGAACCACTTAAAGTAAAGCTATTTGGGGTGGGGGGGGGGAAGAGGAGCTATTCCAGTACTCCTCCACTCTGCTATCAGCAGCAATGGGCAGTGAGATTTCATTATCATCTATATCAGGGATCACCAACCTTTTGGACCTCAGGGATCACCAAACTCATAATTTTAAATCCCACAGACCAGAGAACCTGAGAAAATCCCATTTTCCTATCAAAAATGGGTACTTGGAATCACAGGATACCATCTCCAGCTCTGTTCTGGAGGGAGAGAGGGAGAGAGAGAGAGAGAGAGAGCGAGAGAGAGTGAGAGAATCAGCAGAAGTCTTTCTTTCTCTCCTCCAAAGTGTTTGTGAGATTTGTTGCACCGGCGCAGCCTCTTGGAGCAGGATGCCTTGCAGGGTACCAAAGACTCATTTCTGGTGGAGTTTGGTGGAGAGAAAGAAAGACTTTTGCTGCTTTCTTTGCATGCAGCCAAAAGCAGAAGAAAGAAGTGGAAAGAAGCAGCCCAGTGGCCAGGCAAGGCATGTGGGGCAAGCTCCCCCCTCTGCCCTTTCCCCCTCCCCTTACTACCTCATGTTGTCTGCAATGCAAGTGACGCAAGCCTTGTGTTGCCACGGGTCATGTGGGTAGTGCAGCCTTGTGTTCCCATGCAGCTTGGATTAATTGCTTTGGGACATGCTTTTGGGGGGGGGTAACATTTCTCTGAGGACTACCAAAATTTTCTTGTCCCTGGCCCACTGGTTGGTGACCACTGATCTATATAATACAAATCATTTTGCATTCCAACCTTTTCCCCAAGAGTAAAATCTTATAAATGGAAAATATTTCAAACCGCCCAGAGTTGCTGGAAATCAGGCAGCCTATACATGTAATAAACAACAATTGTATAAGCACAGGCTCATGTGAAGCTTTTAGAATGCTGGACTGCTATTAGTAAATTACTCATACTTGACACAAAGAGAAAGCATCATAGGATTTCAAAATTTCATTTCATCGAAAAGTTCACTTCTATCACTTTCCGAATGGCCTGAATCAGTATGAATGGTGTGCAGTAGTTTTTATATAGCACAGTGCCTCCATTAAACCATCTGATATGTTCACTTTATGCTGAGATGCTAGAATATGTAGGCTTCAGCTACTGTTTTCCAAAAGAACCTCTGCCATGTAATCCCATCACAAAAAGATGCAGTAGATAAAAGCCATAATGTATCTTTGTAATTCTATCAATTTTATCAATCAGTTATTAAGAAAGAGAATTTAAGCCCCTCATGGCATCAGAGACTGGGCAAAACAACAATCATCCTAAGAGTCTTCCAATTATCCTCCAATTCTATAAAATAAAAGCATAAATGTTCAAAGGAAGCACCTACCATAGAAGCAACAATGACAAGAGTGGGCCTGCTTATAAATATCCAACTGGGAAAGTCAAATCCAACATTGTATAAGCTGATTTATACACATCAAAATATATATCTTTTAAACCTTTATGGCTAATGCAATTGACTTCATAGAAAATATTATAGTTTTATAGTCAATTGGTAAATTTCAGTTTTAGCTTTTAAAATTATTTTACATAAATGCTAGGTCTAATTGGATCCTTAAAATTTTTTCTAGGACTGATGCAAAGGCCAATCAAGGAAAATAATACAGATAGTCTTCAACTTACCACTACAATTTATCCCAAAATTATCTGTTGCTAAGCAAAACAACTGGTAATTAATCTTGCCCCATTTTACAACCTTCTTGCCACAATCGTTAAGTGTAGGGGTCTTCAAACTTGACAAACTTGTGGACTTCAACTCCCAGAATTCCTCCTCCAATCATGTTGTCTCAGGAATTCTGGGAGTTGAAGTTCACAAGTCTTAAACTTGCCAAGTTTGAAGACCCTTGGTCAGGGGTGGGATTCAAAATTTTTAACAACTGATTCTGTGGGCGTGGCCTATGTGGTGGGCGTGGCTTGGTGGTCATGTGACTGGGTGGGTGTGGCTTGGTGGTCATGTTATTGGCTGGGCATGACCAACTCAATATCACTCACATCAAAGCACGCATCTCCTCGCCTGGCCTCTCATGACTGGGGATCCTGCAACAGTCGTAAGTGTGAAAAATGGCCATAAGTCACTTGTTTCAGTGCCATTATAACTTTGAATGGTCACTCCACACAAGTAAAGTACCAGCAAAGGAGGGGAAAATAACTCCAGAGAAGTTCCTGAGACAGGAAGTCTAGTCCTGCCAAGAATGTAATAAGGGTTAATGGAGAGACAGTTTCTATAAGCAACACCAGAATGTTTCCTTCCTGCCTTCTTAACAGGATTAAGCCAGTAATTTCTTCTAACAACCAGTTCTCTGAACTGTTTAGAATGTTAACAACCGGTTCTAGTGAATAGGTGTGAACTGGTAGAATCCCACCCCTGCCCTTGGTTAAGTAAATCACCACAATTGTTAAGTTAGTACTACAGTTGTTAAGTAAATGTGGCTTTCCTACTGACTTTGCTTGACAGAAGATCATAAAAGGTGATCACATGACCCCAGGACATGGCAACAGTCATAAATATGAGTCATGTGCCAAGCATCTCAATTTTCATCCCATGAGTATAGGGATGCTGCATTGGTCATAAATGTGAAAAGCAGTCATAAGTTGATATTTTTATGCACTCTGAACAGTCACTAAACAAACTTTTAACTCAAGGACTACCAAAAAGTTAAAGAGATGGCTACTGTTCTAAGGTAAAGTTGTTTAGGTTCAAAGAAATTTGGTAGCTAAATTCAGCAGCTAAAAAATTCTATTTAGGCAAGACAATTTGAAATGTTCAAACACATGGACATCTTTATGATCTTTTTTTTTTGAAAACAATTTTATTAGTTTTTAAAGACAAACAAAACAAACAAAACATAAAAACATCCAGCTTTCTTTGATAAATATACAAACAGTGTGTCGGTTGGTTTACCAGTTTTTTTGTGCATCCATTTCGTAGTCTCAATTACAGTTACATTATATAATAACTCATATTATCAATCAAAATTATATACCCTAGTATCACTATTAAACAATCATTTGACTATGATTTTATTCATTCATACTTTGCGAGATAGCTATAATTTACTTAGTTTATTTTATAACAAATCATATAATCATACCAAATCTATCCTAAAAACATTTTATAAATATGATATCAAATAAAAAAGAAAAAATATCTCCTTATATATTCATTATTATCTAAAATTCTAGATATTCTATTTATTGTGTTTTATCATCCAACCATTGATAGAAAAGGTCCCAAATTTCATAGAATTGTTTATCCTCTTGTTCTCTAATTTCAAATGTCAATCTACTCATTTCAGCACATTCCAATATTTTCTTAATAATTTCTTCCTGCAATGGTATTTTCTCATTTTTCCATCTTTATGATCTTAAATCCTATATTTACGAGACAATGAATTAAAGAGTTAACAAATGGTGCTGGTAGTTGTACATTAAACCCTGAAACTAATTAAAGTATAATTTTGTACTCAAATTATTTTAAGACAAATGCAATCTCATTATCTCAATGAACTAAGACATTAGGATTTTTAAGCCTTTTGAAATATCTGAATGTAGTTTTAAAACAAACAGCATTATTAATTGCATGGAGTTATTTTATAATTTTTTAAATTAAAAAAATAAATAAAATGAGACCACTGCTACTTTCAAATAAGCGCAATGTTGAGAATATTAACATGTATTTTACATTCCAGTGGTAGGAAATCAAATAAAAATAATCTAGTGCGATGAATGGCTAAAGCAAAAGAATGATTTTGCCTCTCCATATTAATATTCCTGTTAGAAAAATCTGTGGTGTTTCCCACACATCTGTCAAATACATACAATTTTGTGAAGAATGATTTTTCCAACTCTTGTTTGCAACCCTTACACTTCCAGTTTATGTTTGTGAACAGATGATATAAAGAGAAATATGGAAAATACTGAAACAAAACATATCTCAAACAGCCTCGTTCACTAGAAATTATGCCTTGTTGTTGTGATGGAAACATTATGAGAACTCTTGCAGTGTCTCCTATAGTTTTGTTTCTATGTGCAGATTTTGTGTTGTTCTGCTTTGTATTTATTAATACTAAATATAAATTTTATCTTGCTTACCATAAAGAGGTAAGTTTATCAGTGCTTTTGTCCCTTGCATATATTCTATATAATCATGTATAGGTTAAGAGAATTGAAAAGTTTACATATCTTACATTTTCAGAGTGCTGAAGGACAAAATAAGTATCTTGTCAAGAGGTATATCATATCCTGGACCTTGCAGTGTGTCCCACGTACTTGAAAAAAATGTCATATTTGTGAAAATCTCTTCAGATCCATTTGCATCCCTAATATTTTTATATATCAGACATATTCTTTTTATTTACAATGGACTTCCAATTGTTGTTAGATTGTCTATGCACACCCGTTCATTAAAAACATTTTTAGATAATTAAAAGAGAGCTCATTTTAAAAAACAGTGAAGTAGAATACCCTTAGATATTCTGACATAATTAATTTAATTAACTACTATTATTTTCATGGTGGCGCAGTGGTTAGAATGCAGTATTGCAGACTACTTCTGCTGACTGTTGGCTGCCAGAAGTTTGGCAGTTCAAGTCTCATCAGACTCAAGGTTGACTTGCATCCTTCCAAGGTCAGTAAAATGAGGATCCAGATTGTTTTATATATATATGCTGACTCTGTAAACCACTTAGAGAGGGTTGTAAAGCACTGTAAAGCAGTGTATAAGTCTATGTGCTATTGCTACTAGTGGAACTCTGACAGGTTTACAACTCATTTAAAACATGAAAAATATAACAATTAAAACAATAAGAACAAAATAAAAGCAGAGAAAACAGGATAATGGGTGGAAACAAAAGAAAACAATCTTAAGTTGAAAGGAAAGTTGAAAGACATTCGGATCTCACAAGGAACCTCATTCCAAAGGGCAAGTGCTGCCATAGAGAAGATGTGTGGCATTGCTTAGGTGAAGGACTCCAGAGTGTGCCAGCTCTGGTCAAGCAAATACTATGAGAGACAGGTGGTTCCTTGTGTAACCAAGCATTATGCCATATAGGGCTTTATAGCCCTTTTCAATCAGCATCTTGAATCATACCTGGAAGCAAACTGGCAACCATTACACCTCACAAAGCAGAAGTGTCACAGGGGCACATTGAGGCCATCTGCTTACACCACTGCATGCTGGATCAGTTGAAGCTTCCATGTGGCCTTCAAGAGCAGCACCATAAGATATGATATGTCAAATTATATATGACTAATTTTAAACATCCAGTGGGAGGGAAGCCCTGCCACTTCCTGGGTAAACCTAGAGCAGGATGAGAAAATTTCTGTGGCTAGGATCACATGAAAAGCTTTCACTGTAATCTCAGGGAGTTCATGTAATATAAAAACTGGTTTTAGCACAAGGGGTTTGTGTGTGTGTGTTCTTTTTCACTGCCCAAACTCAACAATTGTGCTGTTTCTATTTGGCAAATAATTTGAGATGAGATTCTGGAGACTACAAACACTGAATAAAAGGTCTATACGTGCCCAAGATCTAATCTGCATCAGTTTATCTGCATTTATAATTAATTTAATACTTGTAAAAATCTATAGAGTAGTTTCTACAAGAATTTCCCTTCCCTAAAGCTTAAGACATAACAAAATTATTGGAAAACAACAACAACAAAGTCTTCATTTTCTATGTTATTTTTAAGGTTTGTTCTTTATCTCTAGAGATACTTATTATGGTGAATCAAAGATGAAAATGTATAATTATTCCCATTAGCACATCTAGATCTTACTCCTGGTTGGAAAATTACAACCAGATCAACATGTTAGATGTGCAGGCATCGCTCTGTAAAATTTAGCTCCTAAAATAACCAGTAATTGTTAAAGCAACTACAGGTAATCCTTGACTTACGACTACAATTAAGCCCCAAATTTCAGTTGCTAAGCAAGGCAGTTGTGTCCCACTTTACAACTTTTTCCACACACAGTTGGTAAATGAATCACTCAATGTTGTGAATCATGATAGTGAATCTGGATTTCCCCATTGCCTTTGGTTCTTGGAAGTCATCTGGGAAGGTTACAGAAATGATCACCATAAAATTGGCATAAATGCATGCCAGTTGCAAAGCATCTGAATTTTGATCATATGACTCTGGGGATGCTGCAAAGGTTGTAAGTAAGAAAACCAGTCATACGTCTTTTTTTTTCAGTGCCATTGTCTATGTGTTATTATTATTGTTATGGTTGGTTGCATAGTTAGACTAGATTTGGGATTTTTATTGACTTAGCTAGTCATGTCTCTTTTCTGTTTTTCATTTGGTCATTCTTGTAGGCCAGTTTGGTCTCTCCAATATTCAATAAACCTTAGTGGTGTACTAACTTTAATGTAACTTTTTCACTGTCCTTCAGATGCTCTTCCAATGCTTTTTGACTTCTTCAAATATCTGGTATACTTGCTACATTCAATGGCTATTGAATGAGTCTTCTAGTAACAGAATCAATATGCTATTGAAGACCTGCCCATGGCTAAGAAAGTTATTTACACATAAACATAAACAAGGGCAAGTGTTTTTTATCAGGGCAACCTGGCCTACCCAATATGGGATGAAGCATACTTCTGTTTTGACCTTTCAGCTCCAATCAAGGAGCCTTCGCAGGTAGTCGCTTTCGCGACAAACTTTGTGTTAAATTTTTATTTGTTTGTTTGTTTGTTTGTTTATTGGTAAATATAAATTTAACATAAATAAGGACAGGTGGAAAACAGATGGAAAGCAGGAGAGTCAACCAATCATGGTAACACTATCCAAAAAGAACACCTGTTTAGCATCACTGCCAAAGTTGGAAACAGTTAGACAGCAATTTTTTTAAGCCATTATCAGTCATTTCTGGCTAATTTCAGCACAAAGACAAGCAGCTTAAAGATGCTAATTAGAATTGATTTTTGTACAACCATTAGTTCAGGTGTGACCCCTTTGGATCATCTGCAGAAAAATACGTCATTAATAAATTCTTTGCTTTCTTTTTCCCCCAATACACAGTCAAAAAAATGTAGCTAGTTGAGTTATTCCACTTCTATCTCTTTCAACTTCAAAGACTAGCATATGCTGCTGTAATGGACATATAGTAGTCCCCTTGGACTACTATATTCACTATTTAGAAATTGTAATTGTACAGTACTTACTTTATCATGTGAATAATTGTGCCTCTTGGTGGAATACATTTCTTAAAACCATACTTCAATATGAATTCATCTAGCAAACCTGAATAGACATATTATTTTTACACTCAATATCTGTGTACATAATAATATCTACATATTTATTTTTCTAAAGTTTGCTAAAGCTTCCAATATATAAGTTTTGGACAACTAGCAGTCCACAAAGTTAGTTACAAGTGTCCTTGAATTGCTTAAGATCAACCTAACAGAAAAAAAAAAAAAAGATTGGCTAAGCCTTTGGGTAGGCTTGCCATACTAAAGGATGAAAATAGAAAAACAAATATAGATCTCCTTGATAATTGATCTCTCTGTGAAAAAATGACCCCATTCATATTCTGATGCTATGGCCCCACATATCTCTGGGCCATAACTACCACAATTTATTCAAGAATATATATTTACCAATCTCTGTAATATGCAAGTAAAGCTTGAAGCTGCTAGACAATGTATAGTTATCTGCAGTGAAACCTAATACAAAAGTAGTTAGAAATGCTTAATATTCTTCCTATAACTCACATTAGCTGTTCAATATCTTTTAATAGCTCTTCTTAACTTGATTCTGCAGTTGTGTTAAGACTACAATGCCCATGCTAGCCTGGAATTCAGGGACTTACAATTTAAATACATCTGAAGGACATGTTATGTTAGGTGACTTCTATTCAGTGAATCGAATTTGACTTGATAAACCACCACATGCCCTAACATAAATCCAAGAACCTTTTCCCAACATGGTTAAAGAAAGCTCAAAAGATCATTCAAAAGAAAAGAAAATGAGAGGCTAAGTTATCTCTTTTAAAGGTTCATTGTCTTCATGGATTAGAAGAAGCAACCTGAATCTCTTTGTCTAACAATCCTGTTATCTGGCATAAGCCCCATTGCACAGAGTGAAAACCTACTTTCACAAAAAGTTATGCTGTGTTAAACTCTACCTATCTATAGAAAAGAACAAAAGTAGTTCCACAACAGCATTTCATTATATTTTTATCTTATCTCAAAGTCTTTCAGTTATTTAATTAGCAATTTTCAGGACACATAAAGCAGTTCTCCCATGCTAAACCAAGTCACGTTTGATCTTGTTCCTCACCACCTGATTAAATCATATTCCAGAAAGATCAAGGACAATTAAGAGAAGGCAGGAATTACCAGGACTCACCTTGCCAGTGATGCTTGTAATCGCACATGCGTGATAGAGCAATCATCATGGCACAATACAGAGGTAGAATTGCTGCACAGAGCCGCCAGCTTTTCCCACGACCATTTTCCGTGAAGCAGTGCAGCTTGCCAGCCAAGTAGAAAGTGGTAAAGCCAAGGCCTGAAAATGCAACTGCCAAAGAAAGAAGAGAACAGGGAACCAGGAGGTAAAGTAGCATAGCAGAATGCCACAATGCCAGAGAACATATCTCATTGTTGTAGAAAACAAGCTTTACAAATGACATGAGCAATTATTCTATGCCATTAACTAGATATTCTATCTAGACATTTCTCTATAACTTTGACCTGAAATGAAAAGACATGAGCTCTATTTTGCTCTCCTGTAATTTAATTTTTTTAAAAAAAATCACATTCAGTTCAAGTTTAGCTCTTAATGCTGGCCCACTTCATTTCTTTAACACATTGCAAATAACACCATTTCAGATTATATTGTCATTTTGCAACCCAAAGCCTGCAAGCTATTGTGTGCAATTACCAAAGAACTGCTTTTGATTTTTAATAATGAAAAAATAGATTATTCGTTTGCAAGAAAAGCAAAGAAGTGAGATGAAACTCATATGCTATATTAAATTATAATTGGATCCTCCTGTGACCAATATTGGATTTAACCATGATGCAGCTGTGATTTAATTATGTTACAAAATATTCTACTCATAACTGTGCTGGGGAGGCAGTTAGAAACAGCAACAATCACAAATCCCATTTCTGAAAGGGAGATGACAGGAATCTTTTTTTAAAAAAATGGTCTACAACTAATCAGTGATAAACAGGGATGTTTGTCCTGCTATATGTGCAAAAGATGCTATGATCTTCTACTAGAACACAGAATAAGTACATGTTACAATATCTATAATTTCAAACTTATGCTGCAGAGAGTTAATTGATCTGGAACTAAGATTGTCCAGTCATATTTTCTCAAACATTAATTTGCTTGATAATTTAGTGTAGTACCCATGTATACATATACACATATATGCTAAGATATGTTGTTTGGGGAACAAGGCAGAGAATACATATTGATGAATACATATGGAGATTAATAACTAGCACAGGAAATGCATTTGTTAACCAACTCAGATTTAGAAATCTATTGATATTTAACCCCAATACTATTTCTTCTGATTGTAATTTACAGTTTGCTGCATTCACTAAAACATTACTGAAATAAGATTGAGAATTCCCAGAGACATTTAAAATATTAGCCTTAAAACAGCCAACAATTTTCATTTTCCATGAGATATGCCAGATATTATCTGTTAAAAAAATAACATCAATGCAGAATTACAGCTGGTAGATTATTGGTAATGACCTCATAGAGAAGTGTGTCAAACTGGATTTCTTCAAGGCCGGATCAGCATTGTAGTTTTCCTCTGTGGGCCGGCGGCAGGAGATGTGGGGAAGGACAAATGTCCCCTGCAGCACCCTGCTGGTCAAAACAGGGCATGGACTTCCAGCACAAAGACCCCCTGTGCCTCGTTTTTGCCCTCCATGGCCTCCTGCAGCACTCTACTGGCTGAAAATGGGCCATGTGACCTGATTTTCTGCCTGTTTGGGGCTCATTTTTCAGCCTCCTTTGGACCCGTTTTCCTGCCCATTTTCGGCCTGTTTGGGCCCACTTTTTAGCTCATTTTTGGCCAGTTTTTGGCTGGCAGAGTGCTGCAGGAGGCCATGGAGGGTGAAAACGAGTTGCAGGGGATATGCCCATGGCCTGTTTTAGCTGCCAGAGACACCATGGGCTGATCCTTTGATATTTCCAGGTGGGCCCTAGAGGCCGGATTTAAGCACACCTTAAGTTTGAGTCTGACACCCCTGCTGTAGAGCATACGTTACATTACTTTCATCAGGGACCTTGTAAACTCTGTCATAAATGAATTCCAATTAACTGTGTAGAAGTAAGGTTTTCACCAGGGTTTGGTGAGCAGATGTCAGACAAAAGAACATTCTTGAAGGAAAATAATGTTTAGTGAATTACTGCCACAGCAGTTATGGTGTGTCACAGCAGCCATCTATCCAAATGCAGACTGAGGTGAATATTTTCCTCCAGATTATTTTAGTTATTATTAGGGGTTAATGATTGCTTCCAAACATGCAATAGGCTGAAGTATCTATTTGATTTTCTAGGCATGCCCATAAAACATAGGTGGATACTCATAGGCATGCACTCCAGTGCATCCAAACTTTAAAATAATATTTAGCTTATATATCTATCTATCTATCTATCTATCTATCTATCTATCTATCTATCTATCTATCTATCTATCACTAGCTAGCTAGCTAGCTAGCTATCTCTGTCCGTCTCAAATCATTTTAGAAATGTATAAGGCTGCCCAACTCTATAATAACTCTACCATTCAGTAGAAAAATAAAATAACTATCACTCACACTAAGTAGCATTATACTCCAAATGATACTCACATCATGAAAGAGGGAAACCTTTCTCCTGGTTCCCCAAAGTCTTCTATAAATAAGATCTTGACAGTTTTTATTAACACCCTCAGAGTTGGTGCTGATCTAATCTTAGATAGAACACTATTTCAAAGGAATAGCAGAAATATAAAGATCCCAAATGAAAGAGAGAATAGACAGTTAATATGGTATGTGTGTTTGTGTATTTGCATGCGCACATGCACACACACACACCATTGTATATAACATTTAGAGGTCACTAAAAACCAAATGACTCTAGCATGCTTACATTTTAAAAATTATAAACAATAAAATAAAAAGGAATATCTAGAATAACACAACACAGCACCCCCAAAACTGACAGTTCAGCAACCATTATAACCCCAGGTCTGGAAAGCACAGCCAAGTTTGTACAGAACACATAGAGTACAAATGAGGGGAAGACATATAGATCCTTTGGGGAATGTTGTTCTAGAGGGGAGGCAAAGGTGAAATAATACCTTTACTTTCATTTAAAATTTGGTATTTGAAGGGCATCAAGGACCATGCCTACTGACAAGTTGATGATTTATGAGTAACATGTTGCTTAAGCCTTCTCTGATAATACCAAAAGAGTCCTGGAACAGGAGCCTTCCATGGGACTTGCCTTCAAGATTCCAATCTCAAAATCTTGGCTCACTTTAGAGCATTTATATAGATACCTAATTTAAAAATATATTTCATAAAGGATGCTCTGAATGGAGTTCCCTGTGTGAAGTAGTTATAAGTGACAATGAAGCATATTATTCAGCCAAAGAAAATCTGTACCATAATAACAAACTGTTTAGTGAATGGGTTTACTCAAAGTCCTTGCTTCTGACTCAGTTTATTTCAGGAAGTTCTTTAAAACAACAACGTTTATACTTTACTTTTTAACCAAGTCAGAAGCATAAACCTCAATAGATAAGTCTATTCTCCTGAGAGTGACTCATAAGTATGTCCAAAGTACATAAATCTTGCAGTTAACTATCCAGTACTTCTGATGTACTGATCCCTTTTCCCACATAGATAAAACTGCAAAGCATTTCTAGCTTTATGTTTTCTTTTGTAAAGCATCAACAGGTGTCCATTTGACACAGGGAAAGAATTGGCAGATCCAATTTGGGTCTTTTTACAACCTGGTGTCCTTCTATACGAGACGGCTAAAATAATCATGGCTAGTCATCATTTTTCTGGTCAGTTCTACCAAACAAAATGGTTGTTGGAGAAAGGCTAGAACCTGGGAATGTAAAAATAAATGCATTAGGGTTTTTTCCCCCCGACATAAAATGCCTTAATAGATTCTTCCAGACTACAAATGGCCATAACAATTAGACACCACTGACATTCTTAATTTTTGCAGGAATTATTAAACAACATTAGTGTAACCAGTTCAGACTGGTTACACTAAAAATAAAGTTATGTCAGAGGTAAAAAAATATAACTGTAATGTAAATATAAGCTATACATTGTAAGTATAGTACCTATGCAAGTTAACTGCCCATGCTGATTCAAAAAAGGTTAAGAAAGACTGCATCCATTTATTAAGTTGCAGGGCTGCAGACTAGAATGAAAAGCGAGGGGGGAAGCAAGAAGAAAACAGTGGCAAATTATTTCTGGTGTAATTACTTGCTGATTTCTGCCAAGAAATCAACAAGGGAGATGCACTCCTGTTGTTATCAAAAGTTGAACTCAATTCGAGGGAGATTTTATCTTGTGTTTAAAATTGTTAATATTAGGAAGCAGACATCAAAATCTATAGAACCTACTGATCTGGAGACATTTTTAAAACACACAGAAAATAATATTGGAAAGAACAAAATAAAAGAAGAATCCAGGCATATTTTCATTAATCACACATCCTGAACCTGTTATGGCAGACTTATAAGAAGATCTCTTCTAATGTGCAAAAGTGTTCATGAGCTTGTTTATTTTTCTCTTATAGCAGAGGTCATAACCATTTCCCATTAACTTATTCATGTATAGTAATTCATAAAAAGCCATGAAGGTTTTTCTTCCCAGCTTCAGAATTTTTCTGGCCTTTTTAGAAACAATACAGAGTATTGTTGCTTCACCAATGATAATAGAATAAAAATAAATTCTTCATTTTTCTTAGAAGAAGAAATAGGAATGTTTTGTTGTGTGCAAGAGTATATGTGTGATCACCATGTCAAGAGCATATGCCCAAAGGGCAAATTCTGATATGAGAAAAGTGATTTAAAGTCATTGTAATAAACTAAATTGGCTTTTGGAAGGAAATAAAATGAATAAATCATTTCATTTTTTAAAAAGTTAATTATGAATGTCCCCATGCTGCACTTCAAGGAAGTCAATTATAAGTACGGAACTTCCTTGAGCTTTAACTTTTCCAAAAAATGTCCTCTCTGGAGGTTTTATAAAGTACAAGATGTGCTTCTTTTTTCCCTTTCAACAAACACAAAAGATAATATGAACAGGACACAAATTAGCTAATCCACAGGACATATAAACCCTTTTGTGTTAGACTTCAATGTTTAGTGGGAAACTCTCTTGTGGAAAGGAATTTGAAACAAAATAGGATGAATTTTATTAATATTAAGTTAAAACTATCAAGGTGGTCTTGGCTCAGGAATCTTAGGACCATGCTTGGGTAGCTTTTTTTTTTCCTCACCCTGGAATAAATTTTAAGAAAACCTGTGAAGATAGCATCTGCAGTGGGGAGTCCAAATGATACAGTTCTTTTCCACAACATGCGTTGAGTTGACCAAGAACTAATTTCTTAAAATATTTATTGGGAAGGATTAAGGCTTAATCTTTCCAGTCTTAGTCCAAAAATATTGCCTGAGTTGCAGTTGTTTTTGCCGTAGCATGTTTAGGGCATAGCCAATTTAATTTTAAGTCAGCGTTATATCTGGTACAACTTACAAATAACAAACTTCTGAAGGTTGTTTCAGTATTGGGGTTAAATATCAGTGGTATTGGGGTGTAAATCCCCCTATGCTGCAAGGCTTGTCCTGCAAAGCTGGGAATACTGAATCACCAAAGTTATGATTTAGTAACATTACCCAATAAAGAAGATCTCTTCTTTAGGCCAATTCCAGGTCAGAAAGATGAATTCTATGTGAGGTTCTTTTTTGGAAAATAACAATTCCAAGATAATGCTAGTTATTGCAAAGTTTATATTTGTAGCCTGCAGAATGTTTCTCCTGTTGACAGTAGGCTATGCATGGCCTCAAGTCTTTTTCTTATGCATATTACACTTCTTTTTCTTATGCATGTTACACTGTAATTTATATTACAAGCTGTACTCTTTTCTTCTTTAATTAGGCTTGGGTCTATGACCTGCAAAGAAGTTTGATTGACTGGTCTTAGCCTGTTGTGTAAAACCAGCTGCTGTAATTTGCAAACCATTATGTCTACCTTGGTGTTATGAGAAAAAGGCCACTGTAGATTATTCCACAGATCAATGATTAAAATAACTCATTATGTAGCACAGCAAATTAACTCACAGTTTTGAATTTTATTTGTTAAGTTGTTTGAAGCTACAAGTTATGTCAAAGATTAGTAATGTCTAGATATGAGGCTAGATGATCCACATTTAAAGGGATAAGACAAATACAGTTGATGCCAGGAAGCAGAACCTTTTTCTGCAGGCCTGGAATAACCCATTGTGCCTTATAGAGAGTACAGCATTTATAGCAACAATTTAGTGAAAGAAATGCATGTACACACATGCATGTTGCCAGAAGTCCTAATCTGAATCTGTCCATCTGAATCTTCCTGGATTCCTTAACATGTAAAATTCAGAATTAAGTGGGTTGTATTTAGGAAGACATAAATGAAATGAAATAATTTCACCAGAAACTGGTGCATGCTTTTAATTTAGATTTAACAAAATGTAAATAAAATCCTAGTATAAATTTCAATATGACCATTTAATGTGTTCAGTTCTAAGTGGGAAAGCCCTGTGCAAAGTAAGAGACTGTGAAAGCCCTATGCAAACCAGATTCTGGCTCCTAGAGAAACTTCTCCTTATCTAAATGGCATGTGCAAAAATGTTCTCCTTGTGGCTCTTTGCAGAGGTTGGTGAGTCCACCTACATCAGGGATAGGAAACTTTTTGATGGCCAAGTAATCCTATTTAAATTTTTTATTAGTACCCACAGATTGGGTAATTCACAGAACAAGGATTTTCTTGAATGGAGGTGGTGAATTTTGCCAGCAGTGGTTACAGCAAAATGGCCAAGTATAGCAATAGCAATAGTAATAGCACTTAGACTTACAGATTGATTCACAGTCCTCTCTAATCGGTTTAGAGTCAGCATACTGCCCCCAACAATCTGAGTCCTCATTTTAGTGATCTCAGAAGGATGGAAGGCTGAGTCAACCTTGAGCCATTCAGGATTGAACTCCTGATAAACAGCAGCGTTAGTTTGCATTCTAACCACTGTGCCACCAGGGCTATGTTATAATGGTGATATCATAACATAAATGACATATTTATGTATTTACATCCTGCCCTCTGATACTATTATGTAACTCATCATATTTGGTCATGGCATGTTGATACCATTTATCTACTTTTCTTCTCACTTTGAGAATTTCTTGATTTTTTAAAAGAAGTCTGCCAACTGTAGGGCATATATTACAATTCAGGGAATTGTACAATTACAATTCAGGGAATTACATTTCAGAGAATTATAATATATTTCCTCAAAATAATATTCAGGATCCCTAATCAAAGTACCTCTAGAAGACACAAAAGAAAGTTTTTGGAATGCAAGCTTTCTATCTGTGAGATACACAGAACACAGCTACTTCCTGCATATGTGTTTCATAAATTATTCAAAAAGAGTTATTGTGATTTGTTTAATCGTAACAGGCAAGACACTTTAGTTCATGAAGACTAGAAGTGAAGCATATGTTAACTTCTAATCGTGCATTCCTCTCATGAAAGTTAAGTCCAAGTCCAGCAATCAATATAATACATCCATCTTCTTCGTATTAACAGTTGCTACCAGAGTTTGTAGAAATTGATAAATTTATAAAGAAAACATATGATCAGACTGGAGCAACAAAAAATCTTTGACACATTAAAGGCTAACCAACAGATAATCATATAATTATTAATGGATAATATTTTCAATATAACAGAAGGGTGTTTCTTTCTGTAAGAAGTTATAGTACATGGCACTTCTACTCCGCACAAAATACCTACTGAGAGAACACTACTGTGACTTGTAGCTATGAAACTAATATATTTTTTCCCCAAGCCAATTCTTTCTTATAAAATATTTATTATAATATTGATTTTCCCAGTCATGCAGCTATCCAGAATAGGGTTCTTTATTACTACAGTGACTGCATGAAGTGTTAGCCAAAGATTTTTTTTTAAAGCCAGAACATGAATGTTCCCCATTGTCTAAATCTATATTGTGAAAATACCCCGTTAATACTGCATTATTTATTAAATCCACTTGGTTTAATTGCTATTCACTAGAAGTATGTATCGGTATGTATTTAATATACTCTTTAAATGTAGCACAATGTAATAGAGATTGGGAAATATAGTCTTTCTCCACAAAATAAGACTTGGTTCTATACTACTTTTTCCACTTTCAACACACTGGAACATCTGATCAGGAAAAGGACACCTTGTGGGATTAATAATGCTATTCTGAAGCCTGTTATTTTGTATCTTCTCACCTTCAAAGTGTTCCCTGACTTATTAGACTGAAGCTACTCCTAGAATAAAAATTAAACTTTGTGTACTAAATTTATATTTACATAGTACAATTGTGCCTAATGTTTGAACAATACTAAATATTGTATAGGTATAGACAAACAGTGCTTTATTTTACTTTGTTTTAGTTTACTTCTAGCTTACCCTTTTAGTTTTATGGTAAAAATGTTATTAGGAGATAAATAACATTTTGATTAATTTTAGACAAATAATATTCTGCCAACAAGTGATAATAAAGCACTGTATTACAGACTATCACCTGTGTTTTATATTTGGTCCTTCTCTTTTACTTATGAACTTACTTGTTTTGTATACTATAGCATACAATATATACTATTGTATACAATATAATGACTATACTGGTCATTAATCAAAATAGTGATGGATTGATTGACTACTAAATATTTAATATGTTGAGATATACTACATATTACATGCCTAACATGCTTTATCTCAGCACTGGTTCCTGTCAGTCAGCACAGCCAACAAAATCAGCATGTCGATTGTTCCTCTCTGTCCTCTAACACTATTTTTATTTATTATGCTACCTGCCCAAACAACTGCTGTGTGTCTACACAGAACTACTACAGTAGCTTTACTTCATACAGACAACCAGATGCAGGTTTTCTTCAGGAACACATCATTTCTAAATGTGTCCATTACCTCAGGAAGATAAAACAATTCTCTCCTTGAAAGAAACAGAAGGCAGGTAAATGAGAAGGGACCAAGAACAAGAGTTTTGCATTCTGTCAACAACTCTGACAGGAGCTGCCTTTGTTCTGTAATGCAGTGCAGAGGGCAGACATCACAATGATTGATGTCAGTTTCCAGATCAAAAGCAATTTACAAAATCTGGACAGACAAAGTAATGATTCTTTGAAATATTTTTTTTAAATAATTTTTGTAAGGAGGAGAGAAACAAAGATTCTAGGGCTGACAGAATGACGCGGAAAATGTTTTGCAAATCCAAAAGAGATTGAACATCAAGTACATCCTGCGTATTTGTTATCATTTGTCAACTTATGGAGAAGATTGAACAAGATTGTTTCCAAATTGCATATATTGAGCAAACAATATTTACTGGGGAAAAAAAGGCCACAGGGAAGAATAGGAAAGACTTCAGACTGGGAATATATATTCCCAATTCTCCTTGAACTGTCTGTTCTCGTGGCATTCAGGTATTACTGGAAATTTATTTCTTCATATAGAAGTTCCTTAAGTAAATGTTATTATTTTTCTTTACTTCTTATCACCCTCTTCACTACTATTCATATATAAATATATCTTTATCTGTTGGTATATTTCCATTCCACTTCCATGCAGCTTTCAAACTGATGTGTATGTGTGTGTACACACATACACATACAGGAAGTATGAACTGGGTAAGTCTAAATTAAATCCAAAGTGAATACCTTTCTTCTTCGTTCCTAATTGGGACACAAGACAAAACAAGTGATCTCTGAAATCATTTGCTACAATCAGGGCCCTTTCTTTAAAATGGGAAAATAGTGCAAATTGATTTAAGCTTTTGACATTTTGACAAAAAAAATTACATTATTTTGGGGGGACATGTTATTGTTCAAAATATTAAGATCTGTAATATAAGACAACTGTACATTTTCAGAAGATAAATTAAACCCTGTAATTTAATATGCTATTACTTTTATACTTATTTTATTCATGGTGATTATGTATTCCATAATGGTCATAAATAAATAAATTCAATAGAATAATGAAGAATGGGAATAAGAATGAGATAAATATATTTATGTTCCTGAAGTAAGTGTCTTTTCATTAAAGGTGAATGTTTTAAACAGCCTCAATTTCCAAATTGCTACAATTAAAATGAATACATTACCAAAAGTTTTATTTCTTTTCCAAACAGTACCAACAAAATTAGAAAAGATTTTTTTTGAAGAATTGAATAAAATAATAATAAAGTTTGGCTAGGGAAAAAGCCCCAAATAAATTTAAAATTATTACAAGATAGTAGAAATAAGGGAGGCTTTGGACTCCCCAATTGGGAATTATGCCACCAAGCAGCAGCCATGACGTGGATAAAATTTTAAAAATAAAAGAATATTGACAATAGAGGGTCATGACTTGCAATTAGGCTGTCATGCATTCATTTGGAAATGGAAAAATAAACTTTTTTACATACTTCCAGAGACACCTAGTGAGAGATGCACTCCTTTATGTTTGGGAGAAAATTAAGACAAGCCACTATATGAAAATACCAACCTGGTTATCAAGCATGGAGGCAGTGATATACCCCAATGTACTAGATTTAAATAGTAAGGTATAAAAGGTTATTAGATGATCAAGGGGAATTAAAATCAAAACAAGAGTTGAAACATCAAGGAATAGAGATAGTTTGGTGGTTGTACCTGGAAATACAGGTGAGATATAAAAGAATTTAGAAAAATATAGCTTCTATACAGAACAAGAAAAGCTTGATAAAATAATTCAGGTGACTGAGGAAAAAATGATAACTAAAGCATATAATTACTTCCTGAGATTTAAAATGGAAGAAGAAATGGTCAAGGAAACTATGATAATTGGGCAAAAAACTTTGGCTACAATATTGAATTAGAATACTGGGGAAATTGTGGAGGGAAAATTATAAATTAACAATGTCGGCAACATATAAAGAAAATTTATATAAAATGTTTTATCGTTGGCATTTATCCCAAGGAAGATTAGCAAAAATGTTCCCAAATACAGGTGAAACTCGAAAAATTAGAATATCGTGCAAAAGTTCATTTATTTCAGTAATGCAACTTAAAAGGTAAACCCAATACATGAGATAGACTCATTACATGCAAAGCAAGATAGTTCAAGCTGTGATGTGTCATAATTGAGATGATTATGGCTTACAGCTTATGAAAACCCCAAATCCACAATCTCAGAAAATTAGAATATTATGAAAAGGTTCAATATTCTAGGTTCAAAGTGTCCCACTCTAATCAGCTGATTAAGCCATAACACCTGCAAAGGGTTCCTGAACCTTTAAATGGTCCCTCAGTCTGGTTCAGTAGGAATCACAATCATAGGAAAGACTGCTGACCTGACAGTTGTGCAGAAAACCATCATTGACACCCTCAAAAGGTAATTGCAAACAAAGTTGGATGTTCCTAAAGTGCTATATCAAAGCATATTAATACAAAGTTATGTGGAAGGGAAAAGTGTGGAAGAAAAAGGTGCACAAGCAGCAGGGATGACCGCAGCCTAGAGAGGAGCGTCAGGAAAAGGCCATTCAAAAGTGTTGGGGACTTTCACAAGGAGTGGACTGAGGCTGGAGTCAGTGCATCAAGAGCTACCACACACAGACGGATCCTGGACATGGGCTTCAAATGTCATATTCTTCTTTTCAAGCCATTCCTGACAAACAAACGTCAGAAGTGTCTTACCTGGGCTAAAGAAAAACAGACCTGGTCTGTTGCTTAGTGTCCAAGGTTATCTTTTCTGATGAGAGTAATTTTTGCATCTCATTTGGAAACCAAGGACCCAGAGTCTAGAGGAAGAATGGAGAGGCACACACAGCAAGATGCTTGAAGTCCAGTGTGAAGTTTCCACAGACTGTGTTGATTCAGGGAGCGAAGTCATCTGCTGGTATTGGTCCACTGTGCTTCTTTAAGTCCAGGGTCAACACAGCAGATGAGCTTTATGGGAATGCTGACTTCATTTTCCAGCAGGATTTGGCACCTGCCCACACTGCCAAAAGCACCAAAACCTGGTTCAATGACCATGGGATTACTGTGCTTGATTGGCCAGAAAACTCACCTGACCTGAATCTATGGGGGCATTGCCAAGAGAAAGATGAGAGACATGAGACCGAACAATGCAGAAGAGCTGAAGGCCGCTATTGAAGCATCCTGGTCTTCCATAAAACCTCAGCAGTGCCACAGTCTGATAGCTTCCATGCCACGCCACATTGAGGCAGTAATTGCTGCAAAAGGGGCCCAAAGCAAGTACCAAGTAAATATGCATGCTTATAGTTTTCAGAGGTCCAATATTGTTCTATGTATAATCCTTGTTTTATTGATTGCATGTAAAATTCTAATTTTCTGCAATTGTGGATTTGGGGTTTTTATGAGCTGTAAGCCATAATCATCACATGACAAATCATGGCTTGAACTATCTTGCTTTGCATGTAATGAGTCTATCTCATATATTAGTTTCACCTTTTAAGTTGCATTACTGCAATAAATGAACTTTTGCACAATATTCTAATTTTTCGAGTTTCACCTGCATGTAATTATGAATGATACTACTACTGAGGCGCTGTAAAGATTGGAAATGTGGTGTAAATGATTAAATATGCTTAATAAAAATACTTAAATAAATAGTCTTCAATTTCCAAGAAAAATCAGTGGTCTTCTAATTATTTAGTCTGCCTCTTCATTAAAAGAATAAAGGACCAAAGCCATTTGTTCTCCTTAAAGGCCTTTTTCTGTTCTTATACTGCACTAAACATTGTATTAATTTGCCAATGGCAGAAATAAACTAACATGCACATACACTTGGTATAGTATCCCATGCTTAGGCATTGCAAAACATTAAGTATCAACTACTTTCTAATAGCTGTTGAAGTAAAAAATTATTGACTGTGAGAGGCAATAGTACAATGGCACCATGATGGCAGTTGTTGGTGAGGCTGACAAGTGATAGGAACATTGTCAGGTTGATGCTTACTAAGTTTTTCATGCAAGACACACACACACATAGAGAGAGAGAGAGAGAGAGAGAGGGAGGGAGAGGGAGAGAGAGATCTCATGGAACAGACTGCATTTCAGTTATGATGAAAATGTAAACTGGAGGTAAATTAATTTTCAAAATCAACATATGACAATAAAAACCTAATTGGGCAGATACAGTATTTTATATTAAAACTAAAAACAGAAGATTGATTCTGCTTACTAAATTCTAGAGTAGTAGTTTTTGAGTTAGTCAGATTCATCTAATTAGTGCTAGATAAATTATTATCCTTGGAACAAGTGTCTACAAATAGCAAGGATTTAAAAAAATCAAAAAGACAACATATTGCAAACCACAGATTTTTCAAATCAGATGAAATTGTTTATCACAGATCAATGAACCAGATTAAATAAAACTTACTAAATAAAACCTACATAGGAGACCTACAAAACAGAACATATAAAATAAACAAACAAACTAGACATATGAGATAAAAAATATATACAGTGATGCTTGCACTATTTTGCTATCAGCAGTGTACAAACTTTACAAGCTGCAAAAACAAACTTTGCAATGGTAAGATTTACCTTGGAATCTTACTTGCTAGTAAAAATTGCACATAAAATTCTTGAGTTCTTCCCAGAAATGAAGTAAATAAGAAGTATTAGAGTTTCTTTTCATTTGTCTCAACAGAAATTACAATATTGCAGAAAGTGACTCAGTGTTCAATGTCACCATCTTTACAAGGGCACAGCCTTCCAGCATATTATGATATTTTCCCTCCAGTTCTGCTGATGATATAATATTGAACCCTAGTGATGTAAATGTTCACCAAAATTTATTATTTGTAAACTGTCTCAGTACAGTGTTATTTTGAATTGGGCATTGCGATGGCCCAATGGTACCCTAGGTGAGAGTTTATTCTGACTGTAATTCTCTATCAAAGATTCTTTGCTTAAAGACTGCCATTGCCATACCATAACAATAGATGTTCTCCCCTAACAGTTTCATATACATCAGGGTTGTCAAACTTGCAATCCATGGGCCTGATGCATCACGTGCTGGCCATGCCCACACCTGTTTAGTGAAGAGGGGAAAAGTCATGATACATCACGTGATGCCACTGTGACAATGAGAGTTTGACACTCCTGATGTAGATGTTAAAAAGGAGTCTTGCTTGTAAGAATTATCGTGTATCATCCAAGTAACAAAGTTATCTTTTTGAAATGTGCGTTCAGGGGCTAATAGTGCTTTCAAGATTAAAATACATTGATCTTTAGAATTTTCTGTTGATTCATATGGGAATCACACTGCTGTCTGAGAAATTTGTGAACATATCACAGGTAATACATAGATTAAGGATTTAGGGCAGGGATAGTTTTATATTGTGGATTCATGTTTATCTGATTTTTAATCTCTTCTTTTTTCACTTAGCAAATGAGCAAGCAAGTTGCTTATTCCCTGAACAGCTTTAGGTAGTTTGATATACAATGTAAATTGCCCAAGGAGAAAGTCATGTATACAGTTTTGTAATCAAATTACTCACAGAATACTGAGAAATTAAAATAAGTTAATTAAGAAAAGCAAGTGTATGGTCAATGCTCAGGGTCAGGGTTTAAAAAAGAAATGACATAAACCTTAATGATGGGGCCATAACACGTGAAAAAAACATGGAGTTTGGATATTGTCTCAGTTTGATCTTTCAATCAAATTGAATGTCTTAATAGTGATCAAGGGAAGGCTCAGGAAGAACCTGAAACTCTATATGATTCTTTTTTTGTCCATTTAGTCTTGATAATATCACCAATTTTTTTGATCTAGTATGGAAATTGGCTATTTTAAAAGATTATACAAAGATGTATAATAGGATGATTCCAAAGAGATGAAGCTAGGAAAGAATATTTCTCTCTTCCAAACTTTCACTGGCTTGTGTAGTCTTTTCCATATTAAAAAAAATTAATAAAGTGAAAATATATTTAATGTATTAAAATCACCATTTATGGCCTATATATTCAACTTTATCCTTTTCTTTTTAATATGGCAGAGGGATACATATGAAAAAAATCATTGTGTCTGTGTATAGTTGTGGTGTTATATCTGAGATGAAAGCATCATGTGTTAAATATTTGTGTGAATTTGATTGTGAAATAGAGGAGTCTCTGTGGAGGCTTTTAACTGTGAGCAGAACTCTGCTGGCTATTCCAGTGAACACATTATTTTTTAAATCAGTGATCCCAGCAGACATAAACAAGATTGATAAAGTTGAAGAAGTCATAGACTATTCTAGAATACACAATATTTTTCTCTTCCCATATGTTGCCCTAGGGATATAGACTGTATTTCTCTGCTCTAAGGTGAGGAAAGGATGAATGACTCTGGTAAATCTCAGTGGGTGCCGAATGTCCCAAATCACAGCTTATTTGGATGCAGTACCAAACTACAGTTTGATGAAGCTTCACACTGCAATTTCAAGTCCTTGCTTACTGGATGCTCACATAAACTCAAAATGCACTTTTCTGTGCTGGGTTAAAATATTCATCAAAGAAATTAAGGAAGAATGAAAATGCCTCCCTCTAATAGATTAAGATTTTGCAGTGAAAGAAAAGCACTTCCATTTTTAAAACAAACAATAAAAGAAATCCCATTTTTTTCTACTTTATTCAGCATTTTTTTTAGACCAGTGATCGCTGGTGGGCCATGAGAAAATTTTGGTGGGCCACAGAGAAATCTCACCCCCCAGAACACCCTCCCCAAAGCAATTAATCCAGGCTGCGCAGAAACACAAGGCTGCCCGCCCACATGGCACACAGGAACCCTCCCCACTCACTCACTCCTTACCCGGCAAACTTGCTTGCTAAATTGCTATTTTTCCTTTTTCTAACTGTTATGTCCCTGGAACTTGCAAGAGTTCCCACTCAGGTCCGCTCACGCTGCGGGGGCGTTTGTTGTCCCTCATTGGCTGGTTTCCCCCAGCAGCCGGCTATAAAAGCAGGCTGCGGGGTTCGACCAGTTGCTGATCGCTGCGAGCCAGTTCCAGGCTTGGCAAGCACGTTCAGTCCTTTATTTCCTAAATAAAGTATTGTTGCATCCATGCCCTGGTTCAGCCTCTCATTGCTCAACTACAACACTGGCAACGAGGATGGGATGGCTACCAGAGGCAAAATGCATCCGCTGAATCACTAGCCGCTGATCCACAGCCAGAGAGAACGATCAGCAGGCAGCGAGAGCGAACGCTGATCCGCAGCCAGAGAGAGCGGTCAGCGAACAAGTGAGAGTGAGAAAGCGTCTGTAGCCGCTAGTTAGCCAGCTACAGGGAAAGTGTAGCGCTGCGAGCCGCAGCCGCTCAAAACAAAAGGGCGCGAAATTCAAACGGCTGTCGTTTGAATTTCTATACAGAACACAGCGCGGTGCTGTGTTCTTTTGAAATCACTGACGCCAACGCAGGCGCCAAATTCAAAGCGCTGCCAAACAGCCGTTGCCGCTTACCGCGTGTAAACCCAGAGAGAGAGCGGGAGGCGCGGAGCCTCCCCCAGAGCTGTAATCACTTGCCTGCCTAGGCACAAGAGCTTTTTTTCTTGCCTCCATTGTTGTCCCAGAGAGATTCCGAAGCAGCTAGCCACTAGATTCTCATCATGAATTCCAACCCAGTCTTCCCATCGTTCAAGCCGGATGAGAAGAAATGGGAGTCATACAAGAATCGCTTTAACCATTACATCGACGCCATTGGGCTGGCTGATGCAGGGGAGCACCGAAAAAAATCATATTTCCTGATCTACTGCGGAGCCATCGTCTTTGATACGGCCACAGCACTCGTGGCTCCACGTGAGTTAAAAAACGTCCCCTGGACAGAACTGTTAGAAATCCTTACTAACCACTATTCTCCTAGACCCTCACAGATTGCCAGGCGGTTCACCTTCCGTATGAGGAAGCAATCAGACAAAGAAACTATCAACCAGTACATGGCTGCCCTCAGGACTGCAGCACTCCATTGTGGGTTTGGGAGCTACCTGGATGACATGCTCCTAGATCAGCTAGTCTGTGGGGTCAAGGATCTTCACCTCCAAAGGCGCCTACTCGCTAGGAAGGACCTCAACCTCGCTCAAGCCGTCGAGGAAGCCCTGGCAGCGGAGCTGGCAGCACACTCAGCCACCGAGATCCAAGGTCCTGTCTCCAAACAAATTGCAGTTTCCGTCCACTCTGAAGAGGTGGTCATTGAGGAGGACCCCAGTGATGCGGCCGACATCCACCGCCTCGCCCACACCAGACACCCGCAGGTAGGAGCCAAGCAAGAAAGCATCAGTCCATCCAAGCACATCACCCTGTGCCTATCCTGTGGTGGATCTCACCTGAGGACCACCTGCAAATTCAAGGGAGCCACCTGCAACAATTGTCACAAAAAGGGGCACATCGCCAGAGTCTGTCAAGCTGCTCACAACTCGGCACAAAGGGTCCCTTCCTTTTCACATTCTGGACCCCAAAGGCAAGTATTGAACTGTCGCACCCGCCACCATGCTAAGCACGCTTGCCATACCATTAGTAAAATCTCTCTCTCCGTTTTATTAGAAGGTAAACCTTGCCGCATGGAGGTTGACACGGGGTCAGCGCTTTCAATTATCTCGTGGAGCACCCTCAAGAAACTACAGCCCAGTCTATCCAGAAACCGGCTCCAGAAGTGCCAGCTTAGCCTGAAGGACTACCAGGGGAAGATCATTCCTGTAATCGGCAGAGGCAAGTTTCTTGTTAATTTTAAAACTTTCAAAGGCCACCTACCTCTAGTGGTAGTTAGCGGCAACCTCCCTACACTTTTGGGACTTGATTGGTTCCCCCACCTCGGCCTAGGGTTAACAGGAGTCCATGCGGTCTCAACCTCTGACACTGACTCCTTATTCGCTGACTACTCAGACGTATTCAGCAATGAGCTGGGGTGTTATAACGGTACCCCTATCTCATTCTCAGTCGACCCCCAAGCAGTCCCAATCCGGTTGAAACCTCGTAGAGTTCCATTCGCTATTCGGCCTAAATTAGATGCGGAACTGGATAAATTATTAAAACAAGGGGTCATTGAGCCAACAGATTTCGCCAAATGGGAGATGCCCATTGTCACACCCCTCAAAAAAGACGGTAGCCTGAGAATTTGCTCGGACTACAAAACCACAATTAACCGCTTTTTACAAGTTAGCGCTTATCCAGTACCCGTCATCCAACATCTTTTACACACTTTTGAACCTGGCAACATTTTTGCCAAATTGGACATGTCTCAAGCGTATCAACAGTTCCCTGTTGACAATCAAACAGCCGAACTTCAAACAATTGTCACCCACAGGGGTGCCTTCCGATGCAAGTGTCTCCAATTTGGCGTAAGTGTTGCTCCAGGCATTTTCCAATCCCTTATGGAGCAGATATTGCAGGGCCTCCCTGGGGTAGTACCCTACTTCGATGACATTTTGGTCTCGGCCAGGGACAGACCCCAATTCTTCCAGAGAGTTCGAGCAGTGCTAGAGAGGTTCAGACAGCATGGCCTCAAGTTAAAAAGGGAAAAATGCGCCATTGCCACTAGACAGGTGGACTTTCTGGGTTATAAAATTGACGCCTCAGGCATTCACCCCCTGGAGTCCAAGGTTAAGGCAATTCACGAGGCACCCACACCAACCTCCAAAGCAGAACTGCAGGCCTTTTTGGGACTATTGAATTTTTACGCATCATTCCTGCCCCACAAGGCATCAGTGGCAGAACCCCTGCACAGACTTCTGGATAAAAAATCATCTTGGCACTGGGGACACAAGGAAGACACCGCTTTTCGCGCAGTCAAGTCACTACTCACTTCAGAGGCAGTCCTTATTCAATTTGACCCCAACCTTCCATTAGTACTGGCAGCTGACGCATCCCCTTTTGGAATTGGGGCAGTGTTAAGCCACAGGCTCCCCAATGGCTCCGAGGCTCCCATCGCTTTCTTTTCCAGGACGCTCTCTGCCACAGAGCGCAATTACAGTCAAATCGACAAGGAAGCTTTAGCAGCTGTCGCAGCAGTGAAGAAATTTCATGAATTTCTTTTTGGCCACTTTTTCGAGCTAGTCACGGATCACAAGCCTCTCCTGGGTCTCCTAGCAGGAGACAAACAGACTCCCCAAGTGCTGTCTCCCAGGATGACGAGGTGGACCCTTTTCCTAGCAGCGTACTCGTATAAACTCATACATCGTCCAGGGAAAACATTATCCCACGCAGACGCCCTCAGCCGCTGCCCCCTGCCTACTCCAGCTGAAGACCCTGCCCCGGTCCACGCCATCTTCGAGGTCACCCAGCTCGACCTTCCCATCACTGCCCTTGACATCGCCTCCAAATCCAAGGCAGACAAAACGATCGCCCAGGTACTGGACTGGGTGGGGAGGGGGTGGCCGGGAAATAATATTGAAACCAAATTCACACCTTTTAAGACCCGTCAACAGGAGTTGTCGAGCTTGCAGGGCTGTTTGCTGTGGGGCACCCGGGTGGTCATCCCGACCTCACTACGCACCCGAGTCTTGGAGGCATTACACGAGGGCCACCCTGGCATCGTCAGGATGAAGGCGTTGGCACGCAGCTACGTCTGGTGGCCAGGCCTCGACGATGACATCATCAGATGGGTAAGCTCTTGCCATCCCTGCCAAGAATCACGACCATCCCCTCCAATCGCCTCCCCCACAAAGTGGGAAAGCGCCAGCGCACCTTGGTCCAGGATCTACATTGACTTGGCGGGCCTGATTCATGGCAAAATGTTTTTGGTGGTCGTGGATTCTTACTCAAAGTGGATTGATGTGGCCCAACTATCTACGACCACCACACAAGCAGTTACCAAGGCGTTGACCCGCCTGTTCGTAACACACGGGTTACCGGACTCTATTGTTTCCGACAATGGCCCCCAGTTTGCCTCAGCCGAGTTCAGTCGTTTCGCTGCTAACCTGGGCATCCGCCACATCTTCATGGCTCCCTTTCATCCTGCCAGCAATGGGTTGGCAGAGAGAGCCGTTAGGACCACTAAAGAAGCATTAGCAAGGTTCAGCAAGGAGGACTGGCACCACAGACTATCCCGTTTCTTGCTGAGCCAACACTCAACCCCATGCACAGTCACCAATAAATCACCGGCTGAACTCCTGATGGGCAGACGCCTGTGAACAGTGCTGGACAGGCTTCACCCTAATTACTGCCCTGACTTCCCCCTCGCCTCAACGTCGGGGGTTAGACATTTTGTCTTACAGGAACCTGTGTTCGCGAGGAACTACGCTGGAGACCCCTTATGGATCCCAGGAGAGGTCGTGACCATCACCGGCCCCAGGTCGTACCGAGTCAGACTGGAGGATGGCCGCATCTGGAAAAGGCACCTGGACCAGCTACGGAGGCGCCACGGTACCTACACCAACGTTGACACTTGGGCGCAGATCAGTCCAAGACCGATGCATCAACCACACATCAACGCCAGCACCGGTGACCCGACACCACCTCCAGCCGAGCCGGGGAGTCCAGACTTGGACCGTGACCGTCTTATGACCGACCAACCCGAATCAGCAGACGAAGACGCATCTCCATCGACCAGCTCTATGACTCCCGAGCCAACGCAGACCGATGAGCAAGTTCGCGATGTCCCACCGGTCCAACCTGCCACCACAGACTCCGAGTTACTTGACAACCCACCTGAATTGCGCCGTTCAGGGCGCCAGCACAGACCACCCGCCTATTTAAATGACTATGCGTGTTTGCATCTGGGGGGAAGGGGTGTTATGTCCCTGGAACTTGCAAGAGTTCCCACTCAGGTCCGCTCACGCTGTGGGGGCGTTTGTTGTCCCTCATTGGCTGGTTTCCCCCAGCAGCCGGCTATAAAAGCAGGCTGCGGGGTTCGACCAGTTGCTGATCGCTGCGAGCCAGTTCCAGGCTTGGCAAGCACGTTCAGTCCTTTATTTCCTAAATAAAGTATTGTTGCATCCATGCCCTGGTTCAGCCTCTCATTGCTCAACTACAACACTAACCATCATCTGTTCTGCTGTGTTGGGAGATTTAGATTAGCTAGGAAGCAGGAAATGGTTGGATTTCTTGATTTCTAGCTAGTCTTTAGATCTTTGGCTCTGCTTTTAAGCACAGCCGAACCTCCCTTAGGACGGAAGGTTCTATTATTCAGTGCAGACTCACAGCAAGCAAATTTGAGAGACTGAGCTAGCCGATGGCAGATAGATAGATCATTGAATGATTCTGTGAGCAACTCAATCTGCCTGCCTGCTTTGCCTGATTTTGGGTAAAAGTTGCTCTTTTTTTATAAAGAATTCAATATTTACATACGTGGTGTGTTGTGAGTTAATTTTGTAAGTTTGCTTGCTAGCAAATTTTATGAGTTGGCTTGTAAGCAAATTTATGAGTTTGCTTCCAGGCAAATTTTATGTGACAGACTGAGCTAGCCAATGGCACATAGATAGATCTCTGAATGAATCTGTGTTTCTGTGAGCAACTCAATCTGCCTGCCTGCTTTGCCTGATTTTGGGTAAAAGTTGCTCTTTTTTAAATAAAAAAATTCAATATTTATATAAATATTTATAATAATTACATACAAACCATGCCCAGCCAGTCACATGACCACCAAGCCACACCCACAAATTAGGCCATGCCCACAGAACCAGTTAGTGGTCCCTAGGATTTAAAATTATGAGTTTGGTGGTCCCTGAGGTCCAAAAGATTGGCGACCCCAGCTCTAGACTACGGTTAAAAAAAAGCCTCATGGATAGAATTATTTGTACTATAGTAATTGTCACTATTATTGGAATGGACAGATAGGCTGCTTCCTAATTGGTCAGTGAAATCATCTGCTCTGAATGTCCTGAATAATCTCTACTAACTCAATTTGTCAGTAATGTAAACTTACGTCAGCTAGAGCATCTGGCCCCACTCTAGCTGGAATAGAAATAGAATTTCTATTCTAATCACCATGTAATAGGAAGAAATAGCATGGAATATTTGTCCATCTATGATTTAATTATAATAGTCCTAGAAACATCAGTTAAGCTTTTGATGGACTAGAGGACTCCAATCAAACTTTGCCAGCTCCATCCTTATGTGCAACAATGTTGATGTAACGATATATTTCTTGCCACTTGACCCAATTCCACCCTCTTGTGGATATTCATGTTGGAATCAGAATGGATGGAATATTTGAACTCTCATGGCCTATAGAAAGGTGAGAAAAATATTTCTTCATCACAAAGAGATTATTATCACTGTCCTATTGTCCCATTGCCTGAATGGATCAGCAACCATTTCTGTAGGAAAGAAACAGGCAATATTGCCATTATTTTTTGGGTTGTATCCTGCCTTTATTACTTTTACAAATAACTCAAGGTGATGAATATGTTAAACACATCTTCATCCTTCTATTTTCCACACAACAGAACCTTGTGAGGTGGGTTAGGCAGAAAAAGTGACTGGCCCAAAATCACCCAGCTAGCTTTCATGGCTAAGGAAGGACTAGAACTCACAATCTCCTGATCTCCAGCTTGGTGCCTTAACCACCAGACCAAACTGACTTTCTATCATGTCTCTATTAAGGCCCCTGGGCACATTCTTCTGCTTCACTTTTCCAATGTAGTTTCTATTTTTATTAGCAATTAAGAACTAGTGTCAGAATCAGATCAAAAACAGACAAAATAATAACTATCCAAAAATGTATATATCATCAATAATTCAACTATTCCTGTCAAGTTTGGATCAAATCACTGCGTATTTATCAGAGGCAGGAATCCCACCTTCAGCTGACTTCTGCTTATCCTGGTATGTAATACACTTTAGAGCTGTCTTTTTCATAAGTATATCACAACATTTACAATACTTTACTTGAAAATTTCAGCAAGTGATAAATCTATCCTTGGCTCTTACAATTGGGTTGCCATGACCTTTTATTTTCAATTTTCTGTGAAGGCAATCCAAGAGTCTCCCAGATTACTCTCCAAACAAGGTTCTGTTACCATCATTGCTTAGTTAGCCTAACTCAGTATAAGAAGCATTAGACCATTATCTAGCATTATGTATCTGGAATCAAATAAATTAGCCAATAAAACCTTTTATCATATATTTTTAAAATAGCTATTGGATTTGGATTTATTTATGTGAGGATTTCACACAACCAATCAATCCAAATAAAAAGTTTAGCTTCTTCCTGAAAAAAAAAATCCTTTTGAAGTCTTATCTATCTCCAAGAAATAAAATCTATATGTAATTGAAAGTTGAACAAAAGTTTGTAAACTCTTTTGGATTTGGAATTTATTCGACTTCTCTGTCTCATTTTACCAATACCAAGCTTTGTCCCAATCTCTTAAAGGTATAATGGAAAGGTGAATTTCCTTTTTAGATCAATGCAGCAATTTATCTAGCTTACTTAATTAAACAATTACTAAATTGGATATAACATCATATTTGTATGGATATTACGTCAGCCAACAGTGGGACATTTGTCATACTTTATTATAGACTGATATTACCTTTGGCTTTCTGACAGAATTTGCAATGGTTCTGTTCAATCTTGTTTTTCTTTACTTTTAGTCCTTTTTTCTATCTTATTTCCAGAAGCCAAATCAATGATTAATTTTCCTCATTAGATTCCTATTTTTAAAGCATCTCACTTTTTTTTCACTTTCTTAAATAATCAACATCTAATACAACTGAGTGAGGAATTACTCTCCAAGTTAGTCTCGGCATTTTTAAGCTATGGCTAATGTAAGTTATTGAACTTTCTAATTAACAGGAGATTCTAGAAGGGGAAAGAAACATAAATGTGAAAATCTAAGGATATACCCTACCAGAGGTGATATTCAGCAGGTTCTGACCAGTTCTGGAGAACCAGTAGCGGAAATTTTGAGTAGTTCAGAGAACTGGCCAATACCACCCCTGACTGGAGATTTTACAGTATCCTTCCCCTACCACGCCCACCAAGCCACATCCACAGAACCAGTAGTAAAAAACATTGAATCCCACAATTCGGTATTCTTTTAAATGTGTTAGAACTATAATTCTGTGAAAGCTTGACAGGATTAAGGAAATGTGTTCTCAATCTCGGTGACTTTAAAACATGTGGACTTCAACTCCCAGAATTCCATAAGTCTTAAAGTCACCAAGGTCAAGAAAAAATGAATTACAGTATTGGACTGGTTCTTGGGAGAACCAAGTTAAAATTTTCCTTGGCTGCTGAAGTTCACCCTTTAGAGCAGAGTCTCTCTGCCTGCTAGACATCAAAGGATTGGTATGTCATGGAGAAAGCAAAAGAAAGTGTTCCTAAAGAAATGTTGGATTATCAACTTAACAAATAAAATATATCTTAGTAGCGAAATTCACTGAGAATTTCTGATCTATTTCTATAAATCTGAAAGGCACCAGATTGAAAATTACTATCTATCAAATTTAGGCTGCAATCTGGGAATAAATCTCATAGAACAAAATTATGAACCTTTCTGAATCAATTTATAGACATTCTGTTCAAACGATAGGTGCACCATAGTTTATGGTTAGTATTTGGTTAGTATTTATCAAGTTGTTCCAACAGTTGCTAACTGGAAAAACTTAAAATAACTTATTAGCAGCCACTAGCAAGCCATTTAGGGCATCAGACACAAATCAATGTGGGTGAGTAACTGCCTTAACAATAAATAAGCCATAAGTTACAGAGAGGCTGTTGACTATATGCACTTGTAGAATGGGATTGCATCTGAAGTATCTTTTTTTATCAACAAGATAGGACAAAGAAGAATATCAAGCAATTTGATCCACATTTTTAGCTTTTTTGTTTATATTACTAAGTATATTCAGCCAGTTTTGTTCCATATAGTATCAACCTTGTGAACTCTCAAGCTTCCTCTTTCCACTGTGTATTCAAGACTGATAGTGATTAATATTTATATGTATTTATATGTTAGTGTGTAGGTATATACATATGTAGGTTTGTAGCATATCTACATCTGTGTTATATATGTCTACACTTTTGAGAGCAGGCAATACAATTTCTTTTTTAATGTGTGCCAGAATGCCCACAGGAAAAAAAGGACAATAAAGCTTATCTTATCTTATCTCATCTCATCTATTCTCTTCTATGTTCATCTTATCTTATCTTGATAGGGGTAACAGAGTTGGAAATGGAAGATCCAATAGATTGTTCTTCCTCTTTAGTGCTTCTTCCACTAAAAATGCTTCGTACTCAATTGCTTTTCATCTACTGTTGAACATTATCATTTGCTCCCAGCAATCTCTTCATTTATTCTTTTTGGTCTTCCTGAAATACAGTAACAAGACTGGAAGGGCATTTTACAATATACAACATGATTTTTCCTAGACACACTCCATTTAGGTCCCAGCTCTTAGCAAAAAAGAAAAATAATGGATGCAAATGAGCCATGATTTAATATCTCATCTAATTTGGCCCCAAATGTGAAGATGTTCCAAATCCCCTACAAAGCAACTTTTGACTGCTGAAAGTGATTTTCAGTGTTTTGAATATTCATCAGGCAGTTGACCTGTTGTTTAGAATGTTCTGTCTTGACAAACTTCTTTGATATTCCTCAGCTGGTTGTACATGCCTTATCTCATTTTTTCATTGCCCTTGCTTTTTGCTATTCGAATTGAAATTGTATTGCAATTGTACTTGTTACCTACAAACCCTTCAGGGTATTTGAGGGAATGTCTATCACCATATGTTTCTATCAAACTGGTGAGATCAGCTGCAATGGGCATTCAGTTCTGAATGAGTTCAAGCCCAAAGCTAAGTAACATAAGAAAGTCTTGTATAGCTTGAAACACTAGAATTCATGGGAAAAATACTTACACAAGGAGCCTCCTTAGCACAGGTACTCCTCGAGTTACAAGCAGAATTGACTCCAAAATTTATATTGCCAAGTGAACCATTTATTATGTGAGGTTTGCCCCATATTATGACTTTTCTTGCTACAGTTGTTAAGTGAATTGTTGCATTTGTTAAATTAGTAACCCGGTTGTTAAGTGAATCTGGTTTCCACACTGACTTTGCTTGTCAGAAGGTTGCAAAACCTGATCACATGATCCCAGGACACTGCAACGCTCATAAATATGAGCTAGTTGCCAAGCATCTGAATTTTGATCTCACAACCATGGTGATGCTGCAAAGATGATAAGTGTAAAAAATGGTCCTGTCACTTTTTTCAGTGCCTTTGTAACTTTGAAAAGTCACTAAATGAACTGTTGTAAGTCGAAGACTACCTGTAGTACAAATGTCACAATGTAGGAGTTCGTAGAAGAGTTAAAAAGTTTTTGTCATAAATAGGTATTGTTCTCATGGCTACTTTCTGTCTATGGGATCTAGGGAAGGTTCAGATTAAATTTTCTCCAGCACTGCTTGGCCCAGTTTCTAGAAATTACAAACGTAAAGATTATGCTTGGACTTATATCATTCTTTTTTTAGGGATGAAGAATTCTGCTCAATAAGTATGTCTCAACTATTTCCAGACTTATTTTGGTTCAATTTAGGAATTTCAAGGGATAGTAATGATTAGGCTTTCCAATCTTTGACATTTTTGTGCTAATAGTTACAATGCCAAATTTGGGGAGCACAATTTTTAAACTCTTCAGATGTAAATGGAACTCTTTAAGGCCACCTATTGGAGTACAGATTAGCCATTCTTGAGCTATATATAATATTAACAAAACTGGACATTATTTTTTTTATAAAAAGAACAGAATCTGGTGGAATTATCTAATGATAGAAGAGAGTGAATCCTCACAGAATGTAGCCCTAAACAGATACTATAAATCCTTTTCCCGCCGAAGAGAAATCTTCTTGCTATTCACTATAGCTTAATTTCTTTATTTATAGAAGACATTTCCTGAATTAATAATGGTAAAATAAAACATTCTAAACTCATCTGACTCTTAAATAATTGGTAGACAAAGGCAAAGTTAATAGGAATTACACAATAAATTCTAAGAATATTGCCCAAAGCAAAATTAATAAAATGATCAAGTCTGTAGGAAGTCTTTTGTCTCAACTATTGCTATGGTTTCTTAAGGAATGAATATTTTGGACGTACTGTCCTACAGAACAGTTAATTAACAGATTTATCTTTAAAATAGAGAAATGGTTTTAATTATGGGAAAACACTATGTACTTGTAGCGCATCAAATACTTTAAAATCCTTCATTTTGCTGAAGGAAATATAATTGTTCTCCATAAAATAAATGAAAATAATTACATTTCCAATTTCCATACCAAAGTATAATGAGAGGTACAAGGATCTTATACAGTATAAATTCATATCTGTCTGAAGGTCTGTCTATCTACTATAGAAATGTACATATGCATACATTATAAACCTTAGCTATTGAAACTAGGTTATTACTCCACTGCATGATGCATATCATTTCAATTTTGTAGTTAATGAATAGCTTCAGGAAAAATAAGACTATTCTGCAATTCATTCATATTCCAATTTGTGTAAATAGCCTATCATAGAAATAATTTATTTCATGTCTTATTATCATAATCCTCCTGCTATGATTCTGGTGGCAATAATATAATAATTCATATTTAATAGACAATTTTGGTTGGTTGACCTTGAAAAAAGTTAAGGAGCGCTGGTAAATAACTGTAGAAAAGCCAGAAAAACATAGAGCTATAGGCTAAACATAGCAGTCAAAACAGAAAAAGACAAGGATAGACCACTTTTGTGTTATGCTAGTAAAATTGTATGGACAAGTCCCTAAAATAACCACAAGTTAAGCTGATTTCAAGAGATATTTTACCAACGCACAATTATTGACATATGTTTCTAATTTAAAAGATAGTTTACAGTGTTACTTCATCACAAACCACCCAAAAATATTGATCATTTGTTTTATTAATTCTCCTTGCTCTGTGTTGTGTTCTTTCTTAGGGAGTTCTTAACAAAGATTCCAGGACATGTTGTAATTGAGAACTTCTGTTACCTAATAGTTGTGGAAATAGCATTCTATAGTTCTTCATTTTATTTATTTCTTCTTTCATAATTCCTTTCTTTCCTGTCTGCTGTATGGTTTTCTGGATAAAAGTCATTCTAAGATTTCCAGGGTTTCTGTGGAGATTCTCAGTCATCCAAGTCATAGATGTCCAAAGGTGCTTTTTCAAGAGGCAACTGGACTTTCTGTTTTTTCTTTGAAGACCTTTAGCTTCTCATCCAAGTTGCCTTTTGAAAAAACACCTGTGGGATTTCCAAGGTTTGGGGTGAGCTGTTCTCTGGGATCAGAGCTTCCTATGATATGGGATGCAGCAGTCACCACTTCAGTAGAGCCCTCACTGCATTCAAACTGAGATGAAAATTTTATGAGATGGCAGATATTTAAAACACTACCACTCTTAGTGTTAATTAGTTGAAAAGAAGACTCAGAAATGCTTCAAAGGAAACACAGAGAACATGTTTTCCCTGGAACACCGACAACATGTTGACTGACATTTTTTCTCAATAATTTTTTTTGCCATTTTTTACTCAAATCCCAGATTGTAAGTGGTGTCACTTAATTATATGTGTAGTATTAATGCAAAAGTTCCTTTGATCCTGGTGCTTCTGATTATTTGTTATGACAATTCATCTACTATAGGTGGTCCTTGACTTAGACAACTGAGACCAAAATTTCTGCTGATAAGTAAGACAATTGTTTAAAAAGTTTGTCCCATTTTACAACCTTTCTTGCTACAAGTTGTTCAGTGAATCACTGCAGTTGTTAAGTTAGCAACTTAATGGCTGTTAAATGAATCTGGCTTCCTCACTGACTTTGCTTGTCAGAAGGTTGCAAAAGGTGATTACATGATCCTGGGAAATTGCAACCCTCATAAATACGAGTCAGTTGCCAAGCATCTTAATTTTGATCGCATGACCAGAGGGATGCTGCAACGATCATAAGTATAAAAAATGGTCCTAAGTCCCTTTTTTCAGTGTCTTGGTAACTTTGAATGGTCACTAAATGAACCGGTGTAGGACTATCTGTACTACTTAAGTACAGAGAGCAGGAAGCTTAATACAAATGGCCCAAGAAGGCTAAGCAGGTGTTACTGTTGAAGACTGGCATGGAGCAGAATGATACATCATTAAATCCCCCCTCCCTTTGGGTGGGGTACCTTTATGTCATTCTTCACTCCTGGTGACTGCCCGGACAATTCCCTTAATTTTCTTGATAAGATTTTAGAATTGGTTTGTCACTGCTGGTTTTGTGCCTAAGGCAGAACTATTACTCACTGTGCCCTGGTTTCTAGACTGATGCCTTAACTAGTACTGATTCTGTTTAATTTCTTTTCTTTTTTTACTAGTCATTTATTTAGCTTCTGGTCTTGGGATAGTAAAGAATAGATATATTACATGTCACAAAACTACTATGAAGTTGTTATATCATATGAATTCTGTGCAGAAAAAATGTGAAAAAAGTTAGAAAATATTGGACAATCTTATGATTGCTTCTTTAACTAGTCTCACCTACACCTTTTGCTTAAATTTCTTTTTTCAGTTATAACAGATAATAACAGATAATCAGAATTGGAAGTGACCTTATGGGTCATCTAATCCAACCCCCTGCCCAAGTAGGAGACCCCACACCATTTCTGACAAATGGCAGTCCAATCTCTTCTTGAAAGACTCAAGTGATGACACTCTCACAGTTCTTTGCCGCCCCCACTTCTTGAGCCAATTACAATTCTCTTTAAAGAATCACATAATTTATATATAAACAAACATGTATTTTCTTTTAATTCAAACACTAATGTTCACAAGGAAGTAGGACAAACGCCTTATTCTATTTAAACATATTGTAAGAAAAAAGAATGAAAAATAAGAAGAATAACAATAAGGGTGAAGTTAAGAAAAAATTCCAGGCCCTACAACCGCCAAGGTACCTCTTAGTTTACAGATGTTGAAAAAGTAGCTACTACAATTAACTGTTTCCTATGCATGTACATTGCTTAGCTCAACCAAAGCAAGATGACTCTTAACCATAGGGTGTTATAAGAAAATGAGAATATTCAAAATGGCAGAAATGTGGCATCAGCTGAATATATGGCAATGCAACTACTGCAAAGTAACAAGAAGAATCAGTGCTTGTAAGCATACATCCTTTGTATGGGTCCAACAATATTCATGTTCAATTTAGTCCAAGGATGAGATGATTATGGAAAATGGCACAATGGCTGATTAACATGTACAGAAACATAACTCTTGAAAACATATTCCACATATTCTGTATAATATGCAGAATCTGTCTTCTTGCACCAGACTTTGATATGTTTCATGAGCCATTTTTAACTATTTGCTCACTTTAGATATAATAGACTATTCACCTTGCAGTGTGAGATCACCTCGTACAGAACATCCAACAGCAAATGCTTAAATGGTCATTGTGGAATAGAAATTATTTTCAATCATATGTTGGATTGAACAATATGATGAAATATTGTGAGTAGGTATCTTGCTAAGAAGCAAAGCCGTTATTCTAATGATAATTTATCAATAGCTTGATGAACATACTCCTGAATCATGTATGATGTAAACAAGAATCACCTACCTTTTTTTCCTAGAAAAGTGCTGAGCAACGAGATCATCAGGTGGCAAAAATGTTGAAACATGCATATGAGTGGTTTATGATGCCTGAGCACAACAAATGGACATCCCTAAGATAAGCATTAAAACATAAAATAGCCCATACACATTCCAAAGCTTCATATCAACCTGTGAACATGCCTTCTTAGGAACAGAAAGTGAAGTCTGTCATTTGTCTTCCTGAGTATGTAGCAAGATGGTGCTAACTCCCAACTTAGTTAATACATGCTGAAATGCAGACTCAACTGCTGCAGACTATTTGTCAGCTGGTGCTCCATTCAAAATCCAAGAAAGAAATACTTAGACTCTTTTAATCAGAGAAAAGATATCTTTTACTGGAAATCAAGTGGTAGCAACAAAGGAATTCTGAAACTGAGAAAATGGGCGCGTAAATCACATATACAAAGTAATGGCAACGTTCCCACCCCCAATAGTTCAATTGGCTCATCCAATTAAAAGTTGTGTATATCATCATGTGGGCATCTCCAAGTGATGAGGCTTCTCCCCGTTGACCTTGACATAGTTTGATAAAGGGTTGCAGCTGCGCATAGCATAGGAAGAAACCTAAGCAAGAATGTAACCCCCCCCCCTCCCCAGCTTATACAGTGCTGGTTTGTAACACCTCCAGCTCACTTCTCATAACCATTCCCCCCACCTCCCCCCATTACTTATGACAGCCGAAAGATGCAAAGCAAAGGGAGAAAAATCTTGAAGGCTGACACTATTGCTATATCAACTTTGAAATGGCATCTTTTTGTTTCTCAGCTTGCCACACATTGGGGGGAGGAGGGAACACTGGAATCTCAAACCAGAGAGCAACAACAAACTATCGCATGGGAACCAAGATCATCGCAATAGGGGTTGGCTAGAGACTGAAGGTCATTGCTAAAAAGGCGCCAAAACACCTAATTGGACAATGTGACAACGCAGGAGAGCATTATCTATTCTTTAATTATACAGAAACCACAGGAAATATTTAGAGCTGGTTTTGTTTTCATTCATGCCAAAACAATATACTCAATAAAGCAGTTATTTGAGAAAGCAGAAAGCCTCATATTTGCTGAATTGGTTGGGTTCATTAGTTGGAACTTTGACATCCTAATTATGCAAATATTTCAGAAACTACTGTATGTGCTGACCAGGCAAATATCTCTTTCATCACTGATTCTTGCAACTAAGAAAGTTTCCGTAGTAAGTTATAACTTAGAAAATTTTATTGCATAGTTTCATTAGTTACAGCACTATCAGTTCTCCATTATGCTTTCCTCTTTTCTTAAAATCTTATTCTCCAATCTGATGCCATGTTCCTGTAATTCCTAGTACTATACTACATTTTAATGCAAAGGAAAATTGATGTATTCATTCAAATATGAAGGCAAAGAAATGTAAAAACTAATTGCCCAAACCAATTCTTAAATTTCTGTATTTTTCTTCAGAAAAATAAATTTCTGAGAAATCTGAGCATGAAAAGTTATTCCTATTTTCACAATTTTGTAAGATAGACAGGTAGACAGATACATATATACCTATCTAAACATACACATATACATATGTATTTTATATCTGTCTAAACATACACATATACATATGTATTTTATATCTGTCCCCTCTCTCTTTCTTTCTCTCTGTCTATCCATCTCTATCTCTATCTATCTATCTATCTATCTATCTATCTATCTATCTATCTATCTATCTATCCCTTTAGTCTATTCTCTCAGAAACATTATATGAAAGGAAGGAAAAACAAAGCCAGCATGACTCAGTGCTAAAATTGATGCAATTCACAGACTGAGTTCTTGATACTGTAAACTGAAAACAGTATTTTCAATTTTAATAACAATGAACTTGTTTCATAATGTAATATATCAAACATGAAAAATGTGTTAAAAGATATCACTGATCACAGGATAATCAACGCATGTGCTCACTTTATGGGAATATCACAGGATCTCATCAAAAGAGATTGGTTTTCTATATGAGATAAGAGAAATATAATTTGTAGGTGAGAAGTCAGTAATTGACTTGGATGCAGCTAATTTTACTGAAATACATATTTAAAAAAGATTGTGGTTTCAAATGTTTGCTTTCATAGCCTTTTTGCTGACACAAATCAACAGTTAAGGTCACAAATGTTTTAATGATACTATAATGGATAGATCATTCTCATTTTCCTCCCATTTTCCTCCTGATAAGGGCAAAGGCTTCTGCAAGTTAGAAATATATAAAATATCAAAGGAAAAATAAATGAAATTTCCTATTTATTGTTCTGGAATGTATTTATTAGAACACTGGATATGAAAAATGTATTAATTCAGTAAATTAGTTATATAAATCCTTTTTTCCCACTAAAATTCTAAACCATAGAAGTCAAGGGCAAAAAATAACAGATGGCAAACCTGGTTGAACAGAGCATTTTATTTCATTTTTCCTTAATTCTTCCAGCTACTGCCTGAGTCTGCAAAAACAATCATATTCCACAACTGATTTCTAAGCTGTTGTTGTTGAAAATAAGCACAACTTTACACTGTGCATCTGCCAAAGAGACAAAAAATAATTGTGCAGGATAGTCTGTATATTCTATTCTCTGCTCCCCATATTCAAAAACCCTTCAACTTTTTCAACTTTTTTGGTTATCAAGAAAATTAGGGGGGATAACCAAAGTAAATAGCCAATGATCTCTCTGCAGGGCATCTTACCTGGAAGGCATTATATTAAAACCTTCAGATGGGGTGCATATTTTCTTTTGTACATCATACATATTACATAATGTTTGTTCTTCAGGATTCCAAGCATTATTGCAGGATAGGAAAACCAGTTGGACTGAAATCAACTGGTAAAGCTGAGGTTAATCTTTGGATCTGCAGTAGTTTCTTGGGGGGAAATCTTAAATCTAGATTTTGCCACCCTTGCAGTGGTAGACATTGTTATGTACTTCAGGAATGGGAATCTCCAAATTATGGATTGTCATCCAAGAATACTTTTGTCTTTCCTTGGATTAGGAGAAGGTTGAATGAATCTGGCTCACTATGGAACATCTCGCAACAGGATTCAAAGGGATTGAAGCCAATTCCTGTGAAACACTTGAGATACATTGGTATAGTTTTGAAGAAAGAGGCTCTTACCCTAATAGGAAAGAGTCTAGTAGTGCAATTTATCTTTTTGGACCAAAGGAGGATCTCTAATCCTGGACTTCCAAGTTCCTGTCCTATACCTTCCATTCCACAGTTGGTATTTAATGCACATATTAAATGGATACACATTATTGCCAATGCTTCTTGGCAGAACAGTGCTTTGCAGAGGGTTTCAGATTGCCCATGCTTTTATGCTAGATTATGAGTCACTTTCTCTCACTGATGACATTTTTCAATCCAAGGAGCAAATTAACAAAGGACCAAATAAATAGAGAATGGCACAGAGTTACAAATTACTTGCAAGGAAACAATTTATTGACCCAAGCAAACAACAAAAAATTTATTCTTCCTGTCTCAGTCCCTTTAATCTTTGGAGAAAACATAACAAGCTATGTATTACACTGTAGGTAAGGTTTTCAAGGGTGTAACAAGGAAGACACAATTTTTTTCTTTCCTTTGACTGAGATAAAATAATCTAACACTGTGAAAAACCAAAAATGGCAAAATCCATTGGCTACAATCCAATAGAGACATAAATGTCTTTTACTGTGTTAATATTGGTGTTTAACTCTTGTGTAAGATGATGGTAATGTGTTTTGCATTTAGCTATGATTTGAATGTACTCATTCCATAAAATGATTCATATATGAACATATACAAACACACACACACTTGACCATTCATGCAGATCAAAGGATTTCAGACTACTGAAATGTTTACTACTGGAATGCATTTTAAAACATTTTGAGTGATTTTGTAGGCTATTACTTGGCACTGGGATCAAGTATTCATGCATTTAATAATGTGTGGGAAGGGACAAGGTTTCTAAGCAAGAGAGGGATTGATGTCTCTGTAATATATCTGTTCAATCACAGGTGGAAATACTTTCCTGCAATCATGAACATCCTTCTTCTCCCACATTTCCATATCTTTCCTTCAACTCACTGAATATTTCCCAATGGGGAATTATTACTAAGGACACATACATTTTAATTATATTTCATAGTTACTACTACTACTGATGTAAATTGTGACAATGCCTATAAATGGGGAACTTTGTCTTCCAGCCCTAGATGAGACCAAAGCCCCGGAGCAGTGAACTTGCCATTATAATTCTCAGTTTTATTTGATGAACTATTAGAAGAGGGATACGTCCAGGCATTCTGCTTCCTCAATTGGTTCAAAATGTCTTCTACCAAACTGATAGATGTATTTTCTTTTATTTATTAAATCCATATGGCTGTTCAACTCTAACAGTGTGGCTCTGCGAAATCTACAACAACAAAAAAGGGAGAATAAACTGAAGTCCCATATAAACTCCAGGTAATATTAAAACATACACAACATATGAATACAAAATGGCAACCAAGCACCACAACAAAGCTATGAAAAGAGAATTCCATGCAAGTGTCTCCTAATGCCTTGGAATGGAGGGGAAATCACATCTTAGTATCTTTCTTAAAGGCAAGTAGAATTAAGCCCTATCTTGTATCTAGGGAGAAGTTGTTTCAGTTGAGGACAGAGCAAGATAACACTAATTACTTGTTACAGGACAATGAGGTGCTAAGCCTGAGAAAAGATCTGAAAACCTGTATTTTACACTGCTGTAATGTAGATTATGTGATGGTGGTCTATATGGCATCAAAGAAATAGATATGTTTATAGCTTGTTGCCAGCAATATTAAAGAATGAATGAGAAATAAGACAAGCAACAATGCATCGATCTATCGTTCCTTTCTGCTTAGCAAAATAAGATCAGATTTGTTTCCACTCTTCTAAATGATTATGGGGTTAATGATTGAAGATTATCTTGGATTGGGTACAGCAATAACATTCCAAAGATTTCAATTACTCCCTGCTGTTTTGCCAACCTTGGCAACACAGTACGGTACAGTACAGAATGGGATCTAGTAAGCTCATTTAGAAAGCCTCCTTATTAAACTAAATGAGAAAGGAGCAACAAATAAAGTAACTTTATTAAAGCACCAACATTAATGCGAGCATCATGAATGCAAGAAGAAAGAAGGAAAGAAACTGAGTTTCTTTGCATGGGACTATAATCGGCCCTTTAAAAGCGGCCCTTTAAAAAAATCAGACAGAAGTTGCTTCTAAAAGCAAAAAACATAAAAACTACTGTCGTTGCAATTACAATGAAATATATTGATTACATCATGTATTTTAAATTTCTTCTAATGAAGGCTCTGATCTACAACAACAGTAGTTATCCATAAAAATTATGACTATAATAAGCCCAGCATACACAATAGTTTAATGAAAGCAAACTGAAACCTCTGAAGGGTAAGCTCCCCTGTTCAAAATGAAATAAATACACAATATACAAAGACAGTAAGTATCTCAAACGATATCCTAATCTTCAGCTCTAGAATAAAGAGGTTTTCAGAAATAAGTTATAGGTTTTGGTTTCAAAATCACTGCACACTCAACCCAAAAGTCAAGATATCACAATAGGCATAACAAAGCTATCTGACTGAAATCAATTCCAGAAGAGTCATTTAATAATGGTCTTGTTGAAAGACAAATTCCTTTTCCATCTGTAAAACAAGTGGTTACTACACAAAGCTATCTAGATGACTGATCTTGGTTTAGGATGTCAACTGGGTTGCAAAAACTTCAATAAAACCATCTGATGCCTTGTGGATTTTTCCCCACCTTGCATAGTAACCCAAATTCTTTTGAGAATGGAATGATTATCTGAATGAGCAGTTAACCAGGGCAAGTTTAAAAACTTTGAGTTGAAAGTGGCTAGCCTTTTGACAGTGGATCATGACAGTGGCATCTGCTACAAAATGGAATGAATCTACACTTCCTTCCCAATCTCTGACACAAGTATGTATCTTGTGGTGTTTGCATGGTAATATTGGCATATACAAGTGATTCGATTTAGCTTGTCTCCATTGAGAGCACTGATAGATTATCCAGTGTTCAAATGAATTGTCTAAAATAATGACCAACCTAGTCTTTCCCAATTGTCTGATCAATCAAGATTTTCCCCATTCTAGTTGGTTTGCTGCCTCAGTTCCCTCTTCCTCATTTCCCTCTACTGGACCCCTGGGCTGAACTTTGACTTCACTTTCTCAGCTACACAACATCAAAACTTCATTGGGGTCTTATGCAGTAATGAATCAGCCTCAAATGGTCTTGGCATATGCCGGACCTCACGTAGGCAATGTCTTCGATACATGCCAGGCCTCACGTAGGCTGAAAGCAGGTATCAGGAACAAAGAAAATCACCCAGGTAAAACAGGTATCAGGAACAAAAGAACGACACCAGAAGCTACTAACTGGACTGCAGGCGCTGATTGGTTACTTTGTATCCATTAAACACTGTGATTGGATGCTACAATGTATCCACTAAAACTCTTACTCTTATGTTGATGAAATGAAACTTTCTCCTTTGTGACGTATCCCCATGTGTATTCAATAAAAGAGCTTCCCCGAGCGCATGGTGGGGGCAGCTCACCCGAGAAAGAACCAGCCTGGTGTCTTTCTTGATGCATTCGATGACTCAGTGAGAAGCCTTCCAAATGCGGAGAAAAGCCGCAGTCTTAGACTAGTTAAAATTTCTAATTCAAGTAATCAACACAATACCCTGATCGCATTGCACATATCCACAAGTAGAAGCATAGCATGTAGAATGGCTAGCCAAATTCATGCTACAGAATAACTTTATATAAAACCATACAAAATTTCATAGTTGAAGGGTGACTTTGAGGTTTCTATCTACTAAATCATAATTTGTATAAATTCCATCAGGAATGACAGGTAAGATTTTAATGAAAGAGGAAAAAACATTTATTAAATCTATTAAATCTGTCATCCAAGATTACTGAGGGTATGGCAAAAAGAGGTTCCACAGACATACCTTTGATACCTTAAAGTAGGTGAAAGATTGTATTTTGCATGGGAAAGGGAAACTCCTTGTGCATCTCTAAAGGGGTGGAGGCTTGTATAGTTTTACAACATTATGAAATTCAATATTCTCAATCCATCATCTGATGGCATCCTTAGACATATCTATCAGTACAAAAGGATGAGATGTCCCATCAGCCTGTTTTCTCGATACTTACAGCTTTTTACATACCCAGTGACTTCACTGATGTGCCATTTATAGTTGCCTTTACTATTAGACTAAATCTGATTCTTTGTTATTGGTTTATAATGATCTATTCTTTCTGTTGGACCAAGGTCTCAAGTATTCTCCCAGAACTGACCTGGGTTAATACTTCTCCACTGTAGCTGTCAGTCGGGTTTCTAGCATGTAGTTTTCAGCTTGCTTGCCCTCGGCTACCATAGAAATGGGAAGCAGAGTTTTGGCATTTGGGATGGGGAAGTGAGCTGGTGTGAAGTAACTCTCATGAAGCTCCTGTGAGAATTGAAAGGGAGGTTTGCACCCATCAACTGATGCAGTTTTTTGGACTTTTCCAACTGTCTTGGGCCTCCGGCATACAACATCTGCTGAAGAGTATTCCCATAACATCATATTGAATACTGATTGGTCTTTCTGGGCTGGACCGCAGGGGTGGTGGATTTGGGGTGACTTTCAATGCATAACTTTCGTGTGGATTTTTCCCAGATCTTGCCTTGCTTTTGCTGCTATCAGTTCATTCTTAGTAAAAGTACTTCTTCTCTAAATCCATGGACTTAGGGGCTTTCTTTCTTACAATTTGAATGGAGGCAGACCTGACAGCATCCCCATGACTGACTCCTAAACTGATCTTGTCCCTCCCCTTTGTACATGGTCAAGTCTGGGATCACGATGATAATGCAGCTTCTTGGCTCTCTGGTTAGCTGTCAAGCTGCTTCATACCTCTGCATAGGAAGTGGAAGCAGTATGGCCATGTCTTGACTGACTGCAATATTGTTAAATACTTAACCTTGTCCCCTTGATTCTGTTTGTGAATTTTCCACTATCAGACTGGTATCTTAAGAGTAACGTTCACTGTTGGAAGGAACAAAGAATCAAATATATTGGTGTGTTATTATAGAGTGACATAGCAGCTCCAAAAGACCGATCTTTTAACTTTTCACATTCTCAGGATAAATTGGATCATAAGAAGAAGCAACTGACAAGTGATAATTAAACCTAGATTAATACAGCTGGCTGCAGAAAGACTTAAAATCCATCTGCATGAAGGCAGTTTCCTATAAAGAATTTCTTCTGTTTTCAGGCTTTGCACTTCATGGAGCTTACAGAAGCTTGTTATGGATTAGAAATATGTCCATGTGCCATGCACAGTATCTGGACAAGCAGATACTGTCGTTGGCTAGCCTTCAACTGTGAAAGTGGCAAATGCATAATTACTGTAAGAAATAGTTTGTCCTTCACCTGCCACCTTTTTAAAAAAGAATAGTACAGGATGATGTGGCAGTTAACATCTGAGTAAAAATACTGCACACATGCAGACCATATATGCATTACTCCTCAGGAAAAGGAGAAAAAATAAAAAGAACAAATGTAACACTATGGTAACATACACACCTTGCATTCAAAAAGTCTTAGCTCAATAACTGACTATTCTAAGTATGTGTGATAAAGATTCTCACTTATGAATCAGGACTGTCCTTCAGTGTAGACAATGATAAAGGAAAGCTGAAAACCAAAAACTACATCAGTATATATCACTTCAAGAGAAAAGCAACAAACTACTTGAATATTTAAAGCAGCTAGAGAACATAAATAAAGCCTTTTCCTCCTTTATTTTTCTTTTTATCAACAAGGAAAATTTCTAAATGGTTGACTTCTGAAGGCTCCCTGAAATTAGCAAAATTATAAAAACCAGAAACATGCCATGCCAATCCTAATTCCATGCTTAAACAAAACATCTGAACTGAACACACTCAAAATCGTAGAAATGATGGTAGACTCTAGAAGAAACCTTCCCATATTACCACCTCTTACAATACTAGACAACACAGTATCAACAGAAGAGATCTTCAAATTTCTAGGTTCTATTATATCACATGACCTAAAATGGACACCTAACATCAAAAACGTCATCAAAAAAGCACAACAAAGAATGTTCTTTCTGCACCAACTCAGAAAGCTCAAACTGCCCAAGGAGCTGTTGATACAGTTCTACAGAGGAATTATTGAGTCTGTTATCTGCATCTCTATAACTGTCTGGTTTGGTTCTGCAACCCAACAGGCCAGACACAGACTGCCTTCAACCTGCCTTCAATTGAAGACCTGTATACTGCACAAGTCAAAAAGAGGGTTGTGAAAATATTTACAGACCCCTCACATCCTAAACATAAACTGTTTCAACTCCTTCCCTCAAAACACTATAGAGCACTGCACACAACTAGACACAAGAACAATTTTTCCCCGAAAGCCATCACTCTGCTAAACAAATAATTCCCTCAACACTGTCCAACTATTTACAAAGTCTGTACTACTATTACTGTTAAACTTCTCATCACTCCTTATCACCTACCCCTCCCACTTGTGATTGTATAACTGTAACTTTGTCTCTTATATCCTTATGATCTATACCGACTGTTTCCTAGTATGACTTGATTGCTTATTGTACCCTATGACTTTCATTAAGTGTTGTAACTTATGATTCTTGACTCTTGACAAATGTATCTTTTTTATGTATACTGTAAGTATTTGCACCAAGACAAATTCCTTGGGTGTCCAATCACACTTGACCAATAAAGAATTCTATTCTATCCCATAAAACTAATTCTTATGCAACTATTCAAATCTCATGGTCTTCATGGGTAACCCCATTCAAATCTCAGACACAGACGGGCCTACCATGGAGCAATATATCTGGGTTCCTTTTGGGATGGGGTCCTCTCAATAGCCCCATTCTGGCTGAATGTGCTAAATGATCTATTCTCTTTCGAAGAGGCATTCTTCATATTTGCTATTTACCTTGTGAATTTAGATTTTTTTTTTCCAGGATGAACAGTGAAAAGGGCTAATAAATCTAACAATACGGCTGTTAGGTTCTTGGCCTCTACCAGACACCAAAAGTAATTTCTTTCCTAGGCTTGATTCTCTCAGTCTCTTTAGCAAAAATTTATTAGAAAGAAAGGGATTACAAGACCTCCAGCAAATGAAATATTTACCAAGATTCAGCCAATATACATTAATGTAATGTTCCTTCATATTGCTTTATTACTGTTTTTTGGGGAGAACTGGAGACTGGAGAGCCTTGTCATTGATAAGAAAGGAGCTTGCAGAATCACTTCCTAATTAGTCTGGGAAGCAATCATTATATGTTCACACATCATGCTATGCTGAACTGATTTTGCTTTAGCTCCATAGTATTAAAACTGTGTTCCTTAAAACCTCAGGGTTCATTGAGAATCGTTTGGGGTTTCAACATGACTCCATGAAATTATTAGTGTAACATTTTGTTTAAATAAAACAAAGTACATGAAATTATTTCATTAATGGATTCTGGACTGATTTTTCACATTGAGGATTCCTCGGGTACCTTAAATCAGTGTTTTTTAAGACACTGATTTAGCTCAATGTACAAACCTGGCGATAATAATTTATAAAGCATGGTGGATCGTTTTTGGTTATTTGGGTTTTCTCCAACTAGTACTTCACTGAAAGTCATTTCATTGGTCAGGACTTCAAGCTGTCAACTAATTTTCATAGCATGGGATCTATTCCATTTCTATTTGATCATGTTCTGATCCAGCTCTCCACATCAAAGCCCCTGAAGTTGACTCAAAGATTCCTTTATTAGGAGTGCCAGCAGCCCCAGCAAAAAGTTAGTCCCTCAAAGCAGGCTAACTAGTTGTCTGCCACATCTATTCATCTCCACCCCCTGCCTTTTATCCCCAGAGCTGAGTTTCACTAGCAGCAGTGGGTCTTCCTTCTCAAGTATCAGTTCATGAATTTCCACTGCTCTTCTCTTCTCTGTCTTCTGCACATCTGCATGTCAGGCACTGGACCCAACTGTTCCTCCTCATCAATCGCATCCAGACCTGGGGGCTGTTGACTCTCCACCTGAGGGCTGACTGGTGGCCCAGGCTCCGCCTCTGTCTCTGTCTCTGTCTCTCTCTCTCTGCCAGCTCCATTCCCACTTCCCCCTTCGAGGTCTCAGGTTGCCTTGATGCTAATCCTGATTCTTACACCTCCTCCTCAACTGATTTGGCCAGTGGCCAACAGACCACAACAGATCAGCTTTTTGTGAGACAATGAAAAAAATTGACACACACATATCCATTAAAAAAGTGTTCAGATGGTCATTCTGCTAGAAAATTAGCTTTAAAAAGCAACTAAATATAAGCAAATAAAATATAGTGAGAATTCATTTTAAAGAATTTAGTGTCCTAAAGAATTTACTGTTTGAAATCACCATGTGGCTTTCAAACAGGAAAATGGATCTTGTTTCAAGGGGGAGAAAAGGAACATTTATAATTCAGTTAATGACTTTCCAGTCAGGTAGTATGTGCATTTGGTGAAAACCCTCTGACTGAAAGACAAAGAAAGCATATAAGAGTTATAATTTCCATGTAATTATGGATTTTTATTACTAAAAATAAAAACTAATACAAACTAAACTTAAAGAAACAAAAAGAAGAGTTAAAAAATAAAAAGTACAAGAAAAAGAGAAAAGAGAAAAGAATGTGATAAAAAAGAAATGTGTAAATATGTCAAGCTTCTTGACTAATATATACAAATTTAGTAACTTCTATATTACTAAATACAGTAATATATAAGTTTATATATAGACATTTCTTAATCCCATATCTCATTCTTCAACTATTAGCAAATCTATAAAACATCAACTTTTCAATCCCAGTGTCAATCTGTAATGATTTGCTGGAATTTTGCAAATAAAAGTCATATTTTAACCTTGATAAAATAAACTAACTTTATTTTCCTTCCTTTTCCTTTTTATTTCTAACGGTCTTTCATTCATTCAAATATTGATATAAGACTTGAGTCGGCTTGTACTTTTTTTTCCACTTAGACTCTTTAGCTGCCTCAAGTGTCCCGTTTTTAAAATTATAGTGTTACTTATCTTTTTATGAACTACATTAACCAAAATAAGCCACAAGCACTACTTATTTTTACAGTTAATTCCAAAATCTTAAAGCAAGAATCAATATTCCAAATTTAATTAGACCCTTAATCTACTGCAACTTTCTGAGATCAAAATCTAAGATCAAGCTTTTTGCTATTTATTTCAATTTCTTTAACTTCCTAAGTTGTAATTAATTGTTCCTTTTTTCAGAATGGAAATTAAACTCCTTGGGCAATTTTTCAAACTTATTTAAGTTTTAAGATGGTTGATAGGCAATTTCCGTAAATGATGAGAAATTGAGGCTTGTGAATTTAGTGTCCTTTAAAAAGCTCCAGTACAATTGTGAGCAAGATGGCTCTTCCCTTTCTCTCTTGGCACTCAATCCCATGGAAGACAATTGTCCTGCAGATGCCTTGCAAGGAGCAACCATCAAAGCAATATGGGTGAACTCCTGCTCTTTCCTTATCTAGAAAGGTTACTAACATACTCATCAATTCTTTTACCTTTGCTGCAGTAATTGGCTCCGTTTTTTGCAGAGACATCTTATTTTGCCAGTGTCAACTTTGGAAGCCATATTAGCACCATAGAATGACACATTGTGCCTGTGCCTGGGAAATTGGGAGGGGGAATTTTGTAGAGTGTTTATAGTTAGACACAATAGCATTCTTCTTTACAGTCAAAGTTATGTTATTCCTGCACCTAGATGAGGAGTGGTTCAAATTGGAATGGATGGTGATTGGGTATTCTGATGGAGTGATGGGTACAGGGGATAGATTTTGTGATTTTTAATTATTGGAGAAAAATCCAGAATTCTCAGATTTGGGTTTTCCCAGATGTGCCAGTATGTGACAACTCAAATAAAATGGAGCTTGGAGAAAATGCCTGTCTCAGAGCTTTGGTGTTGGAGTTTGTTTCCCTGGAATGCTGACAGCCAGGCCTCTCTCTCCCTGAAGTCTAAGTCTTCTAGTTTCCAAAACTTTGCTGGGATTCTCTTATAGGTCTCATTTGTTACACAGGCCAGATGTCAGCTATCAATGACTTCAATTGGAATTACCATTACTAAAGGGGTGTATCAAACTATGGTGACACCAGTATATAATGCTACACAGGTGATGATGCCATAACACAAATATTTGCCTCCTTTGCATTATGATATCTGATGCAAGTATGCATGTTAGTCATAGCACTTGTGTAATTATATCACTATGTATACATTGTCATTTACTTCCTATCCCTCTCCTCATCCCAACAATTGATACCCATTACCATTACTAGCATGTGTAGCAAATACAGGAGAATATGCTGTACGCTAAATGAGTAAATAAATAAATATCTGAATAACTTGGTGAAAAGGAAAGAATGATGTGTAAAAAACACCAAACCCAGCAGCCAGTTCAGAAATGACTTGTAAGGACTTATTAACACTTATCAAATGGACCCTGAACCCAGCCAGGAGAACATTACAGCCAGGAGAAAATTGCAATACTTTTCTAGTATGTTGCTTTCCGATTATTTGTAATAGAAAGATAAGCAGCAGAGAAACTCAAATTATTGTTAGAGTTTTCAAAATGACAGAAGTTAATTAAAAAGGTTTGGAAAATGCATTATGTATACTATTTGAATATCTTCACTCCGCCAGACAATTTCCTTGTGGCCAGCAGCAGTCAATGTTTTTCAATTTCAAGTAGAAACTATGCATGGTGATTTTTTTTTCTCATTTTGCCTCTGTAAATGAAAGCAAAGTTAAATTTCATCATCTGTCCAATCCATTTTTGCAAACTTATCACACAGGCTTCTGTTTAGATTGTATGATCAAATCTCCTACTGGGTTCTCAGATCTTATAATCTAAAATAGCTGCAAGATATCCAGAAATGAACGTATCCATAACACCAAGACTTAGAGACTGTGTCATATTTTATTAATGGGTGCAAACAAATAAAATGGGATGAATTCAAATGTGAATAAGGCCTTTGGCTTTGATAGCTATTAAGAATTAAACAGATTAATGGAGTTATAAGGATAGCAATTATTTTTAACCATAGTACATGAGGGCCTGTAATAAAATGTTGCATCATGGATTACTCTGCTTAGCCAGGGTTATTGTAGGATGTGCTGCGGCTTTCAATATGCTTCTTTGCTTTTGCAATAAAGTGTCAATCAGTGCTCTGTGTCCAGAAAGCATGTCCGTTTCTCCTTTCCCTCAGTGGAAAAGGCTCTAAGCTTTCACACCCTGCTTTTACATTTCCCTAAAAAATCAAATAGGTATAGAAAAATATCAGCAGCACATACAATTTACATAGAATATGTGAATCAACCAAATAGCACCTCCAAATAGATGCAATGTGTCTTGATTATTAATAATTGGACAGTCTTTCTCTTTATTGCTATACATTCACTTTGTTAAAACATTGGTACATTGCATCCTATTTTAAAAGCTCTAAAGTGGTTTGCAGTGAAAGTTTAGATTGCTCCTATTCTTCAACACCTTAAACAGTTATAAGAAAGCAATTATCCGAGAATTCACAATTATAAGCGCTGGTTTAATTGGATGTTATGCAGAAATAAGTGGGATTAAATGTGTGGGCTAAAAGAACCAAATGTAGTTTTAGGTCACTTTCAATGTTTTATTCTGGAAATAAATGTTGTTTTTGCAACCTTTGCAAGTTGCAGCTGGTGCTCGAAATCATGCATTCTTTACTAGTAGGAAATTCCAAAATTGATGCACTGACAAATTGTTCTTCAATTGCTCAGAACAGTAATCTATTTACAGTAACAAAGAGCAGGATGATGTTAAGAAAAATAGCTGCTCTGATTTAATTTCCAATATTTTATCAATGGGCATCTGGTTGGATGATTTGGCTTGCAAAAAAAACCCTAAGCCTCTTTAAAAGAGTTTATTTCCATACACTCTTTCTGCGTACTATTGTTTAAAGCCAAGATTATATTTAACAAGGGACTTTTGTCCAACAGAAACACTTTAGTAAATATTCAAAGGGCAAGACATTTTGGAAGATAAATTACCCTGCAGGATTCAAGCCACACACCACCCTTATGGGGAAAAAATCTTCTTGGCCTGGCATTGATATAATGTCATTGATTACTTGAACCTGCCACCAGACTTTGGGGAAGATATCATCTAATTATTTTGCTAAAGAACACTGAAAGGCTGCCAATTCCTTGTGAGTGTCTTATTTAATTTAAATCATATATAGGAAACCAGACAATGATGCAGAGAATTAAATAGTTATTTCCATTACCAATATTGTGTTGGCATGAAATCAATCTCAATTTGAAATGCCTTGAATTTAATACCACATCTCATCATATTTTGAACAGCCCTAACAACACACCCTATAACATGTCAGTTCAGAAGCAAGTTCAATATAGTTTTCATTATAAAGTAAATGAGTATAGGATTAGAGCCTTAACGACATCATAAAACATTAAGCATGTTAACGTGGACCAGTAAGTCAGAAGTCTGATAAATTCTGCCTTACTTTGGGGAAGCTCAACCATTCCCTCTTGGCTGTTCTTGCAACAAACCACAGAGATCCTTTCATGGTCATTTTCAGTTAATATCATATAAGAACGTATCACTCACAGTTTACTTTCATGCAGCCCCTGGCCTAATTTAAAACCCAATCAGAACAGGCCTGGAAAGGAACTTGGATATCTTCTAGTCCAAGCCTCTGCTCAACCAGGAGACCCTATAATACCATTCCAGACAAGTGGTTGTCCATTCTTTTCAACCTCCTCTTCCATAGTTAAATTTACACTTATAGTAAAAGTTAACTGTCCTTTCCCTTTCCTATGCTGTTGCTTAGAAGAAATATATCCTCTGAAAGAACCACCTATATTTGCAATATGCATTATACCTTCCTTTGCTCAATGAATCTGTAGATGAATGAGGCCAAGGAATATCATCTTTTGCAGAAGTCTCTGCCTTGTTCCTATCCTTCAAAAAATAGTGCTGGAAGCTAAGAAAAAATCTTCTCATTTTGTTTAATAAGCTCTGACTTAGGAGGAGAAGGAGGAGGGGAGGAGCTTTTGCACAACATCATAATGCATTATTGTATGTCTTATTGACCTCTGGATGCAATAAAGAGGACACATTCCGGGTTCCTTCAAGGAATGTCATCTCAGGAAGTCTGCCTTCTCTATGGAGGCCCCTTGGAATCAGGATGTTCTAAGTCCCCAGCTGATGAGCTAAAAAGAATATTAGTTCTTTTTTTTTTTAGTTCTGATCATCATTTTATTGTTTTAATGATATATTGATTTGTAAGGGGTTGATTATGATTTTTTTCTTGTCCAGAGCCACATGACTTGATCCATATAAATGCTTTAATAAATAAATAAAGAACCCAGAGAGCAACCCAATTCATTAATAGTACTCTGAAAACTTAATTGCTTTAGGTTGATATGAGAAGATGGGTATGGTGGAATCTGAAGTGAAGTGCTTTTATTTTGATATAGGAGGTTCCAAACAGGGAACTGCAATAGGATAGCAATAGCAATAGCGCTTAGATTTATATAGCACTTTATAGTGCTTTACTGCCCTCTCTAAGCAGTTTACAGAGTCAGCATATCGCCCCAAATAATCAGGGTCCTCATTTTACCGACCTCAGAAGGATGGAAGGGTGAGTCAACCTTGAGCCTGGTGGGATTCAATCTGCCAAATTGCAGGCAGCTGGCTGTCAGCAGAAGTAGTTTGCAGTACTGCACTCTAACCACTGTACCACCAAGGCTCTATATAGAATGTTTTACATCTCCAAACAACAGAATCATCTAGTTCTACAAGTCTAATTACTTATGACTTAGAAGTTTGTCTGCTACAACTTACTTCTAGCAGCTACAAAAAATGTGTATTGGTTTTAGAGAGATATTGCTCAAAAGTAGTAACAGATATAATGAACCTGATGGTCAGGTATCCAAAACGTGTGTGTGTGTGCGTGTGTGTTAAGATTTGTGAAATAATGAGTAAATACACCACCATTTTTAAAAGCTGGAAATGCACGGTGGAGAATAAATGCCAGGAGACCATAGCACTTGTATGCCAAGAATTCACCTACATATACATGCAAAAGAAATCCACAGATAAGAAATTTGCATTAGAAAATGCTGGACATCAAAGATCCAGAAGTGCTGTAATAGGTAAACAGGGATTAGGAGATCAAATTTACATCCACTTTCAACCACAAAAAGCTTGCTTAACATATTTTACCAGGTGGTTGGGAGGGGAAAGAATTAGTGAGGCAACCGTATTCATTTTGAAACACTTTTGTTTTATTCCTAAACGTAGTTTTTTTTTACAGCCAACAAGACAGATACCAGCAACTGAGAAATGACTGACAGTACAAAATTAGGTCTTTTGTCATGCTTTGCACACTTTTGTCAGCTGTTGTTCGCTACTTTATTTCATGTGTAGTCTGCTAATTGTCTTCCTGCTCATTTGAACAATATAAAAAAAGAGGGTATAAAAATACAAAAATGACAGTATTTTCTCAGGCAGCAAGTACAGGCTGACAAAATAAAACAAAGTGTTGTTTAATACTGTCATAATTAGCCTGCAAAAAAAAAACCCAAACCCCTCTGTGAATTGGTGCCAGGAATAAATGGCGTGATTTACTGCAGGTTTTTCTCCTGTAGGCCATTTACCATTTGGTTGATCAGAAGCCATATGGTTTATTAGACTAGCACAATTCTCGTTAATAAAATGGAAGGAGAACAACATTTTTCAAAAGGTTGGGTGATGTATGTTTGCAAATATCAAAAATAGCTGGACTATAAATCTGTATCAACTGTTCAGCAACTTTTACCCTTAAGAAGTAAGGTTTTTTGTTTCTAAAGAGGATTTAGGCAGGAATGTGGGGAGACTTATTACCTTGTCCAAGAAGTAAAGAAGAGAAAGAAATGGCATGTGATAATAGCAGTGAGAATTGTGTATGCACAAAATTGGAAAAATGAAAATATACCTACAGAGGAAAATTTAATAAAGAAAATATTAGAATGTGCTGAAAAGGATAGATTAAGTTTGAAGATTAAGTATAAGGAGGAAACAGAATACTTTTTAACTTGGGAATTATTTTATCAATCGTTAGAAAATAGAAGCAGAACTTAGAAATTTAAAATTCAGAATGATAAGTAAATAAAAATGAAGTAAGTGTGTAATTAAATAATGAATGTTGAATAAATAGGATAAGGAAATATTATGATTATTAGACATGAAGAATAATGGTGATAAATGTGATGTTTATAAGGTTTGATATTAACTAATTATATGATAAAACTGTGTTTAATTACATAATGGAAATTGTTTAATAAGGATAAGCAAAGATTATGATGAATAGATTTAGAGAATAATGGTTATAATTAATGTGTGTATAAGGTTTGTTATTTGTATTTAAAAGAAATTGTACCCAGACAGTACACTGTCATTGTGGATATGGAAATTTTATATATAACAAAGGAAATTGCATAATAAAAAATAATTTTAAAAAAGAAGAAGAGAAAGAAATGGAGGAATTCTATAATCACTACATCCGGTTAATAGATAGATGTATCTCTCATCAACAAAAAGAAGAAAAAATGATTTCTTCTGAAGATGTACAAGTGGACAATCAAACTATTAATTGGTTGTAACAACTACCCTATGATGGCAATGTATAATATTTGGCATAACTTGACCAGAAAAAAGGACAAAGGAGTTAAATACTATGCACTGTTTCACAAAAACTTATCAAACATATTATCAAACACTCAGTAGAAAATGCAGCTTCACACTGCAGCTACTTAATTGACATTGGACGCACAAAAGATACATCCTTTCAATGTTTCTTAAAAGTTTCCTTGACAGTACAGTAAACAGACATCATATTACAATTGTTACATATTAGATGTTTCCTATGTTCCAACATGAGACAATAACCAAGCTTGAAAATGCAGTTGGCTGTTTTAACTCATGTAAGAAATAGATAGCAACTTTTATTCTTTTGTGAGACAGCTAACTAAATTTTTCTACTGCATTTTCTAAAGCAAGGAAAGGAAAAAGAAAACAACAGCAACAACAAACCGGTTTTAAAAAAATATTGTACAAAGGATATAGTGTTCTTTAATTGGGAGGGAGGCACACTCCATGGGTTGTCTTTGGGTGCAAAAAAAAGTGCAGCTGTGCAGTTTTGAGGAGTCTCACGCTCTTTTAAACTGGCCTGGTGATCAATATGATCAGGAATTATGACAGTTTTATCCTACGATAAAGCAAAGGGCACAACCCCTCTGATTTTGCTAATCATCTGATCTCATTAACAACAATGTAAAATCATTGTTGATCTTGAGCAAGCCCAATAAGAAGAAAGGTCATTGCTTTAAGTCCATACAGAGCAAAGTGGAGGGAAGGGGAACTACCGTTCAATGTCTTTCTCCAAATCTCTAGTTTAATGTAAAGATGATTTGCAAGCAGGGCTCCCTAGGATAACATCACATTGTGCTTTTACATAAACATCACATCTTTTCATAATGTAATGCAGAGAGTTTACTTCTTCATTTGATGACATATACATACATATGTGAACGTATAAATCAACCATTACAAAACAATCTTATTTGCTGAAAAAGAAATTATATGCTATTACTTAATGTCTTATGTGTGCATTTAGGACTGCAAAAAGAAGAAGCAGACTCAATTTTATACAATCTTGTATGATGGTGGGGTTGTTGTTTTTTTGTTCATCTGCCAATAGTTTGTTGGTGGGGAAAATCAGAACAAAGTGGACAGAAGCAGAGAGAGACAACTTGTTCTGAGAATTTAAAGGAATTTACCCAGAACCTTTGGTAAATCTGGACTGCAGCCATCTCAACAACAGTGATCCTGTTTTACTTCGTTCTGAAAAGTGGATTATTACTCATTTATATGCAATACACTTAGAAAACTGACTTTTTAAAAAAGTCGTACAGCATCACACATGCAGTACTGATATTCATTTGCATTTGTTTAGTTTATAATTTGTCATATATAGTATACATAACTTAGGCATTTTCCTACAGCATTATCATGTGTTTATGTGTGTGTCTGTATATAGTGTACGTGTATATGCATAGATACATTTATAAATAGAATAATATACATATATTACTGTAATTCTTAGATATATTTTTTTCCACTAAGAATAGCAATGATCACATTTTTGACACATATTTTATGACTTCAAATAAAAACATTCAAATCAATTGAAATTAAACTGCAAGTATTTGACATGATTTTTCCCAATTATTTTAATTAAATTCCTGTTCTGTTACCTTAAAAGTTATCCTTTAAAAACAGATTCTTTGGAATGGGGAGGAATTCTAGGAAAGTGTGTGCCCATATTATAAAAATCCTGCACAACCTGGGATACATTGTATTCACTGCAACTGACCAACAACGTTTAGCGATTTAAAAAGACTTAATAGCAAAAATTAATACTAAACAAAGGCTAGGTAAATATTTCAGCATTAGAATTGTAGCCTCATATATTGTGCAGGTGTCTTGTAGATTTTGTTTTGCTTAGAGGCTGCCTGATTCCAAATGACTCAAGTGGGAAACTTCCATTTGAAAATCAAGCAACAACTAATCACTGAGAAACAGCATAAAAAATCCAAGCAACAACAGGTAGTCTCAACTTACAGCCACAATTGAGCCCAACATTTCTGTTGTTAAGTGAAATGTTTGTTAAGTGAGTTCTGCCCCATTTTACAATCTTCCTTCTCACAGTTGTTAAATGAATTGTCCCAGTTGTTAAGTTAGTAATACAAGTTGTTAAGTGAATCTGGCTTCCCCGTTGATTTTGCTTCTCGGAAAGCCACAAGTAGTGATCACGTGACCCTGGGACACTGCAACTGTCATAAAGATGAGCCAGTAGAGTCAAGCACCTGAATTTTGATCACGTGACCATGAGGATGCTGCAACAGTCATAATTTTGATCACGTGACTATGGGGATGCTGCAATGGTCATAATTGTGAAAAACAGTCATAAGTCACTTTTTTTCGGTGCCCTTGTAACTTTGAACAGTCACTAAATGAATTGTTGTAAGTCATGGACTACCTGTACCAATCATCTGAAAGGATTTCCTGATCTAGGAATAGGTACAACTAGCACACTAGATAAATTTGTGTGAAAGGCCTCTTGACTATGGCTGCTTCCTGTTCTTCCAGAAAGGGCTATTACATCTAGTAAGTTCCTCAGGACGCATATCAGTCTCATCCAACACTTTAAATGGAAAGTCCCCAGAAGCATAAGCAGTTATATCCGAGTTGTTATTTCTGACCCAGACCCACATAGGATTCACAATATTTCTACTTTTCCTAGAAATCAAGAGGGAGAGTTGTAGCCAAAGACTGATGCTTTTTCTTTCCTCCTTCAAATATCTCCAGTGTCTTTGGCTTTTCTGGCTTTAACTCACTTTTAAAAACAACCTCAAAATCATACCCAGCAGACAGTGAGAAAAGTGTATAAGCCCTTCCACTCTGTGTCATTGCCCCATCCAGTGCTTTCACCATTCAATTTGGTGGCACTCTCTCTGTCTACCCCACACATGTCTTCTCTTTCCTATATCCCCTTGGAAGCAGGAAGAATCACAGCAAAGAACAACATCTTTTAATAAAACTTACAGGAGGAGTGGCTGCTGGGAAAACTTTTCCTCCCTTCGGACACAACATCTGAATTACCCGTGCAGTGCATTTCAGAGTTCATTATTCCATCCGGAAAGCAGCGGTAAAAGAAATCGGGACGCGGCCTGCAAGAAACCCCAGGGACATTTGGTATGGAAGAGCAGTCATTAGTAAAGCCTCCAAGTGATCATTATACGAAGCTGACTATTTCTGCTGGGGAAGCTCTTTTTCCCCCCGCTTTCCATGGAGCAACAAAGAGCTGAGGGAAATTAATTAGTTATTTTCATCCAAAGCATTGTGACCATGGAAGCAGTTAAGAATTCTAACCGCCTAGAGTTAAACCAAGAGGCTTATATGAAAAGACCATTTTCAAAAGTTAATTGGCTTTTTCAATCTTGTGGAAAAGACCACACGAGGCACTTTTAAAAGATGAAGAAAACAGAGGATTCATATTGGTATCATGCAATGAACTGATTTCAACTGAGCCGGGTTTATGGGAGAAGGCAATTAAAATTAATTCCTTCTACATTTTCCCATAAAAGATTTCATTTCTACAAGTAAAGCAAAAGGGAAGCTGCTTTAACCTAAACACCTCTGTGGAATTTCCTGTTCTGCTCCCTACATACAGTGGAGGGGTGGGGAATCTGAGTATTTTTTTTCCCATTGCAATACTCATTAAGGTATTGTAGACAGGTGCTAAATTGTGTACCTGGGTGCTCCAAAGTGATCTAATCTAAAGTGATCTAATCTAATCTGAAGCACTACATAATATTTTCTACATGTCTACAATCTACAAAGCATTAATTTTACCAGTTTTCATTTAATTGCCCATTAGTTTGTCCACCTTTACAAGAACATGTACTATAATAGTAGCAATAATGATGAAAAGCAACCCGATGTCTTTCAGGAGTTGGGTATTCTCCAAAGCAAGATTTTTGCTTGTCATTTTCATCCAGGTTCATTATGGCAACCTATATTGAATAATTACTCAGGACTTACCTCCCCACTATTAATTTAATAGTGTTCGTGCAGAGTCCATTTAAAGCAAGAGCCAAGGACACAGCTAAAAGCAAACAAAAAAAAACATATAAAACTACAAGATATGCTTTAAATTGCAATCAGAACTCAAAAATAGGCTGTTATAATGTTTTCAGAAAATGTAACTGATAATTTGATAAAATATGAAATGTTTCCATTTTTTTCCTATGATCTTTTGGCATAGTGAATTCTTATCTTATGCCTTGGGAACCCACAAATTTCGCCTTCAGGATAAAGATGGATTCATATTTGATCCCATTGCATCAACAACCAATCAATAAACCATTCCTTCCTGCTCAATTTGCTGCCAATGAGAAGGGTTGTATAAATAGCTAGCAAGAGTTGATATACTCTACTCCATATCAACTAAAACAAGTTTTTTCTCCTTCACAATGGAGTTACCACGATTTGCAGTCTTGCAATGTGTTTATTATCTTTTGGAGGGGAGGGTATGCTTTTTAGCTGTTTATCTATTTTTTTAATTGACTTTTTTGTGCACTGTGTGCCTTCTAGTGAATGCTAACTCCTGGAAACTGCCTGGACCATCTGGACTCTGCAGTTTTCTTAGCAACACTTTTTGGAAGTGGCTTGCTGTTTCTTAGGGTGAGAGCAATTGTGACTGTTCCAAGGACACCAAGCTTGGTTCATGCCAAAGATGGGACCAGAGCTTAAAGTCATCCAGATTCTAGCTAGGTGTCTTAACCCCTAGACTAATTGAACTGTCTATGCAGACATAAGGAAATGATTTCATCAGATGTAAAGAGCTGCTGGCTTTTTTTAAAAAAAACGCTCCATTACCTTTCAGAACTGTGGATTACAGAATATCAATACAAAACTAGGAAATACTGGATCACTCAATAATTGCTTCAGATATTTCCAGAGGCCCAAGAAAACTAAAGTACTTTCATCAATTGTTTTTTAAGAACATCATAAAATTTGTTGCAAATCCAAATAACCATATTTACCTGAAAAGAAGATGGTAATTTCTCCTCTCAAAAAATAATTACCTTTGAAATGAGAAACTTGAGTTTTAATCATTAAATAGAGGCAGACACTGTTGAAAGCAAGCGGATATATCAAAAGTGGAAGCCTGTAGCCATAACAAGCTAGTGACTATAAGACTTTCCCTTCTGCCAAAGTGAAACTTGGAACTAAAAAAAAATGAATGTTTTGAGCCCACTGATTGAAAGGACTTTGTGCAGTCTGCTCAGTCAGTAAGGACAAAGCAATAACTTCTTCCTTCTTTTGTCTCATTGTAGACACACACTTTTTAGAGTAGAGATTAATAAGAGACACTGAATTCTCCTAATCTGTTATAAGATTTCATAATGATAAATAGGTCAGACATTCAAAGTTTTCTTGCTAAAAAAAAGGTTCCTGAACTCAAAAGGCTTAATTAAATATTACTATCTTTTTTCTTCCCTATATCTTTTTTTTTCTCCTTTCCTTCTGTCTAGTTAATAGATAACTCAATTAATTTTTTTCCCAAGGGAGAAAAGGCCTTTTGTTGATTTGAATAGAACATATTGTTTGCGTATTCCTCTTTCAATACAGTGTAACAAGTTTAGAAAAATCAATGCAAAAGAGAAGACCCTAGTAAGTGTAAAAATGAGGGGAGGAGAACCGAAGGCCATAGGAGATGATGATGATGATGTTGATAATAATATTTTCCAGTTATTTACTAGTACAGATACCAAAGTTTTGAAAGGAAGTTTTTTAATCACTCAACATTTCTTTCTGGAAAAAAAAATTCCCATCATTTAAAACAGAATTTAATATTATTCTTCGCATACCTAGCAAAGCTTCTTTAATTTCAGTCTTGTCTGTGCGCCGGATTATTTTCACCACAAAAATGACAGCCAGGGGTGTCAGGAATGAAATGGCCTATGACAGACACAACATATTAATTGTTACTGTTGTGTTTCTCCATCAGAAATAGTAATTTCCAGTTTGCTTCATTTAGATGGGCTGATCATCTGTTATTACTGATAACAAAGCTGCACAAGTCCGAGAACAAAATAATAATAATTATACTGTTATTATGAAAAGAGAGACTAAATTCTGAATCCTCACTGATACAAACAAATTAGAACTGTAAACTTAACAATGATCAGCTTTCAAAATAAAAACCAAACTTTGAAAAGGAAGCAATACATTACAAAACATCAGTTCAAAGATTTTCCAGAAATACTCATAGCTTTAGTATATCCTATATATTTTGTACATGAAACATATGCATACTGAATATTCTGATTTTTAATAATTGAACTATTCTTTCCAATCCATTTTCTCCCCATAAAGGTTTATTTTCCAGAAAGTACACTTGACAATTCAGCCCCTTTTGATTTTAAAAAGAATTCTACAGACCTTGTGTAACTGCACCTCATTTTCCCCTTCTCTATTTTTAAGACTGCTACCCTAAACAAATCTCTGATTGCTCCTTTAAAATTCACAAAAATGGTCTAGGACGCCCTCATAGATGCGCTAAAATACACAGTTGCTCATCTTATCTGAGAGAAATATATCAGAACTTCAATGGTCCAAATTCTACTGGATTCATGATGTGGTTGCATGTATAGTTCCCTGCTATTTGGCATGACAGCTCACCCAGCCTTCACATTCAATAAACCCCAGGAATCAAATATAGAAAGCTTCTAAAACAGGCAAGCAAGGAAGCAAGTATAACATTATGCTGGCATGAATGATTTTATGAAGAAAACTACAGCTTTTCTATCAATACTTCATACAAAAGCTTCCATTTATTTAAGAATCTTCACATTGCCACCACCCTATTTTTTTTCTTTTCTCTTCTTGTAGTCCCTTGCATGAGGTGTAGTCTGGGCAATTGAATGGAGGTTGAGTGTTTACTGACCAGATGCCCTTCCTGATGCCTATGTGGAGTTCACAGCAAACACACAGAGAGAAAAATATCTGCTGCTACCTAGGATTGCAAGCACAGCCTCCTGATTGTGAGGCGAGAGCTTCATCTCTAGGCCACCATGACATTCTGCCGCTACCAGAAATGATCACTGCAAAAGTTGATCGTGTAACACCCAACAGTCATAACATAGAGTATTAGGAAAGATATTATTCACTATGTGAAGAACCTTCTTTAAATCTGCATATAATGACATATTTTCTTTTCAATTTCATTTTTTTCACTTTCATTTGTTTAGTGCCATTCCATTTTCACAATCATTTCTCCAAACCCCAAGAATTTTGTATGCACTTATTTTCTTGCATATTTACCCGAATAAACGGTACTGTATATCAATATATCAAAATAAGAGAATATATCATATTCCATTGTTGCTTTCTCTGCTTTAGTATATAGGTTTGGGGTATGCAAGCAGAGGAAATTTATATAAATTTCAAGCTAGATGTCTCTTCCACATCTAAGAATAAATAATGCTACAAAATATGACGAAGATGAGAACATTTCTAGTTGTCTGGAGTGATAGTGTTTGTACATATATAAAATGGTATTGAGAAAATATTTCAATAAATAGGATGAGGATAAAAAAATAAATGAATCCATGGAGATGGGACAACAGACTGCGATCCAAGCAAACAAGCACTATCCTCCTCAAGGGCTGAGGGAATTTCAATTTCTTATTAAAGTCCACAGAACATATTAAAAAGCTATTCTTGAAATATAAGGGTTATCAGATTTAATGCGGCATGAAGACATACATCTGACTCAGAATCCTGTAGCCCCACACACATACTTATGTGTTTGAATCCTCAGCGAGAAACATAGGTTTCCAATCACAAAGTTCATTCCATAAACAGAACATCATGAAAATGTTTACCAGAAAATCAAAACATTGAACAAATCCATATCATAAATTGTTTTTTATTTTATTTTATTTATTTATTTTGATTTGTCAATCACTTACAAGATAATAGGTATAAGTATATATGTAGTTATGAATACATGAAATGGGTACATATAAGAAAAATAAAAGAAACAATAGGACAGGGATGGTAGGCACTTTGGTGCACTTATGCACACGCCCTACAGACCTCTTAGGAAAGGGGTGAGGTCAATAGTAGACAGTCTAAGGTTAAAGTTTTTGGGGTTTGGAGAAGAAACCACAGAGTCAGGTAGAGTGTTCCAGACATTGACCACTCTGTTGTTGAAGTCGTATTTCCTGCAATCAAGTTTGGTGCGGTTAACCTTGAGTTTGTATCTATTGTGTGCTTGTGTTGTTATGTTGAAGCTGAAGTATTAATTGACAGGTAAGTCATTGCAATGTATGATTTTATATACCATACTTAGATCAGACTGAAGATGGCATAATTCAAGGTTTTCTAGGTCTAGAATTTCAAGTCTGGTGGCATAAGGTATTCTACAACGAGTAGAGGAGTGGAGAACTTTTCCTGTGAAATATTTCTGGACTTTCTCAACTGTGCTAATATCAGATACGTAATGTGGGTTCCAGACTGAATTGCTGCATTCGAGTATTGGTCTAGCAAATGTTTTGTATGTTCTAGTTAGTAGTGTGATATTACCAGAGAAAAAGCTACGTAGGATTAGGTTAACAACTCTTAATGCCTTTTTGGCTATGTAGTTACAGTGGGCTCTAGCACTTAGATCATTAGAGATAAGTATTCCAAGGTTCTTTACAGAGCTTGGATCATCAACAAGGTCTTGACTATTCAGCTTGTATTTTATTTTCTGATTTTTTTGCCAATATGTAAGACAGAACATTTATTTGTTGAGATTTGAAGTTGCCATTTGTTTGACCATTCTGATACATAGTCAAGGTCTTTTTTAAGGGTAGCGGTATTGTCTGTGGCTGAATAGCTTTACATCATCAGCGAAGAGAATGCAGTTGCTCTTAATATGATCACAGAGGTCATTTATGTAGAGTATGAAGAGAGTTGGTCCTAGAACACTGCCTTGGGGGACACCACTATTAACAGGTACAGAATTTGATAGGACACTCCCAATTTTGACCATTTGTTGTCTGTTTCACAGGAATGCTTCTATCCAGTTATGCAGGTGTCGAGAGATACCATAAGATTATAGTTTTAGTATTAGTTTGTCATGTACCACTGAATCAAAGGCTTTACAGAAGTCTATGTAGACTGCGTCTATTGTTTTTTCTGAAACCAAATTGTTTATTGGAGAGTAGGTTGTTTGTCTCTAAGTGGAGGATAATGGATTGGTTAATAATTGATTCCATGACTTTACAGGTGACGCAGCATAAGGAGATTGGTCTGTAATTTTCAACTAGGCTGGGGTCTCCCCTTTTGAAGATGTTGATGACCATGGCTTGTGACCATAGTTTTGGCAAGGAGCTGGTCCTGAAAGATTTTTCAAAGATTATGCTTAGAGGTTCTGCTATGGAGTGGATAGCTTGTTTAAGAAGTAAGAACATATTCCGTGCGGTCCAATAGATAGAGATGGTTTTAGATTGCGTAGTGCTTTTTCAATATTGTCTTCTGTAAAATCGATCTGTATTAGATCATTGTAGTTTCCTGTGGTTAGGCTAGGAAATGCTGGGCATGATCCATTGCTGTTTACAAATACTGAGCCGAAGAATGTGTTAAAGAGGTTGGCTTTAATGGTGTCACCGTTGCAGTCTTTACCATTAAGTCCTATCAGGGATGGGATGGACCTTGAGTCTTTTAATTTGTTGTTTACAAAATTGTAAAAAGCGCAGGTTAAATTGGTGCGTAGAAGGTTTTCCTCTTATTTAATGTGATAATTGGTGCATTGTCTTTATCTGATGGCGTAATTTTTTGTATCGGCTTTTGAAGTTGGCAATGTGACCAGATTTGTTTTTCCGCCAGAGTGATCTCTTTTTGGATTGAAGTTTCCTTATTGTTATGGGTATTTTTGTTTTGTTTTGGGAGTTGTTCTTGATACATATAGTTTGATGACTCTTTTGACTTCAACTAAAAATATGTTGTAATGGTCTTCAACAGTATTGCATCCAGTGAATAGAGATTGCCAATCAAGGGATGAGAGATCATTGCCTATAATATCATAGTTTCCTTTTTTGAAGTTATAATTGGAGATTAGGTCATTGTGATGATTTTTGTGTGGGCGTATGTTGAGACAAAAGTCAATCATATTATGGTCACTGTTAGAAAAGGGTTCTTTAGTTTGTATTCTGTAAATTAAATTCAAACTATTGCAGAAGATGAGATTGAGGCAGTTGTTAAGTCTAGTATTGTTGGTTACCAGTTGTTCCAGTCCCAGATTTGTAACAGCATTGTAGAAGGTTGCATGTATGGGTTCAGCTGTACATTCGTTTAGGGTCCAGTTAATATGAGGTAGATTGAAGTCACCAAGAAAGATAAAAGCATGTGGGCAGGTTGTTGCCCATGTTAGTAATGAATTTGGCTAGTTTATATGTTTGATGTCATAATCAGGTGCTCTTTAACATAGTAAGAATTGAAAAGTGATGTTTAAGGATAGTTCACAGATGATGGTCTCAGGAAGAGCAAGCTCCTGGGTAACTTGGATGTTTTTAGATATAAAGAGTTTTTATAGAAGATAGCAACACCACCTCCTCTACGAATTTCACGATCTGATCGGTAAACATGATAGTCTCTTACTGTGGTAATAGAGTCAGGGAGAAATGCGTTGAGCCATGTTGCAGAGACAAATATTTAGAATTTAGCCATATTTAGTAAGAGGAGAATTTCAGGTATTTTATTCACAAGGCTTCTTGCATTGAGTGGCTTGCATTTAAGGCCAGCAGTAGTTGAAATTGAGGTAGTTAGGGGCATGAGTGCCTAGTCTTGGGTGATGGTGGATTGGTTGAGATAGGGTTGTGGTTGAAGGTTAAAGCTGAGTTGCGGGTTGCGTGACTTACTTTTGATACTGTCAGCACAGTAGTCAATGTACAGCTCCTTCTCTCCATTGTCTGGACGTTTTTTGAGTTCAGTGCGGAGTACACAGGAGCGGGCACATTGCTGTATGGTTAGGTCAGGGCGAGAATGGAAGTTATTATGGTTGGGTGTTGCTTTTGGCAAGTGAATTTATAGTATAAATGAATTTACATTTGCTTGATTCATTTTTGCAAATGACCCTGCAGAAGTGTGGGGCCACAGAGCCGTCTCTGTTTTTGAGCTCTTGGCCAATGTGGGAAATGTCAAGTATTTCATCAGGGGAGATGATTGATGCTTGATAATCACTGATGATGTTTTGGACAGTTGTGATGTCATCATTGTCATTGATGTCCTCTAGACCAAATAAGATGGCGCTCTGTTCATGCTCAACAGCTTCTCTGATGAGTACTGGGATATCATTATTTATCTGATTTATGTTTTTTTGTGGGTTGGGTTGTCGATTGGGCTGTGGTTGTTGGGTAGATATGTGGTTTGTAGCTATTGGATGTTCAGGTTTTTGCATTGTGTCTTTTTTTTCAGGGTTGGATAATCTTTCTTTTAAAGCGTCCCGGGATGCTACTATGGTGTCAAGGGATGTTATTTGTGTTTCTATGGTATCAACTCTTTCAAACAGATCCAGTTTGAGTCTGCGTGATTTGCAGAGATATGGAAACTCATTGGATGATTCTAAGTATTGAATTATTTGCTTGGGTAATCCCAAGCAGTCATGATGAGCGTATTTGTTACATAGAGAACATTTGATGGAATTTTCATTATTCTTTAGAGTTTTGTAGCATTTAAGACATGTTCAGGAGTCTTGTGGTTCATTGGTGAGGATTACTTTCTCTTTAGGTTGTGGTTTGGCATTGGAATTTTTTCTTGGCATGGTAGGTTTGTTAAGATGGTACATTGATTAAATTACTTAATGAAACAATTTATATTTAATCAATATAGCCAATATCACACCAATCAATCAATTGCAATATTCTCTCTAGTCAAATAATTTTGCTAAGCAACAAACAGCCTAATCAATTAATTACACTAATCACTAATCAATTAATTACACTAATCATTAATCCCACTGTTCAATTAAATTCACTAAATCACTAATTTTACTAATCAATTAAATTACATAAATCTTGATCTTTTAAATTAATCCGTAATCACACCATTTGCACTAAACACTCTAATCACACTAATCAATTAAAACAATAAATCAATTAAACCATTAATAAATTATTTTATAGAAATTGATTATCTAATCATTGATATAGGTAATAAGGTAGAAAAGTTGCAAGTTTTGAGGTAATGAATTAATCGGTGTTTGATTAAAGTAATGAGGTAGTATTGAGAGTCTGCAAGGAAAGGGTTAATTGTTTTACTAGCAGCTGTGATTTACTGGGTGGGAGGAATTTATTGCTCTGATGGCTGCTGCTATTACTCTGTAAACAATAGACTGTAACAGGATGTTCAAAGGCATGCTGCATTATTGAAAGAGAGCAAAACTCGCTGAATTAAAACACTTTAACTACAATCAATATGTCTCTGAATAAGATTGTTTTCCAATAGTTTCCCAAAGTTCTTCAAGTTGAGTAGTAGTAAAAATACAGTCCAGAAATTTGGGTTAACCAATCCAATCTGTCCTTTTACTTCTGTTACTTCTAGCTGCAATATTTATTTTTACTAAATCTGACAGTCATTCCCGATCGTTAATTGTAGCTAATTTCCTCCTTTGAGTCCCACTTTCCAAGGAAAATTCCACTGCAGAAATTGGAATGATTCTTACCAAGAAAAGCACACTGTTACAAGATCTTTCCTTTCTTTTTCACTTCTATCTCAGCTGCCTTCCTGGCTTCAATTCAGCCATGCGGGTGGGATTTTCTTCAGGTCAGTCAAGGAGACTCTACTCTCCTCGCAACCACTGAAGCATCCCTCTGCCTTTACCACCCGTCCAGGGTGACTTTTGGCTCCTAAGAGCCTCAGGGCTTGAAGAAATCGGCAGGACTTCATGGAGCTGCCGCTTGTCCGCACTGCTTCATTCATTCTTGAAATATAAGGCTTATCAGATTTAATGCAGCATGAAGACATACATCTGACTCAGAATCCTGTAGCTCCACACACATACTTATGTGTTTGAATCCTCCACAAGAAACATAGGTTTCCAATCACAAAGTTCACTTCATAAACAGAACATCATGAAAATGTTTACCAGAAAATGAAAACATTGAACGAATCCATATCGTAAATTGTTATACTAAGGCTTGGCACAAAGTCTTCTTGTTCATATCGTCCTGGGTTTTCTGTCTTAGTGAGGCATTTATAACAAACCAAAATGCAAAATAGTTTTGCAAAACAATCATACGCTGTGTTTTTTACCAAGGGTTTATGCTCATTTTATTTTATTTTTAATTAAGGTATTATGGTTTCCAATTAAACTGTTTACCTGAATTGGCTCTATTTCTACTCCAGTTTACAACAGCAACCAAGTAACAGGCTCATTTACAATCAAAAGGTCAGGTAAAATGGAAACACTTGGGGTTTTGTGTGCCGTGAAATATGCCGTTCTTCACAGATTCTCCCGCAAGCTACATAAGCTTCATTAGTGCTGGAATACTGACACCATTCATCATTTCAATTTGCTTGTGCTGCTTTCAAAGAAAGGACTGTCTGAGAGTTGCATCAGGATCAAGCTATGAATTGCATAGCCAACTTCAAAAGGTCAGTTAGGTTTAATCTGGTTGAACAATACTTATGTTGCAAAGGTGGGGGGGCGGGGGAAACAGGGTACATGGCTTTCCTTTCTTTGGAAAGCCTTCCCCTTTTGGTCTACTAGACATGAACAAGGTTATCATTCTGGAGTAACTATGTGCAACTTCAGTATTATGCTTCATCTTATTCTGGATGTCTACACATAATGTGAAACACAATGACCCACACAGATAGAGAAGTACATGCAGATACTGTGTCCACGTGTGTCAATTTGAGTCAGTTTTAAAATGTTTCTGTGTACAGTATATCCAATGCACCTGTGAATCAATCAGTTAATGAATATCAGTGTTTCCTAAACAAATCATATTTATTATGTTCTGCTCAGTGGGAAGGGAAGTAAAATATATTCCCACTTTGTATTTCCAGGTACATTAATACTGGATTTATAGCCACCTCATATCATGCATTGTTAATCTTATAATTGCATTTTTTTAAATGATTTTTAAAACTCAGTCAAGAATTGAATTGAATTGAATTGAACAGAACAGAATAGAATAACCGAGTTGGAAGGGACCTTGGAGGTCTTCTAATCCAGTGCTTAGGCAAGAAACCCTTCACCATTTCAGACCAATGGTTGTCCAATCTCTTCTTAAAAACTTCCAGTGTTGGAGCATTCACAACTTCTACAGACAAGCTGATCCACTGATTAATTGTTCTAACTGTAAGGAAATTTCTCCTTAGTTCTAGATTGCTTCTCTCCTTGATTAGTTTCCATCCGTTGCTTCCTGTCCTGCCTTCAGGTGCTTTGGAGAATAGCTTGACTCCCTCTTCTTTGTGATAAACCCTAAGGTCATTGGAAGACTGCTATCATTTCACCCTAGTCCTTCTTTTCATCAAATTAGACATACCTATTCTAGCAACCATTCTTTATATGTTTTGGTCTCCAGTCCCCTAAACATCTTTTCTCGTGCAATTTATTTACTACTCATTTATTTATTTTTATTTATTTATTTTTATTTGTCAATTGCTTACAAGGTAATAGGTATAAGTAAAAACATAGTTATGAATACATGGATACATATAAGAAAAATAAAAGAAACAATAGAACAGGGATGGTAGACACGTTGGTGCACTTATGCTCAACCAAATATACTCAACCAAATGCTAGATGGTGTACTAGATGTATGATTAGTTATCTAAATAAAGTTAGTCCTCAATTTATGACCACAATTGAGTGCACTAGATGCACTAGATGTATGACTAGGTATCAACAACAATTTATGTTGTTAAGTGATAAATCTGTTAAGTGAGTTTTGTCCCATTTTATGACTTTTTGCCACATTCATTCAGTGAGTCACTGCAGTTGTTAAAATAGTAACATGGTTGTTAAGTGAATCTGGGTTCCCCATTGATTTTGCTCGTCAGAAGGTTGCAAAAGGAGATCACATGACCCCAGGACATTGCAGCTGTCATAAAGGTGAGTCAGTTGTCCAGCTGAATGTAAATCCATGGGGATGCTGCAACGGTCATAAATGTGAAAAATTATCATAAGTCATTTTTTACTGTCATTGTAACTTCAAAGGGTCACTAAGGGAACTGTTGTAAGTCGAGGACTACCTATATATAGTATTTATTTGCTCATTCATTTTTTTCTATTTTGCATGCAATTGTTCTGCTAGGAAGCAGCCTAGAGGAACAATCTAAGAAGACCTAATTTTGATCATTTTAATGGATTATAGGAAGCGCCCAGGGGTGGGATCCAACAGGGTTAACTACCAGTTCGGTGATTTACGAGATTTGGTGATTTATGATGTGCTTCGTTGTGCGCTGCGGGGGCGGGCCTGTAAATCGTCATCAGCACGGTGCGTGCAGAGAAGACAGCTGAAGTTGAAAAATCAGGAAATAAAGGTCAGGTAAGAGCCCGGGTGGGCGGGTGGGCAAAAACATCAGCAGACATAGAATTGGTTCTATGTCTGCTGCTCTTCAGAGCTACCAGTTCTACAGAGATGGACAGAACCGGTAGAAACCCACCCCTGGAAGCGCCTCTCAACTGCATTTTCAGGGACATGTAATTTTTCAACAGACCTAGAATTACATCTTTCAGTTTAAAAAAGACGATAAAAAGAAAGCTAGATAGAGGACAGTCTGTCAGTTTGTTTTAAGGAACACTCGAAGGTTTAATCTTTACTGACCACAATTATCTTATTCAAAATGATACCATTTGTTGCCATTTCTCCTACGGTGAAGGAACAGAGACAGAAATCATTCAGGTTAATTCTTATAAATTGGATTAGTTTGAATTTCTAAAATATAAAATTATTTCCAGGGCACCAATATTTGCCTCTTCATAAAAATGTAAAACTCTATGTATCAGGGTAACTTTGCATGACATAATACTCGTAGGGAATGTTATTTATACACACTAGTCAACGTGTACAAAAATGTTTACCATAAGAAAAATGTACTAAAAATGTATATGAACTTTCAGAAGTATTTTCTTTATTATTTGTTTATCTTTTTATATTTCTTGCAATTGCTCCAAAATTTACAATAAATTCATGGTAAATATAATAGAACTATTAAAAAAGTAAAGCAAGAGCAAGGCAAATTCTAAAACTGGACACTACTACTGTGAGTTATGATTTATTTATTTTTAGTTTATTTATTCATTTAATATTTTGAGTACCCAAAACTCTCAAAAATTCTGGCTGGCTTACAATTAAATTAAAAATTAAACATTTAATTTGTTTTAAAAAAAGTACAAAAGACAGAGGGACAGGGGAAGGGGGATCCAAGCTGAAATCAGGAACTCAAACTTATGTTATAGAGCCTTTGTAAGTATAGCTAGAAAGTTTATATTGGCAGTATCAAAAACAGTGGCTGACATGTTGTTATAAAATTACTCTTCCAGAATAGAAAGAATAGAAGAAAGAATAGATAGAAAAACCATCTTTTGATCACCTTTGCATCTTCATTAGTTTTAAATCACATCTTGATTAGATGTTTTCATAAATGGTCTAATGAACTTTCCCTCTTTTCTATGTCCTTGGAGATATTCTCTTCTTCAAGAGCCGTTTTACTGCTGCTAATGTTGTCACTGTTATACTTTTGACAATAGACAGACATTCTGACAGTTCAACATGAGGGGAGAAACGATTCATTAAGTGCTGTAGTCAAAATACCACGCTTATGAAATTGTGCCCAAGATACTCCCACCAATTGTATTAATGTAACAAAGTAGAGAGGGGGCACTGTCTTTCAACACAATATACAACAAATGCTTGCGTGTACAATTATTTGTCCTAAAATTGAGATCGTCTTGTACTCTCACCCAGTTGCCTCTTGAAAAGACACTAAGTCTTGCAAATCCTCCCAAAAAGGCATTTCAGAATTGTTCTTCCTTTGCTGTAGAAAAATTCACTGACAAATCACATTTAATAGTCATGCTGAAAATACTGTCTTTCACTTAGATATGCTTCAGCTTTGACAGCATATTTTATGCCAGTCATAGTTTTTTCTACTGAACTGTGGCTATTTTATTTTTCTTCTTTAAAAAAAAATCAGTGGTTAACTAAACTACCTTGTTAGCAAATGAAAGAAAACTGAATTTTTCTCTGTTGAAATATGAATAATATGTAGATATCCTACAATATTTACCTTTCAATTAGTCACTTCTTTAAAAGCAATAATTTGTATTGGAATGGAACACTATTCTTCTCTAAAGTGTTTGAGTGAAAATCACAGGTTTTCAGTGTTTACTAAAAGATGAAGCATCAATAACTATTTTGTATTTTTTGTAACTATTTTATATTTTATAAGATATAGGCACCAAAACTGTGCAGATTTTCTTTCTTTCTTTCTTTCTTTCTTTCTTTCTTTCTTTCTTTCTTTCTTTCCTTTCTTTCTTTCCTTTCTTTCTTTTTTCTTTCTTTTTCGTCTGCCCACCCATCCATCCATCCATCCACCCAATTTCAAGGCATTTGTAGCATTAACTATGCCCCAGAAATGTAAGAAATATAAAAGGAACCACTTAAAATTAAATGACTTGTGTATACCATTTTGCTGAGCACAAAAGTTTGCATATCTGTTCAAAGTATCTACTAAAACAATTAGGCATTCCATATAGACCAACTGATACTAAACGTAGATAGGTCCTTATACTCCTTATTCAGCCAGCCTAACTATTGTGCCAAGGCAAGCATAATTGATTTTCCAGCATCATCATTTATCCTGAGTGACTGTAATAGTGTTTTGCTATCAGGTCCAAGAAAAGCCAGACAGCATCATGGTATGGATTCTATGAAAAGCCCTCTGGCACAGTTTGCTGAGATTTATACAAGCTGCCTTGTGAACTGGGAAAAGAACCGAGATTTAGGCTATACCAATCATTAACTGCTGTGCAGGTGCCTTTCTACGCATATATGATCATGATGATGAGGAAAAGATCAGTTATAACAGAAATTTTTAAAAATAGATGCTAGGTAGTAAGCAAACTTCAATTTGATTTAACCTCAGAATTCTTTATGAACCATGATACAGCCAGCAATTAATAAAAAGCAAACATAATTGTTGATAAGACTGCTTAACTAGCTGTCATCATCTTTCATACCATATGTAAACAAATTATTTTACAGTGTTGAATTTACTACACACTGTTAGGAATTGCATTAATGCATTTCCCTGCTTATCAATCTGTTAAAAACATACTTTTCCACTTTACATTTGCTAAGAGCCATAAAATGAGTCTCAGTCATCATTGAATGATCATTAAATTCTAGTACTTACAAACATGAGACGCGTAGGTATGTTGTCAGATTCTACCAGTGGATTTTTATACAGCCAGATCTCTTCTGGCTGAATAATTCTTTGGAATGGATCCAAAAACTCTGTAAAACTAAACAAACAATAAGGAAAAAAAGTTTCACCATGTATTGGAATGAATTTCAAAACACTCAAAAAGCATTTCGAAAAGAGATGTTGTCAAAAGTTAAACCAAGGAAATTATCAATTTTGCCACATGTAATCAAATAGATATATAGAAGGGGTGATTTGCTTCCCTTGCTCTCTTTCTCTATTGTGGGTGCCCAGAGTGAATTGTGTGTGTGTGTATGTGTGTGTGTGTGTGTGTGTGTGTATCAAATCAACCCAACAAACTGACATGATGTTCTTTATCATAAGAGAGTTTTTATTTACATCACTACTACCCAAAATCTCATCTTTGAAATCTGAGTATTAATTAACATTTCAGTATTCTAAAACCAAATTCCATGATTTTATTATAATGTGAGTTGACTAAGCAGTGGATAGGGTCTAAAACAGCAGTCCTAAACTTCTGGCTCTGCAAACCAGCAGCACCAGCGGAGTAGGGTGTTTCACGCCAGCCATTTCGCAGATGGAGTTTTGCACGCTTGCCCACCTCTTGCACGGCCTGGTTCCCAATGGGCTGTAGGCTAGTACTGGCTTGGAAACCCCTGGTCTAGAAGATAAGAGCTTTTTCAGTTACAGCTGTTGGAGTACTACATAAAAACAGCAAAACCATAAAAACACAAAGATAGCTATAGCAATGGCACTTATGCCACTTTCTAGTGCTTTACAGTCCTCTCTAAGCAGTGTACAGACTCAGCATATTGCCCCCAACAATCTGGGCTCTTTTTTAATCCACTTTGGAAGGATGGAAGGCTGAGTCAACCTTGAGCTGCTCAGAATTGAACTCCTGGAGTGAACAGTGGCTTAGCCTGCAGTACTGCATTCTAACCACTGCGACACCACGGTTCAGTGTTGCAGAGCATAACAATTTGGGGAAGAATACTGTGTGTATCTGGTTATGTTTTAGAAAGTGTACTTAAATAGCCACCTATGTTCTGAATCTGTTGGGTTCCTATCCTCGTTTATAGAATGTCCTCACTATCAAGACTTCAAGACTTATTAAAATAATCAATTTATCTTGCTTTTGCAATTTGCCCCATAAATACTGTTTCCCATAAGCAAAAGTTTATTCTGCTAGTTTAGGGACATGCTTGAATACAGGTAGTCGACTTACAACAGTTTGTTTAGTGAGCATTCAACACTGAAGAAAGTGATTGATGACTGATTTTTCACTCTAACAACCACTGCAACTGGTCTATACTCAGGTAATTAAAATTCATGTACTGACTCATATTTATGACAGTTACAGTGTCCCAGGATCGTGTGGTCATCTTTTGCACTTCTGATAAGCAAAGTCAATGGGGAAGCCAGATTCACTGCAGTCATTCACTTAACAGCTGTGGGAAGAAATGTCATAAAATGGGAAAAATTCACTTGTTTCACTTAGCAACAGAAATGTTGGGCTCAATTAAAGTCGTAAGTCAAGGACTACCTGTATGAGGAATATTTTTAAGAAGCTAAAAAAAGCAATAAAGCTATTTTTCCCTTTTTTTCTTGGCTGTGGAATTTAAGTCTATAGATCTTAAATGTGTTGAGAAACACTGGTCTAAAGTAAAAGGAAAGATAAAGCAGACACCAAGAATGAGAAACTATTACTTTTCAGTAGATCTTCCAGCTGAAGGTCCAGTACTCATAGTATTATAAGCTAGCTGTCAACTCTGAAGCGAAATGGCTGGGGCCATTTTGGAGGCTTCAGGGTTGCCACAGTGCGAAGAAGGGATAGGGAGTGGGAACATAGCTAGACGGGGGTTTGTGGTGAAACCAAAATAGTTTCCTATGGGAACCAAGGACATTTCAACAGGTGCCTGGAGAGAGGAGGAATCCAGTTACCATGCAACCAGCCAGCACTTTGATTGGACAATGTAACTGATTGTTCGGGGAAAGTGGGAACTTTTACATTTTAATCAGGTGAAAACCGCAGGAACTTTCAGAGTTGGTTTTCACCAGTTTGTGCCAATATCATATCTCCAATAAAATTGTTCTTTGAGGAACATGCCTGCCTCGGTGTTCTGCTTTCTATGGAGTTATTACTTGGAACCCTGACATCACCTTCATATGAAGTTGCAGCTGTGGCCTGCAATTGCAAGCTTCTTTTGATCTATCCCTGTACCAGTGGCATCCGTGGAGAGAAAAAAATGCCATTTCAGTACAGTGACCTTCAAACACTGAAGAGTCTTTCTGCCTTGTGTTCAAAGGCACAGTGTGCTCTTACTGAAGATAGCACTATTAGCTAAAGGAGCTCAAATGTAGAATTGCCAGCACACCTGTATTTAACAGTATGGAATGTAATTGAAGATTAGCAGCATGGGCATATAGGGAAATACTGTCAATTTATTGTATTTTGTTTTTGCAAAGAGAAGCAGAAACATGTTTAGGTACAAATCTGGGTGAAGCATTCAGCTACTAGTTGACAAGAAAGCACTAATTGGCTCTCAGTTCTCTATGCTTGGTTACATCCAGAAAGGGCAAACACTAATTGGCAGGCATTTTCCACAAGCTCCAAACTTGTAAATAATATAAACATTTCCTGTGCCTGTAGTGTCCTGATGTCCTAACAAAGCAAAAATAGGGGGATAACCCAGAACAATTTGTTTGTGTTTAAATTTGATTCTTGGGTTGTTTAAATTCAGCAAGTTTGAGATGGGAAAAGGCTGATTATCTGGAAGACCCAGATATTGTTGAAACCAACCCAACACCCAGGAAGCCAGACGCTGATCATCTTGAGAAAAGAAGGGAAGAGATGCTGCCAAAGAAACAATCAGATAAGAAATGCAGGAGCCTACTACTTATTTGGAAATACACACCCAGAGAGAGAGAGAGAGAGAGAGAGAAAGAGAGAGAGAGAGAGAATAGCCAGTATGAAGTGATGCCGGAAATTATAATTTGGCAATACCTGGAAAATTCCAATACTCTATCCTATTCACAATAACTTCCAAGTGCTAGAATTCAACATACTGGCAGTTGAAAATTTAATGCTAGGGTGACGGAGCCAAATTCTAAAGCCAGGCCAAATGGCATACTACAGTCTCGTTCCCCCATATCTCCCTATCACTATCTCACAACCTATTTCCTAATGGCGAGAGCAGCTGGGTGGAAAGACTGATGTTACCACTTTTCCTGGACTTTCATTTGCTGATGCTTTTTCTGCTGCATTATAATGTAAACTTTGCTTATTTCAATCAAGTAATTAACCAAGGAGCTTCTGTCTAGAAGCTATGGAAGCCTGGTATTGTGGTTTGCCAGCAGCAGGTGTGGACGGCTGGGGTCTCGGACAGCGAGGACTTGGATGAGCAGCCTGCATGTGATGCAGGGATTGGCCCAGGACTATCAGAGAGTGGAGTGCTGCCTTCAGACTTTGTGGAGGCTGGCAGCAGTGATGCAGAGGACTCCAAGGAGCCTGTGCCCAGTGCATGTGTGCGCAGGGCTGCTCAAAGGAAAGAGCAGCTGCAGCAGCATTTTACTTGGGAGTAAAGCTGCAAGGTGATGGCCTCTCCCGTAAGGGATAAAAGCCAGTCCTCAGAGGTGGGATTCTTTGCAGGAAGCAAAGAAGTTCTTGAACTTCAAGTCTTGTGGAAGTTCGGACTATCCTGGTTTGTGTTTGGAGACTTTTGGTTTTGATTATTTCCTTGCAATTTAATCTAGTGTTCTTGGCAGCCTTGCACAAGCTTGGCAAGACTTGTTCTTATCTGGGATGATTAGTTTTTAATAGCATTTTACTGTGAATGAACAGAATTCAGAGAGAAGCATTAAAAAGGTTTTGCTTTTATCTCTGGTGCTTGTTTGCTTTGAACTTGGGGCTTGGGTCAGAATACCTGAATGGGACACAACAGGCTTTAATTCAAATCTAGCAAGTTTGAGGTTTGGGAATCCCTGGTTCTGGGCACTAGCCACCTTTGCTTCTAGAAAGGGTTACACTGTCTCAGACATATTTGGACTCACAATTCCTGTTCAAGATGGTAGACTTAATTAGGCTGCTGGGGATTCGCAGGGGTTCTGAAGAGCCCCAACTAAGATTCTGTGCAGTTTGGAGAACTCCCAAATCCCACTCCTGGCTGGTCCCACCCATCCTTCCCCTCCCAAGAGACCCCATGTGGCCTGTTTTGGGTGCAGGTAAGTGCAAGGTATGCATGGAGGCTCAGAGAGCCTTATAAATTATTCCCATAAATTGCAAGCAATCTCTTCTCTCCACTCAGCATTGACCAGACTTGACAGTTTGACAAGCAGTGAGAATTTTTACATTAAAGACTGGCATCTTTAATAATGTAGCTGCAATGTAATAAAGGCAAGTTAAGAGTATAGATATGAAAAATATCAATATAGCATCACCAGATTATGCTTCTAATGCTGTAATCAAGCCCTGACAACCTTAAACTTCCTATTAGACTTGTCAGAGAGATCTTTTCTTTGCTCTTTTAGTTTTGGTGCAGCAAAACATACCTCTGAGATCATCTTTTTCTCATCTGTTAAGTACTCATATACAGACCATGTGAATATATCTGGGGGAGCCTACTGCTGTGCCAGAATGGTTTTTTTCTTCATCCTGATTGGTTGGGAGTCTTGGTCTGTGTTTATTGGTCTTGGAGTTTGCTGTGTTCTGCTTGATTGGTGTTTCTAATATCTTCTGTCTGTTTTGTGGCTCTTTTTGTATCTTGATTGGCTGGCAACATTGTGTTCCCGTATTGGAGGCTTTTACTGCAGCTTGGCTCTGAGTAAACGGACGGCTATCATTTATTAGGAAGCTAGGTTTCATCTGGGTGCCTGGTTGGGGTATGTTTGAACTGGAGGTATCAGAGGGGATCTGTTTGTGCCCAGGTGTTTGCCTGGCTTGATGAGATTCTGCCGAAACATTGCTACAACTTTAAAAAGCACAGCTACAATGATGTGGGAAAATACCCGAACAAAGCTGAATTATATATATATATATATGTGTGTGTGTGTGTGTGTGTGTGTGTGTGTGTGTGTGTGTGTGTTTCCAGTCAGAGCTCACAGCTTTTCAAAGACTGTAGCCTGGATTTCTTTCATTTTACATTCTATAAGCAATTCACCCAATACATAGAATGAATATAGGCCTGTGGTGAGCAGATATTTCATGCCATCTGAAGCTTCTTTAAAATTTAGTGTGCAATTATGACATTTCAAAATTTATTAGTCACATTCAAAGACATCACAGTTCTTTATCGCAGTGCCTACTTATATCTATATCTAAATATATACTTATGTACATTAGATGACCAAGATTTTGTAAACCAGCTAAATCACACAATATTTCTTGGTTCTCATGTGAACTTTCTCAAGGCATTGGTAATTTTATATTTTAAGTTTTTATTCTCACATCAATGTCTACTATGGGAAAAGGTTGATGACTCCTGTTTTATGTATACACTCAAAACAAGTGCATGCTAGGTTGGTTTAAAATACTATCTCCTGAAAAATTGAAGGTTCAAGAATAAGAAGAATTTTTGAGGAACGCCAAACAAGATGTTTTGCTTCCTATCCTGCAAAACTTCATCAGTTGTATTGGATGCTATGGGAGATATATCCAATACAACTGATAGAGTTTCTAGGATAGGAAGAGAAAAATAATGTTTTTTCCTCAAAAAGAAATCAGCCCAGCTGCGTTTTCAAAATAAAACCCAATTTTGATCTAACTGTGATGACTGAGAATCTTCATAGACATTTCTAGAATCAGACTATACCTGAAACCTTAGCAATACTTTCAGCATAGTTATTTTGGAGAAACTGCTGAAAAACTCCTGAGTGAACTTAATATTTCTGAGTTCTCCAGTCAAACACTCCATTTCCTGAAAATGATATTTGAAACATATCTAGCATTGGTTCTTAGTAGTTTTGTTGTGCTATAGCAGAATACACATATTTTCTTGTCTGCTGCAAACGTAATGAAATTAAAATTAATAAAGCAAGAAATATCCTTTAAAAAGCAGGTAAGCCATTCAGTGTCTCTCAAATACACAAAATACTTGCATTGTTCAGATTTGATTAATAGCAAGGCAGACACATACACTTTAATATAATATTACCTTGTCATAATTGTGCCAGACCGGACAATTTATATTGGTAGCATAGCATTGCCATTTTTAAAGATAAAACAAATAACAGTGAAAAACATTGTGCAGATTGGTTTTGGTGAAGATAGAATGCCGATAGCAACCACACAGAAATGAATTGGATCGTTACTACACATCTATTTAAATCTTATATATATATTGAAATGTCTCTGGCTACAAACTTATACAAGCTTACTTGGAAGTGAGCACTATTGTAAAGCTTCCAATTTGGTCTGTTAGAGGCCAGTACCAATTTAATATCCTCTTGGTTGATGTCACTTTGCAACAATATAAGAAACATATTTCAAAGGTTACAGACTGCAGATTCAGAAAGAATCACTGTGCATTTGAAAGATTTCAGCAATCAAACAGAGCGTGCTATCAAACTATCCTGGAGGTATGCAGTGAAATTAGCTGAAACCCACTCCTTAAATCAAATTAAGCCACTAAAGTCCAGCTTCATGTTGCCACATTTGTAAAAGTATTCCCAAATTGTTCAGAACCAAATCTGGCAATCACAATTTGTAATGTGTGAATCAGTAATCCAGAGAGCTTCAGAAAGAATAAAATTTATATAACAGATTCCCATCCAGTTTTAGCTTATGGAGAAAAAAATGGGGGGGGGAGGAGGAGGGAGAGGCGGAGAATTATAATTAAGCAGAAACTCAACAGACTTTAGCTTTATGACACAAGCAAATGATAGCAGAAGATGGATGGACAGGATCAAAGAGCTCATAAGAATATTATTGGAAGAGCTAATTATAGATAATCATCAGGGTCCAGTTGAAATGCAGACCATCTGTCCATAGTAAAGATGAGACTCAACTTGAAGGCATCTACTGGTAGATAACAGTTCCTTGAGAGATCTGAAAAGTACGTTAAACTGTTCCTTACTTTAATAACAACAACAGGCATTTTCCTTTAAATAAATAGACATTGAAAAGAACCTATCTCCAGGATATGACATGTATTTTTATCAAATTCAGCATATCTCAACCTTTCAAAGCGTGCCTGCAAATGTCACTGCATCCTATTAATGACAACTTGAATTTGTAATTTCCATCAATTAAGTAAATATTGGTCTGATCCCTGTTGATGTTTTGAGTCAGAGATACAGTAAGCAGTCTGAGTTCCAGGCTCTGTTTTTCCTCCACCTGGAGCTACTTTGTTTCTAAGTTTCACTGCATTCTCATATCCCTTTAGCCTAATGAAGAATTTCTATGCAAGCATATTAACAGAAGCATGTGGCAGTTTGTAGATTTAAACATTTCCACCTTCAGGGTTTATATATATTTTTAGTTCATTTGTGAATTAGAATGTAGTTACAATTTCAATAGTGATATTACTTAAACCAACAGCATCCCTTGTTCAACCTCAATTATGAGCGGCAGTTGATGATAGGCCATCATATTTCATGACTTCTCCATCTCCTAAAATAGCAGTCAAGTGATGTTGATTGAGAAATGAGAAGTTCAACAGAGTCATAACATGTCATCCTGTGCTAGTACCTTCATGGTATGAAAGTTAAATGAATGCCAAAACATTTTTTTTAATTTTTATTATTTGGCAAAATATATAGATTTTCCATTTGTAAGGATTAATACAATGCTTTCCAAATATTTAGATATTTTGATTCTGCTTTCAAAAATATTGTTCTATTAGTGTTAACTTGTGTAAGTGCAAGCAATTATAATATTGCAATTACAATTCTCAGGGACTATATCTCCCAGCAAAAGAAGCAGGGTTGCTATGATGATATAGCTAGTATCTGCAAATCAGTGCAAACAATAGTAACCACTGACTGAATTTCTTCCTAGATTGGTGTCTACGCAGATTCTCAGTCATCCAGGTCATGATTGTCCCAAAAGTGCTTTTTCAAGAGGCAACTGGACTTTCTGGTTTTTCTTTGAAAACATTTCAGCTCTGAAGCTGAAGAAGAGTCTTGGATACGAAGTGAAATGTCTTCAAAGAAAAACCAGAAAATCCAGTTGCCTCTTGAAAAAGAACTTTTGGGACATTCCTAGATTGATGTTACATCAGGCTTTCCAATCCAGCTTCCACATTGTTCCATTTGGCAACATTCAAATTTACTGAAATCTATCACAGGTCTAATAAGTTGGCACAAGGATGATTGTGGCAGATATAATTCAGTGTATTAGATAGATTGTGGAAAGCTGGTCAAGTTTCTATTCCCAATATGAACAAAATATTGTTTTGTCTAGTTGAGAAATATATGAGCAATAGTAATTAGTCAGTATGAATAACGTAGAATTAAAAAAAGTTTTAATAAAAATATTGGCTCAAACTACCTTTTAAGAAACAAACCCTGCAAATATTTGGCATTAATTACCTCTTCACTGTCATGCAACACAAGACAGAACTATCACAATTATTTTTTCTCCTAAACCTCACCTTGGGCAGCAGAATCTAAGTTTTCAAATATTTGGGATTCCATTTCCAATTTCCTGGGCTAAAGACACCTCAAAACCCACACTAACCTATTTTGTGGCTCTGCATCAGAAGAACACTTTAGGATAAATCGGATAAATGTTGGAAATGTCATCAGATACCTGGTTCATATTACCACATGTGGTGAACATGCTTGGATGCAAAAAGATATTGGACTATATTCCAAACATGGTTGGAAAAAATGATAAAACAACACATAGACTTTAAACCTGAGATAATTTTATTAGGTATTATACTGGAAATATATTGTAAAGAATTGAAGTATTTGATTGTAAATGTTTTGACAGTGGCTAGAATTGTATTTGCTAAGAACTGGAAAAATAAAAAAATACCTAGGCAGGAGGAAATTATTAAGAAAATCATGGACTGTGCTGAAATGAGTAAATTGACATTTGAAATTAGAGAACAAGAGGATAAACAATTTTATGTGATATGGGATTTATTTTATCAATGGTTAGATAAAAAGACATAGTAAAGAAATAGACTAGTAAGCCTTACAATGAAAGTTAATAGATTGATATAGAATACGAATATAAAATATATAACCATTGGATGAATGTATAAGATTAAATCATAATGAAAATTAGAATATCTCATATAAAATGATGGAAAAATAGTCAAATGAATGTTTAATAATTGATATTATATCAGCACAAGCTAGATCGATAAGGTGAGAATTTTTATAACTTGTGAGTAATGGTAAAAAAAGGATAGCACAAAAGACTGTAACCAACTGACACACTGTGTGTATATAACTGAAAGATGGTTTTATGTTTTTATGTTTTGTTCATATGTTTGTTGTAAAAAATAAAAACTTTGGGGAAAAAAAGAACACTTTTGTCACAAAGCACTGAAATAGCACTGTTGGCACTGTGCAAAAAATGACAACTCAACTTTAAATGCAATTCTTCAAAAAAGGAACATTAACCATTCTAGTTCATTATAAAGAATTAGATTTTGAACATTAGCTAAGAATGTAGGTATCATATTAAACATATGTACACAAACCAAACCATGAAGACTAGAGTGTTTAGAAATAACATTCCAAGGCTATTTAACATACATTTATTTCCTGATTGGTTTTTTTCTCCTCTGGAATTCAGGATGTATATAAGTCCTACCATCTAAAACTGGGAATAATGAAGGGGCAGCAACATGTGATTTACTTTTTCATCAATGTGTGCTGAAAGAGAAAATGTTCTGCTTCGAGTGACAGATACCTTGGCTGGCTTTATGTCTTATATACCACATTATGAACTAATAGGATGGAACCATTAGTGTTGGTTGCCTCAAGATAATCATAGGCTAAGACAAAATTCTCTTTTTTGTACCTACACAAGCCAAATGAATTTTATCTGAACACCAGTGCAAGGACAGCTTCTCCATTACATTAGATTAGTATACTAATCTCTGACCTCAGAAGAATATTTTCAATTACAATTTTTTTTAGCAAATAAGCCTGAACAAGTAGCAGCAAAGGAAGAGAAGTCTGAATGACTGAAAGGCTAAGGTCAGATTTTGTATGGCCATAAGTTATGAGAGTTTGCTTTAATATATGTATGGACAAACACATGCACACACACACAGTCATGCCCCTGGTGGAGACTGACTCTGAGGGAGAGGAGAAACAGCCAACAGGGAGTGGAAGTGTGGCTCCAGAGGTGGTGGAGGAGGCTGGGGAAGGGCAGAGTCTAGCTGAGCAGTCAGAGGAGGACCCAGGCCCATCCCCTATCCATCCTAGGGCACGCAAGGAGGAGAGGATCAGAGAAAAATGTGGTCTACTCGGGAGGAGAGGGCCATGATTCTATTCATGGGTTGCAGATATGAGATATTTGTGGTACGCAAATATTTGTAGCTACATTTCGGCAGAATCTCATCTGCCATCATCAGGCTTCTGTATTGTGTTTGTCTGTGTGTCAGACTTTCACAGCTGTTTCAGTTTTAAATTTTGGGCTAGCCTACTGCTGTGCCAGAATGGTTTTTTCTTAATCCTGATTGGTTGGGAGTCTTGGTCTGTGTTTATTGGTCTTGGAGCTTGCTGTGTTCTACTTGATTGGTGTTTCTAATATCTTCTGTCTGTTTTGTGGCTTTTTTTGTCTTGATTGGCTGGCAACATTGTGTTCCCATTGGAGGCTTTTAGTGCAGCTTGGCTCTGAGTAAATGGATAGCTATCATTAGTTAGGAAGCTAGGTTTCATCTGGGTGCCTGGTTGGGGTGTGTTTGAGCTGGAGGTATCGGGGGGATCTGCCCAGGTGTTTGCCTGGCTTGTGGTATGGAGATTTGTTTGCTTGTTAGTGCAGGCTTCCAAATAATTGACAGTCTGGTGGAGTCATCTATTCATGCTTTCAGGTCTTTTTTCAATCTCTATGGCTTCCCTGATAATTCTGTGGCTGGGGTTTTTTATAGTGGCTAGGGTTTTGGTGCCATTGAAGTTGATGCTATGACCTGTGGCTTTCATGTGTTGGACTAGCGAGGAAGTGTGTTCCAGCTTTTTTACTGCATTTTTGTGTTCATCCAGGCGGGTACTTATTCTTCTATTGGTCTGTCCAATGTATGTGGCTGGGCATGATGCACAGGGGACTTCATATATGTCTTCGTTATCCAGGTCCATTTTATCTTTGGGGTTTCTAAGGATGGCTGCTATTTTTCTGTCTGTTTTGAAGGCAGTCTTGATGTGATACCTGTGTAGTATCTTGCTGATTTTGTCTGTAGTACCTCTTATGTAGGGCAGGACAGCTGTTCCATAGGTCTGTTCAGCTTCTAGGTCTCCGTTATGTCTCAGTGTGTTTTTGTGGATCAAGCTGGTGATTTTGCTTTAGTGGAAGCTGTTAGCTGTCAGTACTTTAGTCAGGGTGCATAGTTCAGTCTTTATGTGTGTCTTCTCTGCCAGGCGTTTGGTTCTAGTAATTAGTGTTTTAGCCATGGAGTTTATCTGTGCTGGGTGGTGATGGGATTGGGCGTTGAGGTAGCGGTTGGTGTGTGTTTTCTTCTGGTATATGGTGTGTCCTAGTGTGCCATCTGTTTTTTTGTAGATTAGTACATCTAGGAATGGTAGTTGGTTGTTTGTTTCCGTTTCCATGGTGAATTTGATTTTGGGGTGTGTGCTGTTTAGGTGTGTTAGGAAATTGTTTAGGTTTTCTTTTCCATGGGCCAAATCACAAATGTGTCATTGATGTATCTTCACCATAGTTTGGGTTTGTGAGTGGCATTGGCTAGGGCTCTGGATTCGAATTCTTCCATGAACAGGTTTGCAATGACGGGTGATAGTGGTGATCCCATAGGGGCTCCTTCAATTTGCTTGTATCTTTGTCCTTTGTCTATGAAATATGTGTTGGTTAAGCGGTGTTCTGTTAGTTCCATGAGGTGTTTGGGTGGTTGGTATTTATTTTTGATGATATCGACAGTTTCTTTTATTGGGACTTGAGTGAATACTGAAAACACGTCGAAACTTACAAGCAGATCTTCTTCCACGTGTAGATCTTTGATCATTTCCAAGACGTGGTATGAATTTTGTACATGTGAAGCTGCTGCTTCAGCATGGGGCTGTAGCTGCTTTGCTAGGTATTTGGCTAGGTTTTGTAGCTGTGCTCCTCTGGAGCTGACTATGGGTCTGAGAGGTATGCCTTCTTTGTGTATTTTTGGGAGGCCGAATATTTAGGGGCATCTGGGAGATTTTTCTCTTGGGATGATTGTCTGTTGGATCTGTTTGCTCATGTGGCTGGTTATAATTTTCTTCTTGGTTATTTTTTCCAGATATGTGGTTGGGTCCGTGTTTATGGGTTTGCATGTGGAGTACTGGAGTAGGTCTGTCAATTTTGTTTCGTAGTCTTTTCTATCTATTATTACTGTGGCATTACCTTATCTGCTGGAAGTATGATTATGCTGCTGTCGTTCCTTAAGGCTTGCAGGGCTTTTAGTTCCTCTTTGTGCAAGTTGCTTTTGGGTGGTTTGCTTGTGCATAGGATGTTAGTGACTTGGTGTCTTATTCTATCAGCTTCATCTGTATTTAATTTAGTTAGGCTGGATTCCACTCCACATATGATGGATTCTGTGGGGATTTTTTGGGGTGCTATAGCATAATTGAATCCTTTGCTTAGGACATCTGTTTCTGTTTTGGTGAGTTCTCTGTTGGAAACGTTATATACTATTTGTTTCAGGTGTTGTTGTGAGTTGTTGGGGGCTTTCTTGTCATGTTCTAATTTCTTTAGTTTCTTCAGGAGTTTGTCATTTTTGTAAGTGGTTTCAGTTTCAGCTCTCCAAGTTGTAAGTTGTTTTATCTTGTCCCAAAGTAGAGGGTGGATTTTGTTGCTCAATTTTAGAGGTATAATTAGGAAACCTTTGTTTAACTGATCGAGTTGGAAACTCTTTCTCGTTCCTGAGCAGAGCCATTTCCGTTCTTTTCAGGATATGTTTAATAGCTGCTGTGCTGTGACGAAATGTTAATTTGAAGCAGGTCGGTGTTGCATTGTTGTCTCTGCAGCTGCGTAGGAATTTGAGGTCACATAGTATTCCTGCTCTTTTAACTTCAAATTCCTACGCAGCTGCAGAGACTATAATAAGTAAAAGCAATTTTTATATCATATTCATTATAATCAAATCCAGGAAGATATCAATAAATCCACTAAAGATCACCCAGAGTAACAACGTATCCCATTTTTTCCCAATCAATAAAGTGATTTTATAGTCTCTTTATTTATTTTATAAAGAGCATTCTTCTCCTGTATCCATTCACGATTATTGGTCCTTGTTACAAATTTCTTTAGCATTTTAAATTCTTTAATTTCTTTTGCAAATCCAAAATTGGGAAATTATTCTCTGGAATTTTTAAAAATTTCCTTCTTGATTTTCAGAACCTCATCCAATGTATCCGGTAAGAGTTTTTTGTTCAGATTCTTCCTTGGTATTTGCTTGAGGGCACATTGAAGTGTACTGTAAAAAGTTTGAATTCATCCTCATTTGAGTCTACATTTGGTGCATAGAATTATAGTATGATGTTGAATGGCTTGCCTTGAATTTGGATATTATGCAATCTCTGTATGCTCTGTGATTCTCAACACATTTATCCACTTCTTTGCTTACACAGAATGCAATTCTTTTTCATTTGATGATATCATTTCCAGATAAATAAAACCATAAAATCATCTCATTTAAATTGACCATTGCCTTAGTGTAACTCACCGATATCAAGGATGTCTATGTTAGCTCTAATCATTACTCTTTTTACAATTTTGAGTTTCCCAAGGGATATGCCTCTAATAATATCTCTACAGTGACATTAACTAGTAGCTTTATATTCTGTTGCCTTTTATTGCTATTGTCTTCCATTATTCTAAGCATCAGGATCTTTTCCAATGACTTTTAGCTTCACATTATATTCCCAAAACATTTGGTGTTTAGTTCTTCCAGGAAGAAGACTGGTTCATGTCATCTAGTTTTGAAGGATTGTTTGTTCTGGCAGTCCATGTATTCTCAATAGTTTTCACCAGCATCATAATTCAAAGACATCCATTCTGCTTTATCCAGCCTTCTGATGTTCCAGCTTTCATAACCATATGTTGCAATTGGAAACCTTAGGAGAATAAAGCAATAACAACAGCTCTACACTACATATAAACTAAAATTTGGCTCCTTTACTGAATAATGTGTTTGTGAACAAAACAATACTTGCTTTTTACTTCGGAGATTAACAATGTATAAAATTAATACACACATGGTTGGAAAAAATGAGAAAAAGCATATAGACTTGAAACCAGAGATATTTTTATTGGGAATTTTACCTGAAATATACAGTAAAGAATTGAAATATTTGATTGTAAATGTATTAACAGCAGCTAGGATCGTATTTGCTAAAAACTGGAAAAATGAGAAACTACCAACAGGAGGAAGTTATTAAGAAAATATTGGAATGTGCTGAAATGAGTAGATTAACATTTGAAATCAGAGAACAAGAAGATAAACGATTTTATAAAATTTGGGATCTATTCTATCAATGGTTAGACAATAAAACATGGTAATGAAATATGTAGATTTTTAGAACATAATGAATATATAAAGATGTATTTTTTATTATATCTACAAAATGATTATAGGATAGATTTGAGATGATGATATGAACGGTCATAAAACAAATTAAGTAAAATATGGATTATCTTGTAAAACATGAATGAATAATAGTATAGTCAAATGATTGATTAACAATTATATTATTTAGGAATATTTGATTGACAATATGAGAACATATACAATGTAATTGTAAGTAAAGACTATGAAATGGAAGCACAAAACAATTTGTAAACCAACCCACACACTGTATGTAGATATATGGAAGATAGCTTGATGTTTTAATGTTGTGTTTGTCTAAGTTTGTCTTAAAAACAATAAAACTTAAAAAAAAACAATGTATAAAATTAATATAAACTTTTGTTGTCTTTGATTGTACTAAGGGTCAAAGTTATTTTAATATACACTTAATATAGTATTTAATTTTTTTTCCATAAATCAGGAGTCCCCATTCTTATCTTGCCATTCTCAGTGGTTCCATAATTATAAGATGCTTTAAATTACAATTGGTGCTAATTGTGGGGATGTGATGGAGCAATGGCTTAATGATACTAGAACTGTTGACCAGAAATGCTCTGAATTCTAGTGGTTTGAGCCCGGCTCTGTGAGACAGGGTAAGCTTCAGAGGCTTGGTCCCTGGCTCCTGCCTAGGGAAGAGTTCAAGCATGTAATATTAAAAGCAAATAAATGGGTATCACTTCAGTGGGGAAATCCTAGCTGTATTACATGGAGAGTGAAAGCTGGACCTGGCAAGGCACAAGGCAACACAACATGAGGAGGCATAAGGCAAGATCAGAGGAGGAGCATGGAAGAACCAGAAATCTGAGCACCTAATCTGACTGTTTAAGAGTCATCTACCTGCAGTGCATCAAGGATAGGCACACAGTGTTGAACAGAATGAACTAGCAATTTAAGCTGTCAGGACTGCATTATGTATCTAGCATGTGTAGATCTCCCTGACATTGCATGCCCTGTGCTTAACAAGTAAGTGCTATCTGTAACATGAAGAATTTAGATCAGGAATTAATGGATTCTGAGTTTGTGGGATCTAGTTATTTTAAAATAATGCTGATACAAACCATCAGAATGGGGTTAAAATAATGGGATGCAATGGGAAGAAAAGTGGAAACATTTACCTTTTCATATTATAGATTCTTTAAAACTGACATCCACATCCAAATTACAACAGGGCAGGCATTCTTGCACAAACTTCTTAAGCTGCCAAGAAAGCTGCCCAAATATTTGCTCAGTGGCAATTAACGCTCCCATTTTATAAGTTATCAACAATGAAATTAAATTTTATAAGTTATTAACAATGAAACATAAGACCTGAGTAAAGCAGACTTTTCAAAATTGACAATTTTATCAGTTATTGTTAAATCTTACTAGAGATTAAAAAGGCATTGCTGTACTACAAAATAACCAGTTTTAGTTTCAGATACTAATCAATGTACTTTCTGGAAATCCTGCCTAAATAAGTAGCAGAAAACTCAGAAAACTCAGTCAAAACCATGAAACAGAAAACCAAATCAATTTCAAACTTTAAAAGAGCATGCCATGCAGAATTCAAAGCAAAAGTGATGAAGGAGTTCCTACAGACAAGCATCAGCAATATCACTATTATTTTTCGAATAACAAATCCTGCGTGCACTTCAATAGAGAAAATCCTACGTTTTTGTTAGTTAATAATACTAAACACAAAAATATAAAAAATAGTAGAAGGAAAAAAGGGGCGGGGAGAAGGGAAGGAAAAAGTGTAGGGAAGGAGGAAAAAGAAAGAAAATGTGTTGACTTCCAACTCCTTTGGGTACAGTAAAATAAGATCATAGTATCAAACTTCAGGTTTTTTTACTTTTACATAATAGTATAAACTAGCCATTTCTATATGAATAAACTTATCTAATCAATAAAACCCAAAATCAAAGTTTCATTTTTTTCCACCTCAAGGACAATGTCCAGAAACAGTTTCCAAGTAGAAACAAAAAGTTTTTTTTCTTTAATCAAAGCAGTCAATTTGGCCATGTCTGCCAAATCCATCAACTTTTGCAGCCATTCATCCATTGTGGGAATCAATGTTTTCTCCCATTTTTGTGCATAAAGTAATCTTGCTGCCATCAACATATATAACAGGAAATCCTACGTTTATTTAGAAATAAGAAGTAGGACTTTTAGTTCTAATGAAAGTTACTTTTAAAAATTAGCTTAGAATTGTCTACTTTCTGTCCCTTTATTGATTCATCTTTATTTTGGCTGATGGATTTAAGAACCAGTTGTTTAATTTTTCAATACACGTTTCCTGAGTGGTGAGCTTGCAAAATGTTCACTTTCATTTTGCAGATAAGTTTCCCAAATTGATTCCTTAATGCATCCCAAAGGATTAATCTATCAGTAAGTCCCAGATGTTCTTTTCATATTCCACAAAGAGAATAGCTTAAAAGGGAAATATTCAAAAATAATCTAGAATTAACTATTTTGTAATTCTTAAATTTCAGAGAGACATTGGAGCATGGTCTAAGACTGTAGTGTGTCCACCGTACAATGCATGATGTCATCCACCAAAGCAGAAATAAAAAATTAATCTAAAATCATTTTGGAGTTTTCCCACTAATTTTATTGAAGATTATATTATATAAATAAAATAAATACAACCTACATGGTACAGAAAAATACAGAAAAAAAGAAAATAAAAATATTGATCTCTCGATTTGCATCTGCCTAAACATATTGATTAATTGATTATGTGTCACCAAGTCATTTTTTTTTACTCCTAGCAACCACATAGATAGCTCAGTTCTTGATGCAAAGAACAGCAATATCCTGTTTTGTCTCAATACTTTCGGATGTAATTAATTACTTTGCAAACAGAAACAAAAAATAACAGAAGGAAAAGAGAAAAATATGTTTACATTATACTATTAATATATGTTTAGATTAATTTGTCTAACTTAAGACACAAGGATTAAATACATACTGTTTTGTATCTGTACCACATATGGAACTACTTTATCAGTGAAGATTCGGGGGGGGGGGGGTTTGTAACCATTTTTATAACAGTCAGCAGGGTTCCATGGTCACATGATTACCATTTGCATCTTGACAGCCAGTTTCCAACAATGAAGAAGTTGCATGATATCTTCTATAATCATCATCATCCTCTTTTAACGACCTAATAATTCCTTGCGAGTCTGGGCAACTGAATGGAACTGAGTGTAAACTGGTCGGATGCCCTTCCTGTCGCCAATGCAGAGGGTTTTTTAGCAGATATATTCTCAGTGTGCTCAGAGAGAGAAATATCGGCCTCTACCTAGGATTAAACTCACAACAACCTCCTGATTGTAAGGTGAGAGTTCCACCTCTAGGCCACCACACCACTCACAATATCATCTTTAATGACCATGGATAATTGGCTTTAACAACCACAATGGAGGTAATGTTGTAAGCCTTTTGTGGGCATGTGATAACTCACTTAACAATAGAAGTATCACTTCTAATTGTGGTCATTAACCAAAGACTACCTACACAAAAAAATTTATTTTTCAATTTCAATTTTTAAGAATGTGTTGCTGTAAAAGCTTTTTATCTTTCCATCTTAGTATGACAGTGTTAAATAACTCAATTTCAGTGATTAATTTTCTCTGAATATATATACTGTCAAATTCTTCAACAAACTTTGGATGATTTTCATTAATTTATATGTCTTTATTACTGGAGTCGGGAGGGGGAATTTAATTAGATTGGTATGAGGATAAACTTAAATATAAGAATACAATAAGTTCTGAACCACAAAAGTAGCATGTTATTAGATATAAACAGTGCTTGTCTTCATCGACGAGCATTTTAATTTACTGCTTCTCTAAGGCTTTTCATATAAAGCTTCAAACTGTGGCGAAAATTGTGATTTGATTTTCTTTTAACCACAGCTGATCTTCCTTGGCATAAAAATAAAGCTTTCGTAATTCTATAATGTTATCTGCAACAAAAGTTAATCTTCTCCTGCTAAAATTTTATTTTTAAAATTATTTTTTCTGATAGTATCTCCTGGGTAGAACAATGAAACTTTCATGTCAAATACCACAAAGAAGTCACATTTTTAATTATCTATAAACATTCTGAGGTCATTTCTGCAGGAATCATCAAAAAAAATCTTTTTAAAATTAATCTCCTGTTAAAGGCTTAAGACAAGGTGCTGCTTTTCTTCGTTCCAAAGTACTTGTAAATTATCAGTGTCTATTTTAGTAATGCTCTTCACTAATTTATATAACTGAGCTATATATTTAAGGGTCCCCTGAGAATGTTCCTATGTACGCCCAATAATTTCAAAAGCTGCCAGTGTATTAGATCCAAACTGAGCGATCAATTCTTTTTTAACTGGCTATATATTCCATGAAGAATTTTAGGCATCCAAATTATGTTTGCAGTTACTCAAAAATTAAAAATAATACAATGCAGAACTGCATTGTGGTGGTTCTCTGGCAGCAAGTGAGGACAGCTGAGGATAGCGAGGACTCAGATGAGCGCCCAGGACCATGAGGGAGTAGAGTGCTGCCTTCAGAGAGTGTGGGGGCAGGCAGCAGCAATGAGGAGGTTCCCGAGGAGCCTGTGCCAAGTGCATGTGCGCACAGGGCTCCTTGCAGGAAAGAGAAGCTGCAGCAGCACAGGCGACTCAGGAGTAAGGCTGTAAGGTAATGGCCCCTCCTTCAAGAAGATAAAAGCCAGCTGTGAATTGGATGTTCTTTGCAGGAAGCAAAGATGTTTTGAAACTTGAGCCTTGTGGACATTGCAATATCTTAGTTGGTATTCGAAGACTCTTGTGTTGTAAAATACTATTTCTAGGTAACCTTATCTGTTATTTTTGGCAGTGTTGCACAGTTTTGGTGAGGCTCAGGCTCATCAAAGTTAATTTGATTAGTAATCAAATAATTTGATTAGTTTGCAGCAGCCTTTTAACTGGGGATGTGTAAGAATCATTAAAAGGTTTCTGCTCCCTTTGGTTCGTGTTTGTTTTGTTGGAAAAGAGTTTGGGTCAGAACACTTGGCCATTCCAAGGTTTGGAAACTTCAAGCCCTATAATTCCACAGCCAGCATGATGAGAATTCTGGGAGTTGAAGTTCACATATCTGTAAATTGCAAAGTTTGGGGAAAACATCTGAATCATTCTCTGAAAGATGGTGATTTGAGATGAATGTGCTCTTCTGCTTCCCAATGCCACTATCTTGATTGGCTTCAGTCATAGTTTGTGCTAATAGCAATAGCACTTAGACTTATATACCACTTCATAGTGTTTTACAGCTCTCTCTAAGTGGTTTACAGAACCAATATAATGAAGAAATTTGTCCAATAATGATCTGTGTTTTCGCCAAATAATGTGATTCAAGAAACCTCTGCAACCAATGGTTCCTTAATCATTAGCCTTTAATGTATATGTGATGTTTTTTCACTGCATGTGATATTTGTGTGTTATTCAGTTTTCTCATAAAGTATGCATGTTTCAATCATGCTTTTGAAGTCTGTATTAACTGAGCCAGTGTTATTTTATGGGGGATGCATTTGCAGATCACGTGAGTGCATTAGAACCCTTTCTTAGTATATTTAACTGCAATGTTAACTAAAATTGACTAGAACATTCTGAACTTCAGTTCTTGATCTTATGTGTCTTATCTAGGATCAGATCCTGCTAAATATGAATTACTGAATTACTATTCCAGGATTTTGTGAATATAAACTGTGCTTAAAGTTGATCTGATTTCTTAAAGTAACTTTTTTTGTCACAAATTACCTACAGGCATGTTTTATAAAAGCATTGGGGAACCATACAGACAGGAACATGTCTGGTGGACAAGAAAAAACACGCAACGTATCTGTTCCTTATGTACCTGTATACGAGATGTCCCAATGAAAGTATCAAAGGGCAAAATTTGCATCCTGAGATCACAAACATTTTAGCATCACCGTGGTTAGGAATGTTTGTCTATGAGCATTAACTTTGTCCAATGAGCCACTGCACAAAAGTGAATTTACCGTCCAGATTAGGTTTATCACATTAGGTTTCAAATATGTTATTATTGCTAGCTATAGCTGTTCTATCTATATTGCTATGTATGTTTTATTACTAGTTGGATAGCTTCAAATTAGCTTGCCCAAGGGCTGCAGATTCATAACATGATTGGTTCTCTCCAGAAGCACCAACAAACTTTGCAGTGTTGCAAAGAAGCAAACTGGATAATCTATTTCTTTACAGGTGGTGAGAGGACAAAAATATACTATAGCGTTATATATATAAAACACAGAAGTAATGCTCAGCCTTCTTTCATTTTCATTTATCCTTAAGATGCAACAAAATGTAATACAATGAGGTGGAAATGAAATAAAATAGAAAAAGAAATACTTCGGAAAGAAACTGCACTGATTTCTTTTTTCATTTCTGCAATTTTCACATAAGAACATTTAAGAAAGTAAAGATCTTCCTGGAGAATGTAAACTGTGTACAAAAAGCTGTTGCACACAACAGTATATGGAATGTTTTCTTTTTATGAATGCCATTATTAACAAGAGTTATCTATTTGCAATGTGTTCAGAGAACTTGGATAAGTACCATCTTAGGTGACAAAATGCTATGTAATGCAAATCAGTCTTTATCTGATATAAATTCTAGGTTCAAAGAGGCCTACAATTCAAGATTTGAAGGCAACCAGATTCAGTTTAAACAAAGTCAAGATTCAATCCAATAGACACAGAGGCCATATGATTCAATGGAGAAATCATACAAATTCCTTGAATGGTAGGGACATAAAAGCAGGATGATAGAACCCTTTAAGAATTTAACTTTACAAAAAAAATTTCAGATAGCGTCAAGGATTTCACAATTATGTATCAAAATTATTACATCTACATTTTTCAGGCAGAATTAGAAGGCATAAAAAGGAACCCTTGCGTAAGGATAGATAAAATGCATTGAATGTATTGAACTAATGTGGATTTTCTCAATTAAATGAGTATTTTCAAATATTGTGTACAAATAATAAGCCAGACTGTCTTCCTTTCTCTGACCATTTGCAGTTCTGAACTGGTAAGTTAATTAGCAAAAGTCATTGGCCAGCTATTTATCTCATTTTTAGAGAACCAATTGCAGCATTCAAGCTTACCTTCAGTTTTATCAACACATAAAAAAGAAAAACTGGAATAGTAAAAACCAGTAGAAAGTCTACTGAAATTCCAAAAATGCTTTCAGTTTTCTCTGGGGAAAAAATGATTATCTGTAGTCTTAAATTATTGTTGAGATTCAATTTGAGGGGAGGTCAATCAAATCCTAAAATTGAATCAACTTTTCAAAGTTTCATACAGCCCCAATAGCTAATAAAACTTTTCAGTTTTCAGTTAAAAAGTTTTCAGTTAAAAAATTTAATAGCTCTAGACTTATGTTTATCAAGTTAGAGAATATAGACCAACCATTATTAAATTCAATATTGTGACTATATCTCTTTCCTAATAACAATATGACTCATACTGTTCTTCTTCTTTCTATATGTACATATAACATAAATATCTAAACTTTATAAATTAAAGACTCAAAGAGTAGCATGCAGATTATACCCCATTTTTCTTTTTACTAATTCTCATTACATCTGATGAAAGAGAATCTGATTTTCAAATTTATTTCAGAGAAGATAAATTCTCATGGGCAGAATGTGGTATCTATAAATGTATTTCGATGCAAGGTAGTCAAAGATGTGTGTGATGTTTTCTGTGCTCCGTCATGTAATCATCTCTCTCAATAATTTTCAGTCTCTCCACATTTCAGTTAAATCCCACAGGAAGATATAAAACATGAGCTTCTTCATATTTTATTTCGCTTTTCAGAATGAGAAGTGTGAACAGCGAAGGAAGCTTCACAGTGGCAGGCAGATATTTTATAAAAGACAAGAATGCTGTTAATAATACCTTCTGTCAGCCCCAAAATCAAACCTAGACAATTTTTTCCCATGATCTCAAGAATTATGGGATACATGATTCCCAACCACCAAATTGTTTCCTTAATGGTATAAATAGAGGAATGGTCATCCAATGTCTAGCTACTGTACATAAAAGGATTAAATTTTTCAAATAATTTTATTACATTTTACAAAGCATATACATAAAAAAACATTAACAATCAAAAGAAATGATAAAGATTCAAAAGATTATAGGGATAAAATTGTGAAAAAGTATAAAGAAAGAGCACGAAAACACAAATAAATATTAAGAATGTTTTCGAATTTCATCCAAGGATACAAAGAACGCTTACACTTGACTCTTAGTTTATGACTTTAAGAAAATGTCCCTTTTCCTCCCCAACAGAAAAACATCTACAATGTTATTTCCAGTGGCTCTAGTCTAGAAAATTCCATGCCCTTCTGATTTATGTCATACAATATAAGCCATGTAGATTGCTGATATTAAGCCCTCTGCCTTTGTAATCTCTTGTCTGATATTCATGTCTGTCTCCTTGTTTTGTGTTGTTTTTGTTCTGGTTTTCCCAGTAAGCTGGTTTTGATGTCTGATGATATTAAATGTATAAAAGCAAGCAATACCTTTGCCAGCTGCTTTGAGTGGCTTCCATGCTAGCTCTGATCTGGATGCAATGATTAACTGGGAGTGTGTTGGGTGCACACTAAACTGGAAATTTACCACAGAAATTTTCCAAAATGAAGTATAAAAAAAATAAGGTTTTCTTTTAATTAATACAATTAATTTGTTTAATTTGTGATACAATTTGTTTCAACAACACGGGGTTGATGTAGTTTTTATCTGACACAATAGAGCAGATATTCTAATTTCCTAAATTGTTCTCCTATTTGAAAGCAAAAAGATGCACTGGAATATGCAGGGGTATATAGTATGTACCTATCTTATTGTTAAACCTTCTTTTTTTTTGGCCCTGGAGCTGCAAAGCTTCTTTTTACTTTGAATCCAAAGGGCAACACAGCTCTATTCCCTATATTCTTGAAGGTCTAACATAACATAATTTAATAAATGCTTGTAAATAACAGTTATATGCATGTTATTTTGTGTTGAGTCTGTCTTTTCATCCACAAATAAAGAGTTATGGTGCATTGAGGCATATATAATGTCAAGAAGTACTTTAAGTTATGGCCACTCTGCATTTTTTATAAATAAAACTATTGCTGCAATTCCACAAATGACAATAATTCACCGACCAATTTGATCAATTGACTTAGTTCATACACAACACATTGTACCAGCCTTTCCAGCAAAAAAAATCTGCTTCTGCTATCAAATTTGGATTATTTCACTTTTCTTAAAATTGCACAATCATAAAGTTCAATCTAAAGTTTGCATGCTATTACAAACCATATTTTTATGGGATTCTTCCTTTAATATAGAAGGAGGAAGAATTCAGTATTATCCATAGCTGAATCCTAAAGCCTTTCAATTTGTATTTTCAATTTATTTATGTCATATATGCCAATTCCAAGATTGTACCTCTGGGAAATCATCCAGTACATACAGACAAAAATGTCACTCATGTCTGAACAGAAGATAAACATGTTATGATATGAACTGAAGTCAGGAAAATAAAAACCTTTTTTTAACAAGAATCTTGAGACAACTGAATGGAAAACGAGGTGGAAAACTTCCCCCAATTCTCCAAAACAGTATATTCAATTTTGGAAGATATGTTTTAGTAAGAAAGAAACTGGTATTAATGAAACTTTATAAAATTGTGACTCACTAAATAAAATTTCAGAAAATGTGAGGGATGTCCATTGAAATAAACACACATTTCCTATGATGTTATCTTTAATACCTTGAGAATTCAGGTGTGCATTTACAGTTACATTTGTGTAGGCACATCTTCTGAATCATTTCCAGAGCCAAATGAGCTCAAATCAATGGTAATTCCTAAAAAAAAACACCAAAGTTACAAAAAAATCTGCAAACAAATACACTTAGGGAAAATTATATTTTAAAAAACCCTAAAGTACCCAAAATGTATTCATTATTCACAGTGCATGTGAAAAAACAGAACTGATCACATATAGGAGGGGGATAGCAATGGTATTAGGAAAGTAATAGGTCAGGTAGGTGAAACACAGTAAATGTATTTACTTATTTATTTATTAATGTTTTATACTGCCAATCTTCCATCCAAGACAACTCTGGGAGTACTCTAGGAACAAAAAAAATTTTTAAATATAAGGAACAACACTAATATCTCAGGGAAGATGGGAAAATAGTAAGGCAATGAAAATAAAACAGCCACTCAGTTTTATTTGGTTCTTTCTTTTCCAACAAGAGGGGTTTTTTTCCTATCAGGAAATGGTGAACTGGGATGTAGGAGTAGGAAAGGAACTTGTCATGGATAGAAATATGGTCAGATAATGTAGCTCCATGAAAAAGTTAGCTAAGAACTAAATCCAAAAAGGGCACATAGAAGAGACTGGAAAAGAATCAAGTCATGTAGAGGAATATTATAATGTTCAGTTCTATAACATTAGAGTGTTATAGGTGCTATCAAGAAAGCTACATGAGTGGGGATTGGCAAAGAATGCCAAAAACAGTTCTTTGTGCAATGTGAAGAAAAAGATAAAAGAGCAAACAATGAAAGTTGAGATCATAAAATTCTCCTTTACTTTGAATGGGTGTATATGGACAACTGAACTGCATTATAGCAGTAGCAATAGCGCTTAGACTTATATACTGCTTCACAGTGCTTTACAGCCCTCTCTAAGCGGTTTACAGAGCCAGCATATTGCCCCCTACAATCTGAGTCCTCATTTTACCCACCTTGGAAAGATGAAAGGCTGAGTGAACTTTAAGCCTATGTAACACACACACACACACACACACACACACATCTCTACAGTCCAAGAAACTAAGAATGTCTCTTCTGAGATGATTGCCACATCCTCAGGCCTTCTGCAGACTCAGCTGCTGCTTATCTGACTTTTGTCTATTGCTCTTCCTCCTGTCTCCTAAGTAAGTCCCCCAACATATCATTATACTTGCTGACAGTTTTGTCTGAACATTAGCTCTGAGGAATCCTGGAGCACTGGTGAAATGTCAGATGATGTTTAAAGGCCTTCTCTATCTTAAAAAAACATCAAAATGAGGAACCAGGACACTATAGTACAGTCACCCCAAAATCCTTGCCTAGGAAGTTTCAGTAACAGTTCTTCAAGAATTCAATCTGTAAGCATCCAGGGAAAAATGTGGCAATTACCACATATCAAGATAGATATGGCAAGTACTATACAACTTTTGTCAGATAATCTCATTTTTCGATCCAGTTTATAAGATTACTGTAGATATAACTATATTTCTGCAAAATATCTTCTGATATTCTAATTACTATCCTTAGATGAGTATGGCTGGATGGCATGAAGTAAACTGGATACATGGCTAGCTATGGAGTCAATTAACTAGAAGTAGTCTTCTCTGATTTATTTTGCTCAAATGAAAGCCACACAGCCTTATGACTTAATGTAGATCCCTATAATGAATACAGGTTGGATTTTACAGCCTAAATGATCACTTCCAAATTTCAGATTCTATGATTCTATTGCCAGCTCTGCTAACAAGTCAAATGAAAACTGTAGCAGATGCTACAAGGTAGGATATAATAGAAGATATTTCAAGGAAGATATATTGCTATCCCTTACATTTTTTATTTTTATGCTATCCAGCTACTGTTGCTGCTCTTTGATTTCTACACATTAAAATAACAGATTCAGGAAGTACGATGGCCCCTCAAAAGAAGGGTATTTAGTTAGGAGTTATTGAAACCAGTATAGTTTTTTTCTCTGCTTTTCTTCCTGCATAGAGGTGTGGTTTTAACAAGCAAGGGAAATAACCTGGTTCAGTGTCAATAACTAGAACTTCAATAATTATGATAAGTTTTCTCAAGTCTGCACGTCCTTAGAAACAAGATCCCAGAACAATTTTAATAAGGTCAACTAACATAAGTCAACCATAATCCATGTTCTTACCACAGGGATATATTGTATTACTTTTATAACAACAACTAAAAAATTCTTATTCCATAAGAAATTGAGTTCTCAGTGAAACTTAAGTCATTTTAAACTTCCATCAACAGCTAAAATTTTCACACTTGAAAACCACAGAGAGTGAATCAGGCTGTTTTCTAGCAGACGTATTATTACCCAAACTAGGTGACATCATTTGTGTTAGTGACTAGTGACTTGCAGATGCCTGCTGAGAGAGAACTTCTCATTTCAACCCTGAGCTACAAATGTTCTTCAATACTTTAACATGCTTCATAGTGATTTGAGTGATTCAGAAATTAGTTATCCACTAAATTGGGTAGCAGTAATTTCACCCCAACTCATTCTTGCTTTTCCCTACAATCAAATAGCATTTTCCCTATTTTTTCCTACTGTATTTGCTTTCTTATCTGTTCCCTTGTTCAAAGTGGAATTTGGTCCTTTCTTTCAGACTGCTTGTTTGGGTTTCTTCTTAGAGACTGTTCTGAACTTTCAGATAAACTTTTAGATAATAGTTTTGTCTTCTCTAAATTTCACATTTCATCTTCCTAATTTACTACTTCCCTCCTTGATTCCTATTTCTCTCATCCTGGCTCTGCTCCCCTGGCCATTGCAATGCTAACCGTTCTGATTGTTTCAATCAGCATCTCCACTTACAGTTCATTTGAGGTTTCAGAATTGGAAAGAACCATTTAAGGTGTCTAGTCCAAACCCTTGCTCAGTTCAGGAATCTAATTTAAAGCAATTATAACTATGGCTGACTATGCTTGCACACATCTAGTGGAGGAAAGTTCACCATCTGTCTTGATAATTAGTTCATTGTTGAACTGCTCTCGCTGTTAAGAAGATTGTTCTCCTGTCATATTCACTTGCAATCTGCCTTCTTGTAGCCAAAACCAGTATTCTGCATTCTGAAATCAAAACCAGTATTCTGTATTCTGAAATCAAAACCAGTATTCTGTATTCTGAAATCAAAAATAACCAATGCTGACCTTCTTCTATGTGACATCTTTTCAAATATTGAAAAGAATTTTACCATATTCTGCCACTTTTGATCTTCACTTCTCAAGTTCTCTTCTCACTATAGCCTTCTGAGCTCCTTCACTTTACTGGACTTACTGGATTCTGATCCTTCCCATTAACTTTCTATGATCCTACTCCAGTTTATGTTATTCTTTACCCTGAACTGTGATACTAAGAACAGGACAAGATGAAAGCTGGACCAAAGCAGAATGAAGCAGAGCTACCCCTTAAAATTTGAAGACTATACTTCTAGTTGATAAATAGCCCAGAATTCTGGTGATACAGGCCTTCATTTACCAAACTTCCCATCAGCTAACTCCCCTTTAAAATATAAGCCTTTCTATTATGTTCATCTTCCTCATCTTCCTCATCTTCCTTATGCAACTGGCCCTTTAATGTTCTGCAGCATTCGCCTAGAATGAGCCATGGTTACTGTGAAAGATATCTGTTTATATTCCAACTGCCAGAGGCCGAAGTGTGGTTCTCTTTGAAGTGGTCACCCTGAGTTTCAGTTGTACCTTTTCTAATTATTTGCTTACTTGCTTGAATGCTGCTCCATAAAGAAAACTAGTATATCACAGAGTTGTTCAAAGGTATATTCAATCATCTGAGATAAACTGAAACTCAGATAGTATAATCGTGACCTACCTTTGCCCTAATAAGAACCAGTTCAGAAAGATGTCAGAAGCGATAACAGCTAAAGGCTATGCTCATTGTCTGGCTAAAAGAAAAATCAAGAATTAAAAGCATTTAGATGAAAACTCCAAGTACCAAGCAAAAAAGGGCATCTACACACGTCTGTATAAAGGTATATGTGAACAATTTATGCACACACATTCACATGTAAATTTAATATACCTTGCTAGATTCCCATTCATCTCCAGGAGTGGTTATATCTATAGGATAACCATTATATTTCAGTAAGACAATAAAAATTGTTGTGGTAGCAGACTTCATAATTTCATAGATAAATTCCTTTCTGTAATAGGAAGAGGAAGTTTATTAGAGCAATAGATGTTCAACAAAGCTCAAAGGTCAATTTTGAAAGGTCAATTAAACTACTTTTCTACATATTCAAACAAAAAGACAATGGGTATCAAATGAATTACTTAAAAGCAAGTATGACAAAAAAAAACAGAACAATTATTTCCACCTTAATTTAACTTTTGCTTTGCCTGTGCCAAAAGATATCTTAAAGCTTAACAAAGTAGGTATGAGAAAAGCTCAGTGGCACTGCAAAGGATCACTATTTCAGATGTGAATAAAGTAAACAAAGTGAGTAAATCAACCAAAAAAATTTCCAACTAGGGGAAATAAAACAGACAACAAGGGCCCTTTTGCCCTTTAGTCATTGGCTTTAAGAATCTTACAAAGATGGAGGCAAGTGCAATACGTAATCTCTTTCAATGTTAGAAAGGGAGCAGTATGTTATGAATTTGAATGACTTCCTAATTATAGGAAGTCTTGGAAGGCACCTATTAGAAATGTGTAAGTTTTGAAGTACTGACTCCTATCTGCCATCTTGCATAGAGATAAGGTTGCTCCAATAAAAGACAGCCATAACAGGTGATAGGAATTAAACAACAACTAAGCAAGATTGGGCCAGATTTCTATGTAGATCACAGACCACTGGGAAATCCCAAGGCTGTAGACAAGATTGGAAATAAAAATAACTCCCAGAGGAAGTTGGTGACAAACCATGCCCCTACTGTTCCCAATAAAGCATCTTTATGCAGTCATCTACATTCATGGCCTTAATAAAGTATGTTAGAGCAGGAGGCCATAGCCTTCCCACAGTAGCACCCCAGTGTTGCACGATACTTGCAAGTGAGAAGCTCCAACAACTTGAGTTTTCTAATATTCCAGACAGGTCATTCATTTCAAGACATGATAAATTTAGAACTTTAAAGCTCCTGCAAAAATAAACTCTCTGGCCTATTTCTATTTTCCTGTTTCCATTGTCTTCTCACATTTTGACTGGGATTGCCTACTGACTTTTGGGGAATTGCTTGAAGACTTTTAAATTTACTAAATGGAAATGTTTAAGAAACATTTATAAGTAAATTTAGCCAGAATTCTTATCTGCAAGGACTCAACCCAAACCTATGTTTCCCAATCTCTGAACATAGAGATGAGAGTGAGTATGCCATCTTGTGTGTCAAGGGACAAATACCAGAATTCCCTCGCATTTGTATGTAATATATGAGAGGAATTATCCATAAAGTAGTCTAATAATTATTTCGTTACAGCAATTAGCAGCATCTAACTAACCTTGGCTGACCTTGAAAAAATTGAGTGGACCAGTTAGTTCTTAGATAGGAGATTACAGGAAAAAATACCAGAGTACCATAAAAGCAAGAAGAACTGAGTCCCCAGACTCAACTTGTTCCATCTTCCTCTTCAAGAAATACAATAACTAACATGCTATGAGAGGCGGCTAAAATTACTCCAATGAATAATATTTCAAAAGTTGTAATATTGTGATATATTATTGACATACGCATTCATTGATTACACTTGTAATCCTAAATATACTTACCAGAACATCAACAAATCCTACTATATCTATTTAGACATCCCATTGTTTACTCTCTATGATTACAGAATTGTATGTTAAATACCATTTAAAGCACTATCTTACTTATAAGCAAACATATATAGAGTCATGCTGTTTTATAACAACTGTTCTACATCCTTATTTGTTACCAAAATAGAATGAAAATGCTGAGAACATTAGAAAAGGTCTACCTGTATATCATTTCTTCCGAGGATTAATTCAAAGAAGCTGGTTTTCTCCTTAATGGAATTAAATGAAAATCATAATGTTTTTTACTAGTTCAAATTACAGAAAGCCCCAAAGGTGATTAATTAAAATACACTAATGGAAGGGCAAATACAAAGCTTCGGTCTTACAATTTATAAGCATTTAGTAAGATCTAAAAGGATCTTAAAATTCTTAGAATTATTCCGAAAATTGGTTTCATCTTCAAAGATAATATAATACAGCTGAGCAAATTTGCTGGTGACCTTAATTGTAAACATAGAATATTTGGAGATTATGATTGGATATACACCAAGTTAATAAAAACAACAAATCAACTGATATCCCAAAAGCATAGAAATATTTCTGACGATGAGTGCCTTCTTTCATGATTTTGCCTTATTATCTTTCCCTTGTGTTTTCCTTGTTAGTACTGTATATTTATTTGTGTCTATAGATCTATTTCCACTGAAACATTTTTCATTCTCCGAGTTGTATCTTTCATTGCATATGTAGCATTTTTGATAGGATAGGAAGAGAACGATTTCTGACAAAGCTGTTTTGTATTCTGCAGTTTATACATTTCAATCCATCCAGTTGAATAAAGAAGGGGCGCTATTAAATGAAAAACTTTTTTAAGGTCTCAAGCCATATTTTTCCAGGTTCACCATATGTGCTTCCATTCTGTTATTAAATATCTCAAGATGGATAGTATAAAAACAAACACTCTGGCAACAGTGCCGAAAAGCTGCCATAGAACTCATACAATTTTATTTATCTTGAAGAAAAAAGGCCCAGACATTATTTGCAAATTCATTACAATTTATTACATAGTCTTGTGATATCAATACCCTTTGATGGTTACTAAGGATGGATAAGAAAAAGCAATAGCAGTATCAAATGATGACAACAATAATAAAGATGACAACCACTGCTGATGACCTACTCAGAGGATACAAATGTTCAATATACAAATAATAATATATTAGCAGGAATTATGTTGAATTTAAAAGGCAAACAGAATAGCCTTAGCAGCAAAATATAAAATAGGTCAATCTAATAAAATTTTCCATTCAAGAACTTGGGAACAGTAAAGTTGCTTACATGTAATCTTATCTATATTTAGAGGAAGCATATTATGAAATTACCAGAAGACTTACAATAAAGCACTAATATTCATATAAATTAGATGAGGTACTGGCACATGCTTTGGGAGAATCAGGGATTGTACTTTTTATATCTGAAGCAAAGGAAGCAGATGAAAGAAAAAACTTTTGCACCATAAAAGTATAATATAATAATAATCCTCAGTGTATGTATATAACATGCTACCCATACTGGATACATTTAGATTGCAGAAGATAAAAATAATAATAATACACAAGGCACAAAAAGTTTAATAGAAAAAATATTCAATAATAGTTATAATAATAAATAATAATATCACAACGAATTACAGCCATAACACTTCCTAGATAAACACAACAGATGTTAGCAAGATATTGCTTCTAAGGAACAATCCAATTATCTCTAAAGACATTTCTTTTACAAATTATTTCACAGTCAGGGATGATGTCAAGCTATAATACAACAGCCCTGAAAAAGTCTTTATTTTAATTCTAAACAACCACATGAAATAATTTAAACTAATAGCAAATTCCACTTTACTCAACACAAAGATCCAGACAAGGTAGCAGTAGCTCATATCAAGGTAACATTTTAAAGGTTTGAAATATCTGTCTCAGACTACCCCATAATAAATACGGATTTCTCTCTTGTTCTCCCAGAACTTATTCTCATTATTGGAGAGTGGGAGGAATGCTGGGTGTCTTTTAGGCTGCCAGAGGACAATTGTCTTTGAGAGAAGTGGAGGTTTTGAGAAGGCTTCAACATTATTGCATTGCAGATAGGCTTGAAGCTAATGCTAATGCTACTGTACTGCTCACCTCCTTTATATTCTGCCACCTCTGGAACAGAGATTGCCCCATCTGCAAACTTCACCCAATGTACTAACCAGCTACTCTATGTCTTCCAGGAGTTGTTTTCATCATATGGATGGAATGCTGTTCTTGTACTTCTGTTACCTCTCTTTTAGCACCCAAAATGAACCAATGGAAAGCCGCTCTTTTCTCGAGAAGGCACAGCATGATAATGAAAGGAAATATTTCCCCGAGGGCCAAGAAGACCCTTTTAAGTCAGGGGTCTTCAAACTTGACAGCTTTAAAACTTGTGGACTTCAACTCCCAGAATTCCTCTTCCAATCCTGTTAGCTCAGTGTTCAGTGAAGGGGATCCATATGCAGTAATTGATAATTTACCTAATTGATAACTTATCTGTATGAATAATTTTTCTATAGTGCCTACTTATGCTCAGAAAAAAAATTCACCTGTGCTCATAAACACATGGCATTCCTAGACCTGGAGAAGGCATTTGATTGTGTTCCACACAACTAATCAGATATGCCCTCTGGGATCACAGGAGTCCCTGAACCATTCATTTACTGGGTCAAATCTATATAAGAACATCAACAGCCAAGTGCAATGCCCAGTCAGCCTCTCCAACAGATTTCCAGAGACCAAGGCTCTGCATTGTCACCAATGTTCTGTTTATATTGGTCATGGACACCATCGTATATGATCTGGAGCAGAATGCACCCTGCACTCTATTCTATGCAGATGATGTTATGCTTGCTTCCCACCACCAGACGCAATCTATAGCACCAAGTTTGCTCAACCATTTTGAACTCTGCCTCAACATCAAGAAAAATCAATACTCAGAGACTGTTACCACTCCTGAACCATTTCAAATCAATGGAGAAAACCTAAAAAAGGTGGACATTTTTCAGTATCTTGGATCCCATCCCCAAGGCAACATCAATGGTGAGATGCAAGCAAGGGTGAATGCAGCCTGGATGTGTTGGCAAGAACTCACCAGTGTGTTATGTGACAGACGAATACTAACCTTTCTTAAATCTAAGATTTACAAGACAACCACCTGTCCTGTTACACTTTATGGTACTGAATGTTGGGAAGCAACAACAGGGATTGAAAGCTATCTCCATGCCCTGAAAATGTGAATGCTCCATTGGATATCGGGCATCTCTCTTCTTGACTATATCACAAATGACACCATTTGACAACATTTTGGTGTGGCACCAATTATAGAGAAGATGAGAGAAGGCCAACTTCACTGTTATGGACATGTCCAGAGAGCAATACCTTCCACCATGGCCAAGACTACCTACCAACTAGTAGTCAATGTCCCATGACCTTGCGGGCATCCAAAACAGAGATGGCAAGACACCATCAACAAAGATATGCAAGCTGTGGGCCTGCACTCTGGAGATCCATGCTTGACTCCTCTCCATGATTCAGCCAGTCTCTGTCCCCTATAAAATAGCAATTGCCCTCAGAAGTTGTGGGAACAAGAAGAGATTGGACTGCCATCTGTCAGAAATGGGGTAGGGTCTCCCGCTTGGGTGGAGGGTTGGACTAGATAACCTACAAGGTTCCTTCCAACTCTGATTATCTGTTATCTTGTGTTCTATCGGAATAACATGTTCAGAGGCATAAACATGGTAAACTTGCAACCTTATTGATTCTCCTAAACTTCTCAGAAGCATATGAGAAACGAACCTCAAGTATCCTATCTGGAGTGAATGAGGTTGTTGTTTTTTTGCTGTGTTCATGGGTCTGTGGGATTCCAACTTGCTCCCCCTGCTGTTGCTGGGTTTGTTTCTCTTTCTTTTGTGCCATTTTTATCAACTTCTTTTAAAAAGAGAGCAATTGGGGGGGGTTTTGGCAGCTTTGAGCAAAACTTAATTTTTACACATTGGTGCAAATGACTGGATTCAGAATTAAGTGTGAAATTGGCTTTTGGATCATTCTGTATTATTTCTCATCTATTAATCTATTAAGAATGTATGAAAACTCCTTGGTCTTAGAGATCATCTCTGTTGCAAAGGGTGACATTTTTCAAATTCAAATGCTTCATCAACTAAGACTGCTGTAACTACCATAAAGCAGATTTTGCCACTGTCTGCATCCAGAAACTGCAATTAGTAAAAAATGTAGAGGCTGAATCATTGGCAAATACTAAGCATTAAGTCACTGGTGTAAAGTCAATATTTAGACCGTTTTATGCCCCTTTACTTGAACTGTGCAGATGGTTGGTTTATTTTTGGTTAAGTTCAATGTACTATTGTGAACAGTTATTGTAAAATTATATTTTTGAATGGGATCTGGCTATCTGAAAGGCCACATTGTTACACATATTGCTTCCCACGTTCCAGGCATCATTTGAGCTGTTATTTCTGATTCCTTTGGCCCATTAAACTAGGCATGCAGCAACAAGTTTTAGTACTTTTAGAGGCTTCATCCATCTTGTGGAAAGTTCTGTCAAAAAATATTTTGTCAGGATCTGAGAACTGATTGCAGGCAAATTGCTTGAATCGAGTAGGGTAACTTTTCCTCCATGGGAAAATCATGTAGATCTTTTTCTTACTGATCTCCTCAATATCCAGAGCCAATAACTATCTGCAAAAATACTGCAAACAAATAGACCGAACTGGACTGACATCACAGCCACGGCAAAAATGTAATTTCTAGTGAATAAAGGTTATATTAACGAGAGGAATCTGGGGAAGTGAACATCCAAAGTATATATTTTGTGAATATTTTTGCTTTATTTTCATCATTTAATCTAAAATAAAGTTGTGTGAAATGTTTTCTGCAGTGGGTACTTTGATGGGGCATTTCTCATACAACCTGGTTAATCCTGGATACATAATCCTGGATATACTGACTGACAATTCTCTAGTTTGAGACTCACACAACATATAATGCTTCCTGAGAGAACAATAAAATAACAATCAACTACCAAAACCATATATAGAAATAAACTCAAATGATAATTGATAATCTTTCAAAGCTAGAGATGGGATTGTGTCTTCCACTTATCTGAGGATTAAAAGATAGCTCAGTGGAAAAACAAAGACCATAAAATATTCTAGTTCTGTCTTTCAACAGCTCACAGCTATTCTATGTTATTTGCTCCCTTAAGTGGCCATCTCATCTTCATAATATTAGAAGGGCAGTGAATTCTTGTCAGACTTCTGCAATTCTATTCATGTTGATGTTATTTTCAAGGCATTATGAGATTTTCTTTGATCAATTTTCAAGGAATGAAAAACCCTACCAAAAGAAAGCTAATGGCCTTTATCCTCTCTCATTTCAGGTCTGATTCAGCTACAAAATAGCATCAGCTTCATGTTCAAGGAAAAAAAATTTATCCACAGAAGGAATAGAAATAACAAATAGGCACTGTGAAAGTATACATGCTTAGTACAAGAGTTAACATGCACTAATCTTATCAAAAATGTTACTAAGAAATATGTGAAGTTATTATCAGCACTTTTAAGAAGCAAAGACTGAGATTAAGACATTAATAAATATTATTGAGAAGAATCACTTGGAATTGTTGGAGTAAGAGCATGCAAAATACATCCATAACCCAATTACATTTCTTTTAAGTACTTTTAACATAACCAGATATTGCGGGCTATACAAAGATAATTGTGTAATTCCTTTAATTTTCTTTTATGAATACATGTCCTTCAAGGCTCACACTGTAGATCTCAGCTGAAAGAAAAACCCCAAATATAATCACACTTTCTGCATTGCATATCCATGTCAGGTATATTTTCCATAGGAAATAACTATTAAATCTTGGTTTACAATAGTCTGCATCCAAACTAAAAGCCTCCCGGTCTGTGGAAGTACTACATCCCAAAATTTCTACAAACATGGCTATTGGTTTCCAAGTCTCTGGAAAGTATGAATGGCTGACCCAGAAAAAGACAGTTTGTCCCATCAAAAGAAAAAAAACTGTGGGGAACAAGAAAAAAAGACAGGAGACATCTTAAAATATTAAGCCATATCATTTTATCTCCAAGCATATGACTTTTTTTCTTCTGTGGGTAAAATGAAGACTGTCCATTCATCAGAAAAGTAACCAATTGTGGTTATGTTATGTAACACATTCAAGAAGAAAGAGAAAACAAGCATCACTAGAGCTTCCATTTTACAGGCTTAAATTGTTGCAGGGAGGATTGGGGAAGGGAAGGGGAAAAAGGAGGAAAGGGAAAAGGGGAAATGAAATGGGAAAGGGAAGGACCTCAGCAACAGTTTTCCACTATTTTGAAGATACAGCATGCATGCATTATGAAAGCCAAGCACCGGGAAGAAATCACCTCCCGTAAATACAAGTTCTTCTACAGTTATAGAAACATAATTCTTAACATGAAGACTTGCAGCCAATTAAAAAGCAGCAGCGGTGCAGAGAGATTGTATGCAGCAGAAGGACAATGTCTCCCCCTTCCCGCTTTGATCACCTCCAGCCATTTTTTCCCCTCCTCCCCTTTGTCAGTTTCTAGAAAAAGGCAAGAGAAACCATTCAAGAGAATCCTGGCACAGCCAAGGAAAGAAAGAAACAGGTACATCAAGTTCCCCCTGCAGCATTACTTTCACTCCTAAGTTCAGATTTCCTTGAGGTCGTTCTGTGAGTCAGACAGCAGCTTTCCTGCTTCCTGGCGTTCTCTCCCCTCCCCCACACTTCTGAACTTCGAAAGAGTCATGAGATTCAAGTAGGGCTCCCAGAAGCAATTGGCATGTAGCTTCAGAAGTGCATGGAAAGTCCATACATATTGAACTTGACAATACACCCTATCACACTTGGCAGTAACCTCCCAGAATCAGTGACAAAAGAGGAGGAGACATAGAAAGCCTGAAGGAGATACAGAGCTGAGGAGCGCATCAGGCTTAGGCAGCAGATGCTGAGGTCTCCAGAATGGCAATGTGCCAGGTGGCCAACTGCTTGGCTTTATCCATTAGGAGAAGGCAATGGAAAACACTGTCCATGCACCAGTGTTAAGATAATAACTTCATGATGTTTGTTTTGGAGAGGCAGGCAGGATGATTTTTCTGGACCGTATTTAACCAGGAAAACTAGAACTTTTCTAGATGATACAGAATGCTGTTAGGACGCTGGATTCTGTAGTCCAGTGCATCCTGAGAATACTAGTTTCGGGGGAAGAAAAACTTAGAAAGCCACGATATTGCACAGAAATCTTGCTTTGCTTGTATAGGCATTGCCAGGAAAGCTTTGGCGTTTTAAAAAGAAAAAATATACAAGGCATTTCCGGTGTTTCTTTCTGCATCCCAACCTCCACATTTTTCCAGATGTAAAAAACTGCATTACCCCCTGCTGAGTTCCTGCTATCCAACTTTGGCAAGCTGTTACAGTTGCAATCCTAAACGTTTAGATGCTCCTTTAGGTCAGAGAAAAAATGCTCACCAGCATTAAGCAGCATGCAGGTGGGGGTGGGGGAGGGGGCTCACTTATGCCAGAGCTCTAGCGATAGCTAAGGCTGTGAATGAATCCCTCTGAGTATGTGCAGAATGCCCTGAACCAATCCGATAGGGAATAAAACAGAGGGGAAAGGTTCCCAGGGGGCAACTTTTGAGATTTTGATCGCCTCCCCTTAAATCTTCCTTCTCATCTTAAGACACACTTAACATCTGACCCGGTGCACAGGTGGGGTCTTCGGGAAGCGGTCTTGAGCCGCTTTGCTCAATTTTCTTCCCGGCTCCAACTCGCCCTCTCCTCCACCTTTGCAACCCAAATCTGGGGGTTTCTGCAACTGATGCAGAAAGCGCGCGCACAGGTGGGCCGTGGGCACCTCGAGCTTGGCGGCCAACGGGGAGGGAGGGGGCAGGAAAGAAAAAGAAAAGAAAAACCAAAGTTGCTTCCAACACTTACACGAAAACGCCGAAGAGCAGGACTCGAATCCCGACCTCGATAGCTAGATCCCGCATGGTTTGATAATCCAAGACGAGCGGGCAGGATCAGGCGGGAGGGGGGCTCGGCTGGCGGTGGCTTCACAGCTTCCCCGGGAATCCCACGTACCCTGGCCGAGCCGGGGGGGCGATGGGAAGAAGAAGCGCCGCTGCCTGGCCCCGGAGCCGCTCTTCTGGAAAGCCGCCTCCCCCCCTCCCGCCCGAGTGCCGCCGCCGCGCTGCGCCCAGAGCCAGCGCCTCCGCCTCCATTCATTCCCAAGGCCGGCAAGAGCCGGGATGATTCAGGCCGTCGCCTGCGCTGCGCTCCTCCGAAACTGCGGCCAGGACGGCAGGCGCCGAGAGAAGCGCCGGATTGCGCTCGGCGGTGCGGAGCCGATCTCTTCGCCGCGCTACTCGGGGCGCCTGCTCGCTCGGTTGGTTGGTTGGCTGACGAACTGACGGGCGGGCCGACCCACCGGGGCTTCCCTACTCGGGGGGCCAGAGGACGGAGAGCGGAGGCGGAGGCTCCCGGGGCTTTCTAGCGCGGGCTGGGCTGAGGGGATCCTGGGCGATTTCCATGCCCCTCCCACGTCTGAGAGACTATCTGTTGCCTGTACTGTACTTAAAAACACTTTTAATGCCGGCACGTTTCGCGCTTACGACGGCTGCGATTTGCGGCGTCCCTGCCGGTTTTCTTCCACATCACCTACCTTTCTTTCTTTCTTTCTTTTTTTCTTTCTTTTTTTCTTTTTTCTTTTTAAAGCCAGAATCAATTTTCAAAAACAACAGCCGGGACTGGCAAGAGTTTTTCTCTTGGTTGTGGTTGGGATGTTGTTGTTTTAAATCTCTAAAAGCTACAATGGCAACGCTAAGCCTGCTCACCTAGACGTCACCCATTTATATTTCGGTGGGGAGGGGGAAACACCTGTCTGTTGAGATAAAAACAAAAGCGGTCGCTTCCTTCCAGTCTGTGGCAGGAGGCTTGTTTCCATAACAGCCCGTTCAAAGGCAAAGAGAGCAGACAGAGCCGTTTTTCTTAAGGAATCCGTACTGCTAAGTGAGGACAGGGTGAAAATGTGATAACTTCTAAGGCTTCCCTTAGTGTTTTCCCAACACACTTTAGTAACCCTATATTCTGATATATCCTAAAAAAAAGGTTGTTGTTTTTTTTAAAAAGAAAGAAAGAAAAGGTGGAGCAGAAATGCCACATCCCAAAGCTGCTTTTTTTCAAGAGGCAACTGGACTTTCTGGTTTTTCCTACCATCCAGTCAGAGCTGAAAAAGGTTCTTGGATGAGAAGCGAAACGTCTTCAAAGAAAAACCAGAAAGTCCTGTTGTCTTCTGGAAAAAAAAGCACCTTTACCTGGGCAACCATGACCTGGATGACAGAAAGTCTCCATAGATGAGAAGTGCTATATTTTTTTAAAAAACACCCAAACTGTATATTTAATATTCTGTTTCCACAAGATTTTAATACCTTTTTTTTGTAAGTTTTATTTGAGTTTTCACAAAGGGAAAAAAAAATACAAATAAAACATCTTTTTTGAAAGCAACATAATCCCAGGTTACATTTCTTCGTTCAGACACAAATTCAGGTTCCTGCTCATTTTTATATTCTATTCCATATCTTATTACTATTTTACATTTTCTGCATAGCTTCTCCCCTCTTTTAATTTTCTCAATTTTATTTTAATTATCTCATCTCAATTCAAATCATTGTATTTATATTTTTTGTCTGTCCTGTTTCAATTATCTATTATTTTTTCTCATTGAACAAAATTTCTCCTGTAGTTACTGATTGGAGTATGACGCCTTTATATCTTTTCCCTAAAGTTGTAACATTCAATATAATACATAACTTCCATTCGGATTCTGCTTGGTACATTCTTAAAATACACACTGTATTCTTAAAAAAAAAATGTATAAATGTATATAATTAAAACAACATTCCATTCTAATTCAATTCTATCATTAATATTAATATTCATTAAAGTCTTAACATCTTTAACATTACTTTTCAATTAAATATCATACTTATATGGGAACAATTATAAGCTTTCCATAGTTAATTCCCGCCCTCTTCACTTATATTTCATAAAACATTAACTAATTAAAATGTTCCTGTTCCTTCCTAATTCAATTTTCTCATTTATTTTATTTCACTTATTTTATTCACAAACATTTCACTAAATTACACTGTTATATCCCTCATTTTAATCATACATTGTTTCCAATTTTCTAAAGTTATTTCTATTACTAATATAACAATACAATCTTATGTACCTTTACAGAATCCCTTTTTCAGTTAGATTTTCACCCATTAGCTCTAAATAGGTCTTGTTTCTCTATATCTTGCTCTGGTCCTTTGTAACTTCTTTTCCTTTCCTTCTTCCCTCTCTTCTTCTCTCTCCCCTTTTTAGCCCCTTGTCTCTCTGCCTCTATTTCTCTCTTCTGTATTCCCCTTTTCTGTTGCTTTCCAGTTTTATACTTATTTTTCAAATTATTTTTCTTTTCTTTGGTTGTTGTTTTAGGTCTTAAATTCTCCATTCTCTTTGCCCCCTTTCCTTTTTCTTCCCCACATAGAATTACTTGTTCATTAAAGATGGCTTCTTCTTTGTCCCAGTCTTCTTGTTTTGCAGTCTTTTCTTGTTGTTTCTCATAGTTCCAAATCTCCATTTCTAAGAATTGAAAAACGAAGCCAAAAGAACCCTTCCCTTCTTGTGCATCTTCTTTGTACTTTTTAAGTTCCATTTTCAGTTCATCCAGAAGTGGTGCCATTGTATAAATTTTTAAACAACCACCCAATTGATTTTAATCATTCAAATATAATAACCAAGAGTCCAAAGATCACCAAATAATCCAAATACACGCAAGCTGTTTCTTTTTTGCTCTTTTTTTCACTTTCTCTTCTCTTACTATTTAGTTGCAAAGTTTCAGTTAAAATGTATCTTTTAGAAGTCTTGTTGAAGTTTTACTTTAGATTCTTTTTAATTCCAGGCAGTCTGCTCCCTCTTCCAGATCCTGCCCTTATTCTTTTTCTCTCCCTTCCTGCTTATGAAAAAGAAAGTTTTTAATGTCCAGAAATCTTTATTATCCCTTTGGCATTTTATTTTATTTTCAGCTTAATTGCCTATTGATGCCAAAGTGGATTTTTCCGATTTCTTATTTAAGTCTCTTAGTTGTCAGTATAGGGAAGGAGTGAGAAGAACAAAAAAAGCCAAAACTTTTCCTTTTCACTTTCCTTCGCTGCTTCCGACTCTTCTTTGGGAGCGATGTTATTTTTTGTAAGTTTAAATTCCAGGGTACCTTGGTTGTTGCTTTTACAATTTAACCCGGTCAGCCAAAACTTTCACTTCTTATCTTCCTCCTGCACATTCTTTTCCGGTCGAGTTCTTCTTTGTGGTGGCCATTTCTGACCACTGCTTCAACCGCCTTCGGGAAAGGGAGTAATGGCCAGCTGAGGAGGAGAGATGTGGCTCTCCTTGACCCTGCTGGTGGTCTCCCCACTCTTCAGCACCTCTACGGGGTGGCTTAGCCCCGAAACCAGCCGGCTCAGGGCACTCCAGCGGCAAGCCCAGACAGAAACCGTGCACGATTGTGGATTTCTGTCTGTCGCCGAAGCCCTTCAAATCGGAAGCCACCCAGATTTTAATACCATTTTGATCACCCTAAACCACTCCTGAGATTTCAAGTGAAGTGCAGCATTTTCTACATGGAATTCATCTGAGCCTGCATCTGCATGCTATTTATTAAAACATACTTTCAGCATTGGGTTAAATATATATTACTTAGGTTGGAATGCGTGGGGAGGGGTATGTTTTTGTTTGTTTGCCTTGTTGAGAAGATATGACAAACAAGAGAAACGTTCTCTTTCCAAAACAGGCCTAATCAACCTCCTGGCTGAATTGCCTTAACACTGAAAGAGCACTTTATCACCATTAAACCCCTTCATATTTTACTTTCTTAAAGCTTGAGATGCTTGCAATTACTACTCATGCTTTAGAAGAGAGAATGGAATGGAATGGAATGGAATGGAATGGAATAGAATAGAATAGAATAGAATAGAATAGAATAGAATAGAATAGAATAGAATAGAATAGAATAGAATAGAATAGAATAGGACAGGGTTGGAAGGGACTTTGGAAGTCTTCTAGTCCAGCTCAAGCAGGTGAATCTATCAGACAAGTGACTGTCTAGTCTCTTCTTAAAAACCTCCAGTGATGGAGCTCCAATTTAGAGCTTTAAAGGTTAAGGTAATTGTAATTTTAAGAAAGTAATCTTAAATATCATGTTGTTTAAAGTGGCCAGTGTTGAGTGTGTGTGTGTGTGTGTGTGTGTGTGTGTGTGTGTGTGTGTGTGTGTATGGCATTCAGCTTTGTTCGGGTATTTTCCCACGTCATTGTAGCTGTGCTTTTAAAGTTGTAGCAACGTTTCAGCAGAATCTCATCTGCCATCATCAGGCTTCTGTATAGTGTTCATCGGTGAGTCAGGCTTTTATAGTGGTTATATATATATATATATATATATATATATATATATATATATATATATATATATATATATATATATATATTTGATTCATCTGTAAAAGATGTAAAGCTCCCTCAGATACCATCTGTTATATTGCTTGTCCAGGCAGAACCTGACGGATTTCTCTATGCCGCATTGTGACATACAGTACTGCATGAATTAATCATGTAAATATAAAAATCAGACTAAAGAGACCTCACGCTGGTCACTTTGGGCCTTTATCCATCAGAATACAGTAATTAATTATCGACAAAATGGAAAATGAAGTTTGAGTCTGAGGGAGGCATACCTAAGTCCAACAAATACTTGCAATAAGTAAGGTCTTACTGAATCAATAACAAAACCGGTAATTCATTTCATTCAAGAAATAGATTTTAATGCAGATATCAATCTTTTTATTAAAAGCTTATTATATAATAAAATATATATTAATATAAATATTAACATATTTACTTACAAAATAATAAATATATTTATTATTTGTACCAAGACCTGTACCTGTACAAAAATAATTGGACAATCAAATAAATACAATTAACAATTTAACAGCTTAATTCATGGTAGCAGTCTAACAGCTTAACAAGGCTGGATATGACATACTTTTATGGCTAAGGCATGCAATTTATCAATTGCACATAGGACATTATGCCAAGGTTGCTTTTTTATAGGATTATGCACATGCAGACAAAGAAGAATGGAAATGCAAATTAATGGAAAGGGGGAAAAATCATAAGAAGCCACCTGTTGAAGCAAGTTGCTATTGGTTGAACTGGTCTAGTACTTTGTGTCAGAGTTGCCAAACAAATGCATTCTAGAAGCTTATATATATGGCCAGGAAAATGCCAACCTTTTTTCACTGTCACTTCCTAGCAGCTAATATATAAAGCATGTTGCCTCTGATTCCCTGCAAACTCTGTTTATTGAACCCTAGAATTAATTTTTGAAATTCTCTTGCTTCAATTGGAGATTAGGATATTTAGTCATTTAAAGGTCCATGGGCTTCTGAGCAGTATAAACCTATGAGACAATGAAGAGAAGCTCATGTGGAATCAGAAAGTATCACTGTTACCTATCAGAAATATTCTGGTTCAGGTCTAATTTGATCTTGTCATTATGACATGGAAAAAAAGATAACATTAAACTTCACTGATGTACAATCTTCTAGAAATCCCAGATAAAAGTAAACATGATAGGATAGTCAATTGAAAATCCTGACATAACCTAAATGTTGTCTAGTTGGAGAATTACTTTCTATTCCAATGTCTTCATCCAGGAAGCTTCATGTAAAATTCAAAAGATGAAGCTTTAAACTTTTGTGTCAAAAGTCCAGGAATATCTGCCTTAAATCATAGTGGATATGGCTGCATCACAAGAAACAAGTGTGCAATCAAGTAGTTTTATACATTGCAATTGTTTAAAGACAATTTTCTGTACTATAGCAATAAAATCAATGGAAATGGAGAAAACAAGAAAGAAACAATATTAGAACAGTTGAAATAACTGAAATAGACATGAACCTAAGCCTTGGAGGTATGGCAAATTGAAGAGGAGCAGATGACTGTGGCAAACACCAAGGAACCAAGTGCCTTCAAACTGCTTTGGATAAGGAGAGAATAGGGGATTGCCCACTTATGCTCCAGTTGTTTGTTCCTCACAAGGAGACTGCAGGACAGTGGTATTCTGTGGCTTTTGAATTCTAGGAAATGATAGTATTAGCCCTCACACTTGCAACCATAACAGAGATACTAAGGACACTAAATTTGCAGACCTCATTTTTAGAAATCACTTTTAGAAATTGTTCATTAACCAATTGCTAAGCTATTAGACACCTCTGACACGACAAGTTTGAAAAAGCAGGGTGCTTTTTTGTTTTTACATGACAATATAAATTATTTCATTATTTCAAAAACTGGACAGTGAAGGGACTAACAATTTTAGGCAGGAGAACATATGCAAGATGGTTATATGACAATAAAAATACTAAAAATACTTTTAAAGAATGGGATCAGAAAGTAGTAGCTAAATCTCAACAATGTCAACACTTATGTCTGGTTATGTGGACCGACTGTGAACAAACGATATGATATGATTAAAGAAATATCAGATAAGGAACAAATGTTATCTGACAAACTAGAAATTGTATCAAAAAAGGATGTAAAATAAGTAGGCCAACATAGTGATTTAGAAAAGGATATTTTACTGGATAGACAAAAGAAACTGGATGAGGTTTTAAAGTTTCAAAAGGAAATATAAATGACAAACCAAGTGTCATGCCCCTGTCGGAGACTGACTCAGAGGGAGAGGAGGAACAGCTGACAGAGAGTGGAAGTGTGGCTCTGGAGGTTGCGGAGGAGGCTGGGGAAGGGCAGAGGCTGCAGGGAGGATAAGGGACAGACGTGAATGGCATGGTCTACAGGAGAGGAGAGGGCCTTGATCCTCTTCATGGGCTGCAGCTGTGAGAACTGATTAAAAGGATGGACATGAGTATGGGCCAGTGCTAGAAACAAAGTGTGGAAATATCTCTAGTCTGTCGTTCCTCTCTGAGTTTGGCTTCCTTCCCAGTGTGTGTTCCAATATCTGTGGACATCTTCAAGCCCTTATCTTGCCTGGTTCCCTTAATTGTTTCAGTGTGGTTTGTGTTGTTTTTACTCTTTATAATTTATAGGCATTTTTAGTTTAAACTTCATTTCCTCCTTTTCATAACTGCTTGTGGGGGAGATTTTTGTCTCCAGTCAAGGATATTTGGAGCTTTGAAGCAAAGTGAAGGAATAAAAGAGGCTTCACCTGTTTTTGTGATTGTGTTTATTTTGTATCCCACCCTTGGTCATCATACCAAGAGAGTGACCTGAATAATTTTTTTCCATTAGACTTACAAAAGAAGTTGGTTAAAATCTTGAAAATTGTCCTGTGCAATGGAGCAAAGAAGAAATGAAATCAAACCCTACAATATTTGGAGAAACTAAAGGTTAAGACTATTAGAAGTAAAAAGAAGGGATATAAAGTTGGTTCATTTGACCAGGCTTAAAATAAGGTGTGTTGTTCTTCTGGCTATCCTTTTTGGACTTTCTGAGAACACTAGAGCTGAAAACTTGATGTTTTGTGGATTTGTTTCTAGATAAGAGATGAAGTATTGGATAAAGACATAAATGTAACAGTAGGAAGACAGAAGAGTTATGAATTTGTTTATACTATGATAATGGTTGGAAGTCACTTCTCTATTTTGTCTGTCTTCATTATAGTCTTACTTTTCTTTTTCTTTTCCTTCACATTTTTTATTCTACCTTGTCATTCAATAGGATCTCCTTTGTTGTTACTAAGTAGTAGTGCTAGCCCCAGCATTGCCACAAATATTGTCTTTTTCACCTTTCCAAAAAAAGGAACGAATAACCTGTAAACAAGTAACTTAATTTATTTTATTTATTCATTCATTTATTTGATTTGATTTGCCAATAACTTACAAGATAATAGGTATAAGTATAAACATGAGTAAGGAAATACGTATGAATAAATGGAGACAATAAGACAGGGATGGTAGGCACAATTATGCACTTATGCATGCCCCTTACAGACCTCTTAAGAATGGGGTGAGGTCAATAGTGGTTAGTTTGAGGTTAAAGGATATAACAACAGAGTCAGGTAGTGTATTCCAGTCATTGACCACTCTGTTGCTGAAGTCGTACTTTCTGCAATCAAGTTTGGAGTGGTTTACATTGAGTTTGTATCTGTTGTGTGCTCTTGTATTGTTGTGGTTGAAGCTGAAGTAGTCATTGACTAGAAGGACATTGTAGCAGATTATTTTGTGTGCTATGCGTAAGTCGAACTATAAGTGGTGTAGTTCAAGGTTGTCCAAGCCCAAAATCTCAAGCCTGGTGATATAGGATATTCTGTTGTGAGCAGAGGAGTGTAGTACTTTTCTCATGAAATACTTCTGGACTTGCTCAATTGTATTAATGTCCAATATAGAGTGCAGATTCCAGACTGATGAGCTGTATTCAAGTATTGGTCTAGCAAAAGTTTTGTATGCTCTAGTTAGCTATTCAATATTTCTGGAGGAGAAGCTTCGTAAGATTAGATTTACAACTCTTAATGTCTTTTTGGCAATGCTGTTACAGTGAGCTCTGGCACTTGATATGAGTACTCCAAGGTCCTTGACAGAGCGAGGATTGTCAACGAGGTCATATCTGCCTAGTTTATATTTGGTGTACTGATTTTTTTTGCCAATGTGTAGGACAGAGCATTTGTTGGTCAAGATTTGGAGTTGCCAATTGTTTGACCAGACGCATAATCAAGGTCACTTTGAAGGACAGTCGCATTGTCAGTTGTGTTGAATAATTTTATGTCATCTGTGAAGAGGATGCAGTTTCTTCTAAGGTGATCGCAAAGGTCATTTATATAGATTATAAAGAGTGTGGGTCCTAGAACGCTGCCTTGGGGGACACCACTGTTAACTGGAGCAGGGTTTGATATAGCACTCCTTATTTTTACTATTTGTTGCCTGTTTGACAGGAACGCAGTAATCTACTTTTGAAGGGATCTGGAAATGCTGTAAGAGTTTAGTTTTAACAGTAGTTAAATTAAATAGTTTCATTAGTTGTGTCATTGTAATAATAAAAAAGATACACATGAGTAAGTTTTGGTAATGATGGTGAACTCCATCTATTCAGGCTTCTCAGAATGAACTCAATTTATCAAGTGTTTTAAGAGCACTATTGTGTTTTTCCAAAAGCATAGATTTGTTACATTGATGGATATTTATATAAGGGTACATAGAATCATATGTGTAGGTTCTTCAAATAGGATTTTAAAACTCTGTTTCAAAGGGAGGCATACATATTTTCAAAATAAAAATGAGACAGGAAAACATGGGGTCAGGTTGTTGGCGTCTAAATAATTAAAACACTTAATTTGCAGTGAGATCATATAGAGATAATCCAAGCACCAGTTAATTTTCCTCCCAGAAGAATAGATGGGATCAATTTTAATCTTTATAATTCCACTGAAGGAGCTGTCCAAACACTTAGTCCCAAAATAAATGTCATAATAAAAACATTGATCATATCTTTATGCTCTAGCTGCTCATATATGTGGCAATAAGGACTTAGAGAAAGGGAGAAGACAGGAACATTTGATACTTTTTCTATAATTATGAGCCCCTGTTTATAAAATAAATGCAACGCTAATGTTAATTATTATGGAGCTGTAAATATATAGGTAAAGAAAGAATGTTGAAATGTTTTTGTTTAATTATACAATGTTTGTTTGAAGGCATTTTATCTGGTCTTTGCAGGCTAAGTTTTCCATATGATACAGTAATATTATTTTATAGTCAAAGCCAAATGCCTGATTTCTCTTTCCATGGAGCAATAGATGTAAACATCAGAGGTAATGTATCTGTTGTCATTCTCATATTGCAATTAAATGTAACAGAGGAGATTTCAAAGAAATAGCTGCCAGTTCTCTTTAGTCAAATATTTTTTTTGATGATATGGGGGATCTCAGAATTATAAATAGCTCGTTTACTTATACTTGTGTTACCAAGTTCCCAGCATCACCCAGATTATACATTGCATACCATATTCTTTGTAATTTGTATTTTCCAATATTATCTAACTACAATTGCAGTAGGCTTCATCCAGGGCAGGACTTTGAGCCACAGTCCATTATTCCACTTAGCAGAATAAACGAGAGGCATAAGTGATGTCTCCATTACCACTGACTGACACCACCATGTTTTGTATGCAGATCATTGTTGCATCTCAGAATGTCTTCATGCTACTGTGTTTGATTGCAATACTCCTTCTCCATCGGATGCCCCATTCTCAAACTTTTGCTGCAAACAATGCATGCCCAGACTCCGTTCATGTGAATGGTTCTAATGTTCTCTTGGTTTCATTTTGGTTCATTTAAATTAATCAAGACCAATGGGTTGTCTTTAACTTTAAAAAAGGGGGGTGGTAGCTTAGAAAAGCATAGGAATAGTTTTCTATGTTCAAGATACACAAGAGATGGGCAAGAGCTGTGGTGGTGCAGTAGTTAGAATGAAGTACTGCAGGCTAATTCTTCTGACTGCCAGCAGTCTGGCAGTTCGATTCTCACTGGCTGAAAGTCAACTCAGCCTTCCATCCTTCTGAGGTAGGTAAAATGAGGACCCAGATTGTTGGGAGCAATATACTGACTCTGTAAACTGCTTAGAAAGGGCTATAAAGCACAGTGAAGCAGTATATAAGTCTAAGTGCTATTGTTATTGCTATTATAGGTATAGATATCTAGTAGAAAGATGCATTTATGCTATTATTTGGGACACATCAACACCAAAAGCAGTACCATGCCAATCTTGCTTTGCAGATTAATCTTGGGATGACTTAATTTCTTGACTCAATCTTTTGTCAGTTGTAGCTCTGAGGTTATTAAACATCCACTCTACCAGAGGACAATGCTGCAGGGTAAATGTACCATAATTTGAAATGACATCATGTACATTATCATCCTTCATTAAGTCTAACGTTACTAAAGTTCAGCACTGCCTTCCAGTCCTCAAATTATAAAAGGAGAAATGAGGAGATTTGGCTCTTATGTTTTCCCCCTCTACCTTTGCATGATTAAAAACTAACAACTAAAAAAGCATCATTAATAAAAGTTGAAGAAAACTATCAAAACTAAATATTTTTTTAAAAAAATGCATTACATTGGGAAGAAAGCTGTGTGTATTTCTTTTATCATTTTATTGATCAATGTTACCAATTTATATATATATATATATATATATATATATATATATATATATATATATATATATATATATATATATATATATTCTGAGGTTCTCATGGGTATTTGTATGTGGATCTTTATTTATTTTTATTTATTTATTTTATTTATTTGTCAATTGTTTACGAGATAATAAGTAAAAGTGTATACAAAATTATGAATACATGAAATGGGTACATATAAGAAAAATAAAAGAAAAATAAAAGAAACAATAGGACAGGGACATTAGGCACGTTGGTGCGCTTATGCACGCCCCCTACAGACCTCTTAGGAAAGGGGTGAGGTCAATAGTAGACAGTCTAAGGTTAAAGTTTTTGGGGTTTGGGGAAGAAACTACAGAGTCGGGTAGAGTATTCCAGACATTGACCACTCTGTTGCTGAAGTCGTATTTCCTGCAATCAAGCTTGGTGCGGTTAACCTTGAGTTTGTATCTGTTGTGTGCTCTTGTGTTGTTATGGTTGAAGCTGAAGTATTCATTGACAGGTAGGACATTGCAATGTATGATTTTATATACCATGCTTAAATCAGACTGAAGACGGCATAATTCAAGGTTTTCTAGTTCTAGAATTTCAAGTCTGGTGGCATAAGGTATTCTACAATGAGTAGAGGAGTGGAGAACTCTTCTTGTGAAATATTTCTGGACTTTCTCAATTGTGCTAATATCAGATACGTAATGTGGGTTCCAGACTGATGAGCTGTATTCGAGTATTGGTCTAGCAAATGTTTTGTATGCTCTAGTTAGTAGTGTGATATTACCAGAGAAAAAGCTACGTAAGATTAGGTTAACAACTCTTAATGCCTTTTTGGCTATGTAGTTGCAGTGGGCACTAGCACTTAGATCATTAGAGGTGAGTATTCCAAGGTCCTTTACAGAGCTTGGATCATCAACAAGATCTTGACTATTCAGCTTGTATTTTATTTTCGGGTTTTTTTTGCCAATATGTAAGACAGAGCATTTATTTGTTGAGATTTGAAGTTGCCATTTGTTTGACCATTCTGATACACAGTCAAGATCTTTTTGAAGGGTAGCAGTATTGTCTGTGGTATTGAACAGCTTTACATCATCAGCGAAAAGAACGCAGTTGCTCTTAATATGATCACAGAGGTCATTTATGTAGAGTATGAAGAGAGTTGGTCCTAGAACACTGCCTTGGGGGACACCACTATTGACAGGTACAGAATTTGATAGGACACTCCCAATTTTGACCATTTGTTGTCTGTTTGACAGGAATGCTTCTATCCAGTTATGCAGTTGTCCACAGATACCATAGGATTTTATTTTTAGTAGTAGTTTGTCATGTACCACTGAATCACAGGCTTTACAGAAGTCTATGTAGATTGCATCTATTGTTTTGCCCTGATCAAGTTGTGTAGTCCATATGTTTTTGCAGTGTAAGAGTTGCAGATTACAGGATAGTTTTTTTCTGAAACCAAATTGTTTATTGGAGAGTAGGTTGTTTGTCTCTAAGTGGAGGATGATGGATTGGTTAATAATTGATTCCATGACTTTACAGGTGACGCAGCATAAAGAGATTGGTCTGTAATTTTCAACTAGGCATGGGTCTCCCTTTTTGAAGATGGGGATGACTGTGACTTGTGACCATAGGTTAGGCAAGGAACTGGTCCTGAAAGATTTTTCAAAGATTATGCTTAGATGTTCGGCAATGGCAGTGGATAGCTTTTTTAAGAAGTAGGCACATATTCCATCCGGTCCAATAGATAGGGATGGTTTTAGATTGCGTAGTGCTTTTTCAACATTGTCTTCTGTAAAATCGATATGTATTAGATCACTGTAGTTATCTGTGGTTCGGCTAGGAAATGCTGGGCATGATCCATTGCTGTTTACAAATACTGAGCCAAAAAATGTGTTAAAGATGTTGGCTTTAATGGTGTCGTCGTTGCAGTCTTTACCATTAGGTCCTATCAGGGGTGGGATGGACCTTGAATCTTTTAGTTTGTTGTTTACAAAATTGTAAAAAGCATTGGTGGAATTGGTGCTTAGAAGGTTTTCCTCTTGTTTAATGTGATAATTGGTGCATTCGGTCTTTATTTGGTAGCATAAATTTTTGTATCGGCTTTTGAAATTGGCAACGTGTCCAGATTTGTTTTTCCGCCAGAGTGATCTCTTTTGGATTGGAGTTTCCTTATTGTTATGGGCAATCTGTTTTTGTTTTGTTTTGGGACTAGTTGTTGGTACATATAGTTTGATGACTCTTTTGACTTCAAGTAAAAATATGTTGTAATGGTCTTCAACAGTATTGCATCCAGTGAATAGGGATGAGAGATCGTTGTTTATAAGATCATAGTTGCCTTTTTTGAAATTATAATTGGGGATCACATCATTGTGGTGGTTTTTGTGTGGACGTATGTTGAGACAAAAGTCAATCATATTGTGGTCACTGCTGGAAAAGGGTTCTTTAGTTTGTATTCCGTAAATTAAATTCAAACTATTGCAGAAGATGAGATCGAGGCAGTTGTTTAGTCTAGTGTTGTTGGATACTAGTTGTTCCAGTCCCAGATTTGTAACAGCATTGTAAAAGGTTGCATGTATGGTTTCAGTTGTACATTCATTTAGGGTCCAGTCAATATGAGGCAGATTGAAATCACCAAGAAAGATAAAAGGGTATGGGCAGGATGCTGCCCATGTTAGTAGTGTATTTAGCTTGTTTACATGTTCGATGTCATAATCAGGTGCTCTGTAACATAGTAAGAATCAAATTGTGATATTTAAGGATAGTTCACAGATAATGGTCTCAGGAAGAGCAAGCTCCTGGGTAACTTGGAAGTAACTCTGAGAAGCACAGAGCTGAAGACAGAAGCCTGAAGATGATGAATGAGACTTCATCGAAACGTTGCCTAGATACTTCAAATCTTACGCGGGAGAAAACCCGAACAACCAAAGATCCACATACAAATACCCGCGAGAACCTCAGAAAACAAATATATATATATATATATATATATATATATATATATATATATATATTCTTAAGTTTTCGCGGGTACTTACATGTATGGCATTCGGCTTTGTTCGGGTATTTTCCCACATCATTGTAGTTGTGCTTTTAAAGTTGTAGCAATGTTTCAGCAGAATCTCATCTGCCATCATCAGGCTTCTGTACTGTAGCACAGCTACAATGACGTGGGAAAATACCGAACAAAGCTGAATGGCATACATGTAAGTACCGAAAACTTAAGAATATATATATATATATATATATATATATATATATATATATATATATATATATCTCAAAATATTGATGATCATTGCTAACAAATGGTATGCTTCACATTTCTGTATGCAAATGCTGAATGAGTCTGGTTGGAGCTGAGAATCCACTCTTGCTTCCTGTGCATCAAAACACATTAGTGTAAGGTCATCACGGGGAAAAACAGTTCAGAGCCCTCCATCTCCTACAAGCAATTAGAGCCAAGACTAGAAGGTATGACTTCTCAATAGCCACATTAGTTCTCTGAAATAGTCTTCCAGTTGGAATCAGACAGCACCCCTCCAATGATTGCCTTCAAGGATATTGAAAATAGAGTTATTTCCCGGAAGCTGAGAAATTTATCTACCAATCTTCCTAACTTAGTATCTTGTAGATGTATTGGATTGTAATTTCTGTAATCACTGTTTTGGTGGAAAGAGTAATAACAATTTGAAACATAAATAACATTTTCTATCATGGTCTGACCATGACATTGTGCCCATTTTGTTGGTTGCAAGTGTGTTTCTGCAATGCTCGCTTGGCTATTTTATCTCCATTATTTATGGAAACAGACGTTAACACTTCATATCAACAAAATCCTTTGTGATCCATATTATGCTTCTGAGCTATATTCACTCCTTGTTTTTATAATTCTTATTTATGTAACGAGAGGATTGTAAATTGATTTTTCAAAACTAAGTGAAGTTTGATGTGCTGATTATGCTTATTGGCTATTTCATCTGAACAAATCTGGTTCAAGGACAAAAGTGGGGAAAACCATTAAGAGCTCTATAGTTTGCTGCCAAAGGGTTTCTGCTCTGATGCCTGACATGTGTTTAGTTCCTCAAAGGAACCTCTACAAGATAACTCAATCATGGTTAAAGAACCCTTTTAATATTTTCTAACCAGAGTTGCATAACAATTCAAAAGCTGGTATTTATCTTTCCTGCACACTTGCCATCAGAAGGACCATCGTAAGATATTTTGTTACCTACACATGCTGTCCATTAAACAGATATATTGAGAGCTAATTCTTTCTTCCGCATCACTAAGGGAACAATGTCCTATAATACATTAGAGAAAAGCAGTCTCATTTTGATTCATGCAGGACTTTAGGGCATATATATAGCATTCTGTCCATCAGGAGTTCCCTGCTGTTCTATTACTATTCCATCTGATGCAGTGGTGGGATTCAAATTTTTTTACTACCGGTTCTGTGGGCATGGCTTGGTGGTCATGGCAGGGGAAGGATCCTGTAAAATCTCCAGTCAGAGGTGGTATTCGCCAGTTCTCAGAACTACTCAAAATTTCAGCTACTGGTTCTCCAGAACTGGTCAGAACCTGCTGAACACCACCTCTGGCCCTGATGTCTTTCTCATACTGTGGTCAAAGATATGGACCTCACCACTTATTGCCACTGAATTCCCTTATGGCATACCTAGCTAAACTCAAAGTACCTAAACATCAGAGGGGCTTTATTCTGGCACAAAGTGAAGGCCAATACAGAAGGAATGCTTACCTGAGAGACAATGGCCCTCTGACTCTGGACACAAAGAAACAAACACTTTCTGGAGTTTATGCTTGTGTTATGGAGATATTTATACTATCATCTCATCATTACTGCATGAATACCCAGAATGCAGCGGACAATTCTACACCTTCATGCCACTCTTTGAAACCAATCCAGTACAATATACAGTATTGCTGCAGGATTTGTACAGGTTCTGCTCAGCAGCACTCAAAATTTGTCAGATGATGACCTGCGCCATAAATTAAACTGAACACCTAGTTTGCCATATTACAATACTGTGTAAAAATAAGTTATTTGAGCTCCAATTTTGCTACACAGTGCACAGTGGTGAAACCTCATGCAAACAGACAGATGTAAATACATATCCAATATCTGTTGGGTACGCTCTTAGATCAGCTGCTTCTTTGTCTTCTAACTCAGACAGAAACTGTTCCCAACAATGCTGCCTATAGGGCATAAGCTGAAGCTAAAAAACAAGCAGGCATTATTCTTAGGGCTTCTCTGAGAAATTGAAAAAGAAAACTGCTATGTCAAAGTCAAAGATAATAAAAAAGTTTCTTCCGACATATTAATATCAAAAAAACAGTATATCCACCAAAAGATAATATAGCAAGAAAGTAATAGGCAGTACGGAAAAAGCAGAGCTGCTTAATTCATTATTTGCATCAGTCTTTCATGGGAAAAAGAAAGCATGTACCAAAAAAACTACTGTAAAAGATAACCAGAAATAAAAATTAAAATAAGCAGAAAAATGGTAAGAGACTACCTATCTGACCTTGATTAATATAAATCACCAGGACCTGACAGGTTATATCCCAGAGTTCTGAAGAAGCTGGCAGATGTTATTTCAGAACCACTGTGCCAAATCTTTCAAAAATCCTGGAGCACAGGGGAGGTGGATTGGAAAAGGGCTGATGTGGTTCCATCTTCAAGAAAGGGGAAAAAACAGACCCAGGAAACTACAGACCAATCAATCTGACAACAATACCTGGGAAGATCCTGGAAAAGATAATTAAAAAAAACAGATATGCAAACAGTTAGAAGCAAAAAAAATTATAACCAGTACCCAGCACGGGTTTGTTAAAAAAAGATCATGCCAAACAAATCTTATTTCATTCTTTGATAAAGTCACTAAATTAGTAGACCAGCAAAATGCCATGGACATAGTATAATTAGATTTCAGTAAGGCATTTAACAAAGTAGACCACAATCTACTTCTTGGTAAGCTAGAAAAATGTGTAATAGACAACATCACTACCAAATGGATTTGTAGCTGGCTGAAAAACTGTACTCAACAAGTAGTTGTTACATCCACATGGAAAAAAGTAAGCAATGGGGTACCACAAAGTTCCGTCTTAGGCCCAGTATTCTTCAATATCTTTATAAATGACTTAGATAAGGGACTAGAAGGGGAACTCATCAAATTGCAGATGATACTAAACTGGCAGGAATAGCCAATACCCTAGAAGACAAACTCAGGATCCAAAGAGATCTTGACAAACTTGAACAATGGGTTTATCCAATAAAATGAATTTTAATATAAAGCAAAGTTTAACATTTAGGCAGGAAAAATTAAAGGTACAAGTAATGACTAGGCAAAACCTGGCAAAACAGTAACTGTGAAAGGGACCTTGGAGTCTTAGTAGATGATCGCTTGAATATGAGCCAGCAATGTGCAGCAGTAGCCAAAAAAGGTAATACAGTCTGGGTTGTATACACAGAGACATAGAATCAAGATCACGTGAAGTATTAGTGCCACTTTACAAAAGCCTCATAAGACCATACCTGGAATACTGCAATCAATTTTTTTCCCCATGCTACAAAAAAGATGTTGAAACTTTGGAAAAAGTTCAGAGAAGAGCAACTAAGATGATCAAAGGTCTGGAGACTAAAACGTATGAAGAACAGCTGCAGGTTTTGGTCTGGCTAGTCTAAAGAAAAGAAGAATTAGGGGTGACATAATAACAATATTTCAGTATTTGAGGGCTGCCACAAAGAAAAGGGAGTCAAATTATTCTCCAAAGCACCAGAGGGCAGGACAAGAAATAATGGTTGGAAACTGATCAAAGAGAGAAGCAACCTGGAATTAAGGAGAAACTGCCTTACAGTGAGGACAATTAACAAGTGAAACAGCTTGCCTTCAGAAATAATGGGCGCTTCATCACTGGATGTTTTTAAGAAGACACTGGACAGTTACTTGTCTGAGATTGTATAGGTTCTCTTGCTTGAACAGGGGGCTGGACTAGAGGACCTCCAAGGTCCCTTCCAGTTCTATTCTATTCTAATTCTAAATGTATGCCTTTCTTCCCCTTAACCCAGTTCTCTATCAAGCAGTAGCACTGGCTACGATAAGGATTCTAGGCTAAATAGACCACATTCACCCATAGCATTAAGCTTTCATAAAGAATGTGGATTTTGCTCTATTGTATCTCAGCAAATTTATTGGTTTATTATTTTTGGCAAATTTATTGGTGGTTTATTAAGTAAATTAAGTAAATGGTGGGTTACTATTACCAGTGACTGTGATTGCCTATGATCACACATATCTAGGCCAGGATTTTAATCATTGTTTATTAGATATGGTTATCTGGCAAAACAATGAACTGCTCATTCACCTAAGTAATCCCCTACAATTAATCACATCATCTCAACATATTCACTTACTCTTGAATTGCTTACTCTTGAATTCTTCCCCAATATAGGTTTCTTCAGTGTGTAAGGCACATATCATTAATGTACATTTCCTTCCAAGATCCAATGTATCAAACAAATAAACACAGGAAAATGTTGTCTATTTATCAAGGTCATTAAATAGTTAATTAAACAACCAAGATTATCATTCTATAGCCACTTTTCCAGGAGTAAGACCCTTGAATTCAATGGGATTTGCTTGTCAATAGACATGTATATGTAATCTTGACTTCATTCCAAGGATTAGATAAAATTCTAATCTACACATTATTTTACTTCCTTTACATGGGCCACCTATTTTTCAACTATAGAAGTTCTTCAAGAGACTTAATATCAGGGTCAAAACAATTAATGCAGTCTAAGAATATTTAATATTAAAATACTTAGTAACAATAAAACCTCATTAAAAAAACAGGCTAAAATAAATTAATCCAGGTGAATAGTGTAGATTAGTCTCATGTCTTGCCTGTGAATTTGGGATTGCCTCCAATTTAAAGAAGGAACACAGTCGTCACTTGCATTGCAATTCTGTAATCCTAGGTTTAGTAGCTGAGGCTTTTATTAAATGAATTCTGATCTCAATAGAATCAAACATATTTGATAGTTGAAGATAAAGTTGGGCTCAAATTTTCATTGTCTCGTTTTGTAAAAATGAGTCAGTAATTGAGTTGTACTTTACAATCACTCAGTGCAGATATTCCTCAGCAATAGTCTTGATTGTTAAAAGAAGATAGATTATATTTTTCTTTTTACACAAGCTATTATTCATTCCAGGATTGATTGCTTTATCATGAAAAGTGCAATCATTTTTCAGATATGGAATGGCAGGAGTATAAGTTATATCCTGCCAACTATATCCTGCCTAAAAAAATCCTGATCTAAGAGTTAACAGATATAACCAGTACATTATCAAGGACAATCATTTGAATTATTTAAACATGACTTCTGAATCAAATACAATTCTCTGGGTGTCCAGCATATTAAACCTAAACCATAGATTATAAGCAATAATATCATAGTTTACACAGACAGCGTAGTTATTCAGTCTTCTTCTGTGCCAGGGTTTCCATTACATATTTCTACTCTTTAAGGGCTTTAAGGCAGAGTAAAAAAAAAAAACATTTAAATTTTCACAAAATCCTAGACTTGAGAGACAATCACTGCCCCAAATGAATCAGCAAATTTTGCGGCTAAGTAAGCTTGGAGTCTGGTTCATTTTGGTCCCAGCCTGTCACACTTTTTTTCTAATGCAAAATTAGAAAGTTGTTTCAATTAGTGGCCTTGCATTTTATTCATTTCAATCAACCTGGATAGCTGAGAAAATAGGAACAAGGAGAATGAATAAATTGAAAAATCTAAGAGAAGAAAAGTGCTCAAGGAAGAAGTGGATAGGTAAGGTTGGATTTTATTTGTAACACTGTGGGTATATAACACACTTGTATATTGTGTGCAAAGATTTGGGCAAGGTATGCACACATTACAAATAAAATCACAGTAAAAAAAGAGTAAAGTCGTGATTAAAAATTGATTAATGAAATGAATGTCTATTTCTTTAAAACAAGGCACTCTGTTTATAAAATTAACTGATTCCATAATTCTGTGTGTGTGTGTGTGTGTGTGTGTTTTATGTGTGTGTGTGTGTGTGTGTGTGTGTGTGTAGGTCTAGGTGTGTTCGGGTCTTTTCCCATGTAAGATTAAGAGTATCTTAAAGACCCGAACACACCTAGACCTACATACCTGTACCCGTGAAAATCTACATACACACACACACACACACACACACACACACACACACACACACACACACACTATTGCTTTACAACCATGAGGATGGGGAGAGAAACAATGAAAACAGACTGAGATTGCAGAAAGAATACAATGCATAAAGTACATAGGATAAACTGTATATCACAAGCACACATCCTCTACATTACTAGAGGGACAAAGGCAGAGCAAAGATAGTAGGCTTCTCTGCAATTCTTGAAACAAGGGAAAATTCCCTTTTTCCCTAAAGTACTTCCATCCCTGCCACTTGCTTGCAATTTACACTCCATATTCACTTTCAACAGTGTCTTCCACTTTTTTTGTATTCTCAGAAACAAGAAGAGACCTCAATAAGCACTTTCACTTGTCTCCTGTCATACTCATGATGTTGGCCTCTCTTTTACCCCTTGCTCACTTTCAGAATATTTATTTTCATTACTGCACCTGTAGCCCATTTGCTTCCTTTCAATAGCATCTTCCTTTGTTATTCTACTCTCACTTCAGGTAAGAACTAGCACTCCCTTCCCCAAACGTAGGAGTTTGTTTTGCAAACGGAGAAAATCTTGAATAAATGTGATGTTTCTAAATCAAGGCTTGGCTGCTGTATATGTGGGAACACCAAAGAGGGTTTGAATATTGGTTTTTTCTTTTACATTTTTTTACATTTTATTTGATTTGTCAATCACTTACAAGATACAGGTATAAGAATAAATATAGTTTTATAGAATACATGAGATTTATAGAATACATGAGATAGATACTTATAAGAAAAATAAAAAACAATAGGACAGGGACAGTAGGCATGATTGGTGCGCTTATGCACGCCCCCTACAGGCCTCTTGGAAAGGGGTGAGGTTAATAGTAGACAGTCTAAGGTTAAAGTTTTGGGGGTTTGGGGAAGAAACCACAGAGTCAGGTAGAGTATTCCAAACATTGACCACTCTTGCAGTCAAGTTTAGTGTGGTTAACCTTGAGTTTGTATCTATTGTGTGCTCTTGTATTGTTATGATTGAAGCTGAAGTATTCATTTGCAGGTAGGACATTGCAATGTATGATTTTATATACTATATCTAGATCGGACCAGAAGCAGCATAGTTCTAGGTTTCCTAGGTCTAGAGTTTCAAGTCTGCTGGCATAAGGTATTCTGCCATGAGTAGAAGAGCGGAGAACTCTTCTTGTGAAATATTTCTGGACTTTTTCAATTGTGTTAATATCAGATACATGATATGGGTTCCAGATGGACGAGCTGTATTCAAATATACATCAGTTAGGAAACGTGAACAAACTTATTTTGTAAAGATTCACTCATCAAAATATACTATAAATTCTCCCCAGAGAAGCCAATCCATTATCTACTGTAGTTCTAGCCTTTAGCTGAGGATAAGTCTTATTTTTGCAAATATGGCATCCATAAAATCCATGCCCAAGTAATCAACTGTTTGATGCTCATGCAATAAAATATTCCAGAGTGGATTCTTTTTTTTTCTTTTTTTAAAAAATAAATTTGCTTCTATTCATATCATTCCCAAAACTACCACAGGTCAGACTGACCCTGCATTCAGATATGTCCTATCTGCTTGTATTCGTAGTATTCCAAGAGCTACTATTGGTCAGACTGACTCTGCAATCTGAAGGTGCATGATGAAGAAGGTACATAACATAACTTGAAGCACATGTGTCATCTTCAATATATTCTAATTACTATAGTAATATATGGCTTTTCCAATGCGCAAATAGGCTGCCTCCAGGAGATGGGTTTCCTTACATTTGTTACATTTGTTCCTCTCTCTTCTGAGCTATATTCTGCTCAGAGTCACACCAGCCTTTCTGTTTACAAAGCTATCTTAGACTTTTGATGCTACAAGAAGAGAGATAATAAAACGACAGAAGAAAGTGGCTACTGCAAATGTTAAAAACAACTCTCTTTCTCTTCCTGACACAATGACACATATCTTCCAGGCCTAATATTTGGAACTGCCATTAGTTTCTTCAGAAAACTTGAGTCACAACTCCAGTAGATAGATTTTTGTCCTTAGAGACTAAAGAAGGAAAAGGCTATTTTGGATACAACTACTATTCACCCAGCCACACATCTTCTTTCTCAAGAGAAGTTTCTTTCTGCAGCTCTGGGACTTCTGGGGATCCCCAGATTGTCCTGCATAGTTGCATGACCTCACAGAAATCACAGGGTGAAATGCCTTCTGCCTCCTTCAGGAGAAAATTGTCGGTGCCCTTTGCTACTGTTTCTCTTGGTTTATTAAATGTGTTTGAATAATAATGAAAATGCTGTGATTTCTTTCTCCAATAAAGATCCTGACATGGGAAAAAGAAGAAGAAAATTGCAAAGGGCAATCAAAATTGAAAAGGGAATGACACATCAGAAGAGAGGGAATGTCTGTAACTAATTTGGTGTGGTAAGGTAGGTAAGGTAAGAAGATAAGAAACAGCATATGGTCTCTGGTGCAGCACATAATTCATACATGGTCTATGAAGCACATAGTTTTATGGCCTACAAAAATCTATATTCGATTACTTCCAGAAATACAAAGAGAACTTCTCGAAGAACAAATAGAGATTGTAGAAGTTTGACACAGTGCTTTTCTTCCTTTGGTGAGGTGTTTTGCCTTAACATGCTGAGATAGGACAGCTGCAGAGGTGGTATTCAGCCCATTCTGACCAGTTCTTTCTGCATAAATAATAGACTTTGTCAGCCACAGACCCAGAGCTACACAGATAATAGAAAGATTAGAAACAGATTTCAACAATCTATTACTCATTAAGGATGCTATCCCATCAAGATATTCAGTAGTGTTTTATTTACTCTGTTTTAAATAAGGAGAGACTTTTTTCAGGAGTCCTAAAATATTGAGAAAATAATATTTTCTTGTAAGAAAGCATCTATATAAACCAAGGAACAGAGACATGGGTTTTTTTTAACCATAAGTCTAAATGTAAATTTTAAAATCCTTGACAAATACCTGACCCACTCAGTGGTCTAATCGCTACTAAAGAACAAATATTATGCTCTGTAAGTGGGTTACATTTTGTACTAAATTATTATTGATTCGATTAATAGAGAAATCTGATTAATTTGATTAATAGATAAATCATTCTAAAGAACAAAGTAACCTCCCCTTCTTGATGTCAAGAAAGATGAAGGAAATCTGTGGAACATGTGAGAAAAAGCTAATCTGTAAGACATGTTTGCAAAAAAAATAATAATTGGAGGCAAATACTCAATTTACAAACTTTGGTTAATGTTGTCAGCCCCGTATATAATTATTTCTGCAGTTGACAGAACCTTCTAAATAAGAAAACGGTTCCCACTTCTACCTGATTTTTATATAACTGTCTGTGAAATTCTTATGTCTTGCTGAAATGGATAGCCATTGTGGCCATTAAAGTATCTGTGTTGCTTGGACAAGATTAATATAACGAATTATGACATTCCACACACTGAAACCTCCAGATGCAGTGTAAGGGCTTGGGGCCCCCTTGTGTCCTCAAATGATACTGCAAACATACAAATACAAGCCTACGACATTGGTCTTCTTCACCATTGTCATGATACAGCTTACTGGATGTTATTATAGAATGCTGCTAATATAAGAGTACACTTACAAGAAGACATATAGTGAGGAACCTTTCTTGTAGGATCCTTGAGAGAGAGATGGTCACCCATCAATGCATGCTGAGAGGAGAAGTTGCATTTAGTCCTATATTCTCGGTGCAAATCCTAATCCTATGAATCTATTTGAAAGAACACATTTTGCTGGCCATTTGCATTCATTTGGTTTGATCCCAATTTTCATTCATTCATTCATTCATATGTGTGTATGTGTATGTTCTTTTAAATAAAATGACGCATAAATGTGCAGTGTGGAGGTTAGTTAGAGATACATTTATCATTTTTGGACCATTTTCATGGGGTTTGTTTTTAATTTTGGAGGGGAATAAATTGTATTGCATTTCAGAAATTCTTCCTATCTATGGTCTTAGAGACATCTAATACAATATTATTTCTACTCTTATCACATTGCTAAGGATAATATGGAACCCACAGCAATAGATCAGGTATTTTCTGCTATGTACCCAAAGTATCTTGCTTGGTAATTTGGATGACTGACAGTGCATAAAACTTAAGTTTTGCTTTAGACTGATTTGCTATCTTTATTCCCCTGTCAGGTATATGTTATATATGGGGGTATAAGAAACTATGGATTTATGAACGGAGGAGGGAGCAGTGTGTGTGTGTGTGTGTGTGTGTACGCGTGTGTGTATATATTAGGAATGAAGGAAAGAATAAAGGGTATGAAATTGAAAAAGAAATTTTTTTAAAAAAGGGTTGTGGAACTACGTTTCAAAAAGAGGGAAAGATTAAAGGTATCCCTTGACAAAAATAACTCTGAATTTCTGTTTGAACTTTCATCTATCTTTCGTTCTTGCTGCTTTTATTTTCTATGTCTAGATGGGCATACAAACATCCAAGCAGCCATTTTTGTGTGTCTGAACTCTTCCTCCTTCTCTTGAATGTTATTTGGTTATTGTTGCTGTTGTTCCTATGATCACATTTCATTTTTATCACATTATAAACATGGTGACTACCTAAAGAGATAAATGTAGTTGTATAAAGCAGTACTTCCTAATTTTGGCGAATTTAAGAGGTGTGGACTTCAACTCCCAGAATTTCCCATCCAGCCATGCTGATTTGGGACTTCTGGGAATTGAAGTCCATGCCTCTTAAAATGGCTGAGGTTGAGAAACATTGATATTGTGATCTAGACTTGGATATCTTCCTTCCCAAGGACTAGAGTAGCCCAAGTTTATATTGAATCACATGTCTGTTATTTAGTTACTTGATTTATGAATTACCTTTCTATTCACACTGAACCCTCAATGCGCCGTACATCTTAAAAAGTAAAAATCATTAAAACACAAAGAATAAAATCTGGTAATGCCTTGGAAGGAATGTTGTGACCTTGTGCTAAGTAATAACTTGGTAAATTGGTCAATTTGCTCACTGAATTTCTTGATCTGCCTGATTTTTTTCAACTAGCACAAGAAGAAAGAGGGGGCATGGAAGGAGAAGGAGATTATCCATGGATCAAAAATGTCTTACCAAGTTATTTGTGTGAAATGCTGGTCTGAACAAGGCAACTGGTGCATTTACAAGTGCTTAAATGTAATTAACAAAATCCTACTTTAAATTCTGGTTTGTAATACTAATTTGTTAATCAATATGGTAATCTCATTAATATTGTTTAATACAAGCTTGGCAATTGCGGCTGGCTAGATGCCTCTAAGAAGTCTTTATAAACTACAACAAAAGAGAAACCTTAGAACTTATCCCTTGCTGGAGAAATTACTTTTCTCAGAGAAAAAGGAAATAAAAATAAAAAGTCTGTAGAGATTTTTGTGGATGACAGAAAAATGTAATTAAAATGCTGTAAAGAATGGCTCAATTTTGTTCATCTAAGCCAGAATCTCATGTGAAAATTACTTTAAACATGTCCTAATTGGCTTTATTCCATCTCTGTTTGACAGCTGCTGCAGGAAAAGAGAACAAGAATCACATAATATTGTCAGTTTTAACTAAAATCCCTATTCCATCAGGAAAGCCAAGATTTTAAACACTGATGTGGCGCCAGACAAAATCTTTATTCAGAGGATTCCTACTTATCATAAAGCAATGATGAATTTGAAATGATATTTCATCTTTTCCTCCCTAACAATACTGGAGTTGTCTTCTGTAGAATTCAAAATTTAAATCATTGTCTCTACTTTCTCACATATAAATGTATATATAGGCATCCACTCCTTAATTATACTGTGGACTCCATCCAGATACCCCATGCTTACATTTTTGGGCATAGAATGGTAGCTTAACAGCAAAACTGCTTTTCTCTGTTTCTTCACAAATGATTCTATAACCATCATTATTGTGTGTGATCCAGTGATTTACAGAGTCAGCATATTTCCCCCAACAATCTGGGTCCTCATTTTATTCACCTTGGAAGGAAGTAAGGCTGACTCAACCTGATTTTAATAAAATAAAATAAATCAATCAATAAATAACCCCAAGTCAAATAAATAAATAAATAAATAATTTTTTTAAAAAACAGATTACCTAATTATTTCTTAGTTAGATGATGGATATTTTTGTGTAGTTGACAAAAATCTAGAGACATATCAAGTTGGCCTCTTTAGTAGTATTCTATTAAAAAAGAGAAGAGCTGGATAATGAAAAGGCACAATGAAAAACACACTCAAGTATTCTAGCACTGGAAACATATTTGTGCCAATCTTTGGTTTCATCAATATTTGTGGATAAGTAAAAGCAGTATTATATTATTTAATTTAGCTCTCATTCCATCATATAAAATGAAAAGCCAAAATAAAAGAACATTCATAACAGCATAATGTATTTATTCCAGAACTCTTCAAAACTGCAATTAGATTATCTAATGTATGCTAGACATTGAAAACTTCCACTTGATTTTAATGTTGTCATCATTATTTTAAGAATTGCCACAGTCTTGCAAAACAAAACATTTCACTTAATTTACTGCCTTGCACTATTGTACAAGTTCAGCTAATTCTCATGATCAATAATAATAAAACTGTCCAGTGTGGTTATGTAGCAGCTAAGATGCTCTAGGTTCAAATACAGTAATAAAATATTTTCTTTTTAAATCTTATTAATGGTTTTAGCAAACCATTTCTGCTTGCCCTGAATGGGTAGAATACCCATGTACATTTCTGATTAGGTCTTTAAAAAAATTGATTTCCGCACTATAATCAGTACAATGTCAGCTACTAAAATCAAACAATCTGCAAAATGAATTATTTTACACTTGTACTCTATTTCATTAGCCATCACTTTGGGAAAAGCATACAATCTGTTAGTATCATATCCCATTTTTAAATGTGTAGATAAACATCTGTTTCCTAGAACATGTGGAAATGACAATGTAATGCATTGCAATGATAGGGGAGAGAATCCATTTTTCATTCAGAAATGCAGAATGACCAAAGATGGAGGAAGGAACATTGTTTAAAAGGAGAAAAGGTCCAAATAAATGTACCAAATATTAAAGCACCAAATATATTAAATGTACTTTAAACTGTACTCTACCATCCTGATCTTCCGCCCAGCCACACTTAAAACAGGAGCTACTAAGGATGCTCAAAATATGTACAGTGGGTTATATTAGTCTCTGATATCTCTACCTGAATTGCACTAATCTAAACTTTTATATACAGGATACATATCAGGAAGGCTTTGGAGATTAAAGATGAATCCAGCTGGCAAGCCTGCCTTAAAATTTGGCATCCATTCTTCCTGCTTGACGTGTATATAAGTCTCCGCTGCCTTTTTGAAAAGAGCAGGCCTAGGCTAGGCATCCTTTTAGAGAATTGATAGAATATCATCATAGTCTAATAAATATGTCAGTACTTGTAGTTTTTATTTCTTACCCATCCCACTATTGAGTGACTTTGTGTATTTCATTTTCAACATTTTTAAAAATCCATTTCCTGCCCTTTTTTGTGGTCTTTTATTGTTTTGCACATTAAAAAGTAAGATTAGTGCCATAAATGCCAAATCAAAGACTTCTATGGATGTGAGAAAATATGCACTTGTTTGCCTATAGTTGAATGATCACTACTTCTTTTTGAAGTATCTGTATGTGAAGAAATGAAAAATGACCACATTCACCAAAGCCATGAATTCATCTATGTTGGTGTGCTGTTTTTTTAGTGCCTTATGAACATCTTCTTCAAAGGTGGTATTCAGCAGGTTCTGACCAGTTCTGGAGAACCAGTAGCAGAAATTTTGAGTAGTTTGGAGAACAGGAAAATTCTACCTCTGACTGGAGATTTTACATTATCCTTCCCGTGCCACACCCACCAAGCTACGCCCACAGAAACAGTAGTAAAAAAAATTGAATCCCATCACTGATCCTCTTCCATCTCTATTACATTAGAAATACAAGAATATATAACTCCAAAGTCAAATTACATGCTTTATTACTTCTTTCCAGCTTTCTAGGAATTGACATAGTAGAGAATATCTTTATTTCTTATATGAATTGATGCATAGAAATAAAGCAGATATATCAACGAATTTAATATCTCTGCCACTGCTTTTAAAAAATATTATTGTAATTTTTTAAAAGTTAAATGTGAAGGAAAGGTATAATGCTATTTCTTGCATCAGTATAAGAAAAACATCTCTAACACTGTTTCTGTCTCTGTCTCTATTTTTGCCTCATTGGCTTGTTTGCATCATCCAAAAATTAAAAACACAGATCAAACTCTAAGCATATTTTTTATTTCTTTTTTTTCATGGATATCACAAGATATACTTATCACTTGGCAGTGAATTAGGCAAGAATTGCAAACATCAGTAACACATTTTGTACATGCTTCTGTTAACTATCAATGAATTAAGAAGGCAGATTAAGTATATAGAAATCCATCATACATGTCACATAATTGTACAATTATGCCTAATTCAATGATCACAGTATAGTGAAAACTTGAATTTTTGGAACAATTCCATATCTTGTTATCTTTGTGAATGTAATTCACATTGACTTCACTCATGACGAAGAAACAAAAAATGGAATATTCACAGAAGACTGTAGTATCTTAATTTCTACCTCTGGAGTAGTTGGAAAAATGCTGCCTGAAATACGGAGGAAAGTTTTCCAGTCCTTGTAGGAAATTCTGAACAAGATGGGTCAGTAGCTGACTAAGAATAATATAGGTTCTTATGTATTTGTCTGGAATAACAAATCCTATGTAAGTCCCATTTACTTCTAACTAAACATACAGACCCTGGCTATAAATCATCTTAACCTCCTCAGTAGGTATTCAATAAATCCAATTAACCTTCATTTGACTTTTTCTAATGTAGATCTGTCTGTGTTTGTCTAAGCAGAGCAGTAAAAAAATGTGAGATTCTGAAAATATTTAATCTTTTAAATATGTTACACAACTCTTCTGGTATGGCCAAATGATTATATTATTAACAGTGCAAATAAACTTTTGCTTGAAGTCCATCTCAATACTTAGTGAGATCATAGCAACAACATGAGAATAATTTGCCAGTGCCTTTTTCAAATTTTGAGGGCAAGGATATTCATTGATCAATCAGAAGGATTACCTTCCTTCCTAAAACATTGCTATACATATTGGGCAATATGATGACACTAACAAACAGTGAAAACAATGGATAGATTTAAAAAGGTCATTCCATAAATATAGAATTGTTCATTTTTGTAAAGTGATGAAAAATCAGCAAAGGCATTGTTTAAACCTGCTGTTCTAATATTTTTCGTTCAGATTAAACCTGTTCAGCTTATCAAATATGATTCTATAGGGAAAAATGCACCATACTATAATTATATTATCTGAGAATAACTATTTCATAGAGATTCTATGGCTTCTGGATCCTTTTGTTTCTTGACTATGTGAAGGATATCACCTGTGAATCAGAGGTGGTATTCAGCAGGTTCTGACCAGTTCCGGAGAACCGGTAGTAGAAATTTTGAGTAGTTTGGAGAACCGGCAAATACCACTTCTGACTAGAGATTTTACAGTATCCTTCCCCTGCCACGCCCACCAAGCCACGCCCACAGAACTGGTAGTTAAAAAAAATTGAATCCCACCACTGCTGTGAATATACTATAATGGAAATAATATATGAAGAAGATAACATGATTCTTTATAGCATCTGGCTAAAAAGCAGGAGGCAATGAGTTCTAGACCCATGTTAACTATGAAAGCCAGTTGGGGGTAATCAAGTAATCATCAGCACAATTCACTTCATAGAGTTGTTGTTGTGGGGAAAATAGAAGGATAATGTGTTGGATAGGTCCGCCAACTTGAGTTATTTGTAAAAATAATAAAAGTGGGATACAAATAAGTAAACAAAAATAATGAATATTGTGAATTATAGAGAAATATCTATTCCTTGATAGATATGTTAATGGATATCTTCCCACTTGTTCACCTTTCACTTTTTTTAAAAATTATATTGCAAAGATGTATGCCATAATTTTAGACTTTCCTCTCTATATTTAGGAAAGTTTGTACTTTCCTAACTTATTTCCTTTATTCTTAAAATCTGTTACCTAAATATGTTTTAAAATTTAACAACAGCATCTTCTAAGTATTTTCTTACTTCCCTATTCTGATTTCTTACTGTGTTTTATCTGTTCCAATCCATATTTTATTTTAAGATGATAGGCACTTTTATTCTATTTGTCTATTGGTATTTGATAACCTCATTACTCTAGTCATCTTCCTGTTATTTAATCTATTTTTCTCTCTCTTCACATATTCTCAGTCATATCTTCTTCTGTTCAAATTTTGGGAAATTTCCCTTCCACTTTATCACTTCTTCTATTACTAATCTTTTATAGTTTCTTTATTCTTTTATGCCTCTATCGTGTCTGAGTTTTATCACTTTACTAGTTATTTAGCTGGGTAGGGAGGGAGTTCTATTAATTCTTTTTTCTATTCTCTCCCAGCATCGCTTAGTCAGTTTTCCTGCCAAATATCTAGGTTCTGAGATTTCGATAGGGTATCCACGTTCTGCTTTTGAAGTGACACGTTTCCCTCTTAATGTTCACATGGTTCCTGAAGGACTCTGTAGGAAGTCTCCCACTCTGCCTTTAGTTGCTGGGCATAGTTTTCAGCATACCACTGATGAAGTGAAGGATTTCTCTTTTTCTAGCTATCACGAAATGGTTAGCCCCTTCTCTGGCTCTTGGGAGTTATCATCATTCACAATTCTGCAGGTAAAAAAAAAAACAATTTTGGAATAAACAGTTGTGCTGCTAAATAAAATTTTATGGATATGTGAATTTATATGTAGCTCAATTTGAGGCACACTTGGTTTTATTTGTTTTAGTTTAATGCCCTAAAAATGAATACAGACAATTAACTTACATCTTGTTTTATTTTTCTTTATCTCAGAACATTGGCAGGGATTGATTATTGTATTTCAAGTTCTGCAGGAATGGAAATGAAGTGATTTGTTTGTTTATTTGCTCGTTTACAGGCATTGACT